>NW_020837963.1:16039495-16089734 GCF_003676395.1 Aethalodelphis obliquidens
CACACACACACACACACACACACACACACACACACACACACACACACCTAGAGCGAATGTGCACTATTCAGGACTAAAGTCGTTATCTCAACACATATCTAGAAAGGAAGGAGAAACACCAGCAGGCCTAGATCCACTGCTGGCATGGAGCAAAATGAGGATACAAAATGAGGAAATCCTGTCTGGCTAACCGAAAATATTGCTTCAGATGATGAGCCACTGAAAACTGTCAGTTGGCTGGCATGGCACTGATGCAATTAACATCAGGGAGGTCTATAGTAGGGTGCCTGTGTAGTCCAATACATCCCAGTCAGGAGGAATCCAAGAGTGAATAGGCGGGAGGCATAGAGCAGGGTCCACTGGGCTTATTCTAGTGCAGGGTTCTAGGTCTTGAAAGAGAAACTGGCAAGAACAAGGCAACAGCCACAGGCCTGGAGGTAACACGATAAACACGATAAGCGTTCAGGCACAGAGGATTAAGCAGAATTCCACTTATCATAACTAGAGATAATTGTCCCTCTGCATTTCGGCTGGAAAGAAGGAACAGAATTCATATTGTGAGATAGAGTCTCTGACCCTTTGTACTGTCCTACAGGAACAAAGAATGGTCTCTGGAGCCAAGCAGAACACCAGGGGTCCTGGATTCTGAGAAGGAAAAGCAACTAGAAGTCAAATCTCTGGCTATTACTTAATAAACCCATTTGGAAAGTACTTTCCTACATTATCTTTCACCAAATTGCTTGTTTTCTCCTTATTTATACTATAAAAGTTATTTTCTTTTAAAAATAATCTGAATATGCCATATGCCACTTGTCTATCTTGTGCATTTTTGTTGCAAATAAATGAGGTTCACATTCCTAAAAAGAAAATTCATATTAAATCACCCAAAAAACAACATACCACCTGAGGTTCAAATGTTATGGATAAAAGGTCACTGAACTTTTAAAAAAGATTATCAGGACTTTTATAATCTCATTTCTAGAAAGTTTATGGTGTGTTCAGGCATATAAGCTGGTCATCATTTATTAGTAAAGCCCAAAACTAAGTCTCCAGATTTAGTTATATGTACATGAAAATTACAATGTCTGGATCACCTAAATTTTTAATAAATGCTCAAGGAATTTCTAGCAAGCAGGAAACTGAACCATTAGGCAACTGAAATAGGCTCCTGCTCGTATGGAAACAGCTTGTCGCCCTGTGCCTTCCTAGAGTGTGTATGGATTCAGGGAGCCTGTCCATGACACCCTACCTCCAAAAGCACTCCTAAATTCAGAGAATGTCCTCAGCCAAGTAAACAAGCAGGGAGCTCAACGAACACCAGCTATTGTTGGCTGAAGGCAGTTTTGTATGTGTATGTTATGCCTATACATATGAGAATATTATGATGAGAGAAAGGAAAACCACCTACGTAATTCATTAGTGTGTCCCAATTTCCTCATTTTCTATCTGTATCTATGCCTTTAAATTTGTTCTCTTGAGTCCTGAAAATTGGCCCAGCGTCCCATTCAGAGTAATGAATGCTATCATTGCCTCAATTCAGGCCCTGCCTGGGAAATGGAAGAGGAATTCCACTTGCGGGAGGCTTCTCTGAGGCAGGCCTGCAGCGTTTCCTCTCAGTGTGTCAGCGGCAGTACTGTCATGGGTTCTGTCAGTTATTTCCATCATTCCATCTCCCCTACCATCTGTGACATTTGCTATGGCCTTGTAGGTTTGAATGCAGGAAGCTGGTTCATCATAGGCTGCTTCTCCCCTCAGCATTATGCCTACAACTTGGAGAGCTGCCATCAGGGTTACAGCTCTGTGGGCTGAATGGCTGGCTTTTCTCCTGTTTGGGGAGCTGAAAGAAAAGACTGTCAGGAGCCAACCAGTATTTTTTTTCTAAGATAAATTCAAATCTTAAAATAGCCAGTAAACTTTAAAACTAAATCACTAATTATACCTTAAAAAAAAAACGCTCCAGTTAATTTTAAATGAACTTTGTAGGCATGTGTTTATTCTTTATTAAATAGTCAACTGTCGGCTATCATGGCTTAATCTATCTTCAAAAAAGAGTTAAGGCTTTGTTTCCTTAAGCAATCTCATACATTCCATATGCCTAGGTTTGATTCCCAGCCGTGCAACCTTGGGTAAATGTCTTAACCTTTCCAAGCTCCAGTTTTCTCACCTGTAAAATGGGGATGATAAATAGTACCTACCTCATAGGTTTATTGTGGGTATTATATGAGTCAATACAGGTAAGATGTTTAGAGCAGTGCCTGGCTACAGTAACAGGGTCAGAAGCAGAGAGAAGCATTACTTTACTTATTTAAATTTCCCAACACTTGGAGAGTTAGAACTGAAATGTTTCCAACTTCTCCAGCCTTTAGTGGTAACCTTTCCCTTTAATTCCTAATTCTCTGAACAGTCATCCTGAATCTCCGCAGGAAAAAATAAATACTCGAAACAAAATACTTTACCAAATAATACATATACTGGTATATACTTTATTTATTTATTTATTTATTTATATTGAAACAAAAGTTTTACCATCAATATTTACCCTTACTGGAATACAGTCTGGCATACATATACATGTTCTTTCTACACTAGTCACAACCCACCATATTTATTTCAGATTGAAAAACAATGCCCTAAAGTAAAGAAACTACTTACTCCCATCAAATGGGCAGTATTTCCCAGTTTCAACAACTTTAAGATAGAGACTGCAATTGCTGGCAACTTTTTTTTTTTTTTTGGCCATGCTGCACAGCTTGTGGGATCTTAGTTCCCTGATCAGGGATTGAACCTGGGCCCTCGGCAGTGAAAGCCCGGAGTCCTAACCACTGGACCACCAGGGAATTCCGCTGGCAACTTTTTTTAAATTAATTTTTACTGGATTATGGTTGATTTACAATGTTGTGTTAGTTTCAGGTTTACAGCAAAATGAATCAGTTATACATACACATATATCCACTCTTTTAGATTCTATTCCCATATAGGTCATTAAAGAGTATTGCGTAGAGTTCCCTGTGCTATACAGTAGGTTCTTATTAGTTATCTATTTTATATATAGTAGTGTGTATATGTCAATCCCAATCTCCCAATGTATCCCTCCCCCCCGCTTCGTCCTTGATAACCGTAAGTTTGTTTTCTACATCTGTGACTCTATTTCTGTTTTGAAAATAGGTTTGTTTGCAACCGCTGGCAACTTTAAATGGAATTTAGAACCCAATATGTTACAATAGCTTATATATATAATATATAATAAAGAGAATCATTTATATATAATTTACTGTATATTATATATACAATAGTTTATATATAAACACATGTATGTTTCAAATCTTACTGTTAGCTGCAAATTATTAGCTGTGTAACTGTATGAAAGTGACTTAACTTCTCTAAGTCCTAGTTTCCTGTTAGGTGAGATAATACCTACATCCTAGAGATCCTGTAGAATTTAAAAAGAAGCTATAGATAAATACAGCCCATCCTGTACTCTCCACAGACTGGCCTGTAACTTGCAACATTGTGCCTTCTAGAATTGCAGTTTCTCTGCTATTCCCCAGTAAACTCAAGTTCAGAAACCCCATTAAAGACTCTGGCCTAGGGCTTCCCTGGTGGCGCAGTGGTTGAGAGTCCCCGTGCCGATGCAGGGGACACGGGTTCGTGCCCCGGTCCGGGAAGATCCCACATGCCGTGGAGCGGCGGGGCCCGTGAGCCATGGCTGCTGAGCCTGCGCCTCTGAAGCCTGTGCTCCGCAACGGGAGAGGCCACAACAGTGAGAGGCCCGCGTACCAAAAAAAAAAAAAAAAAGACTCTGGCCTAGAGTTTCCTCTTGCTCCTGTCTTTGCCACCCAACCAAAACCTGGACCTTCCTCTGTGGCCCTGCATGGCATGCAGTGACTCCCCTCTGAGATCTAACAAATTTATGTGATTACAAGTTTAAACCCAAGAGAACCTTCAAGATGGCTGAGGGTAAGACATGGAGATCACCTTCCACCCCACAAATATATCAAAATACATCTACATGTGGAAAAACTTCTACAGAACACCTACTGAACACTGGCAGAAGACCTCAGACTTCCCAAAAGGCAAGAAACTCCACACATACCTGGCTGTGTGGCTGACAGGGTCCTGGTGCTCCGGCCAGGTGTCAGGCCTGAGCCTCTGAGGTGGGAGAGCCGAGTTCAGGATACTGGGCCACCAGAAACCATCCAGCCCCATGTAATATCAATCGGCGATGGCGAGAGCTCTCCCAGAGACCTCTGTCTCAATGCTAAGACCCAGCTCCACTCAACAACCAGCAAGCTCCAGTGCTGGATACCCTATGCCAAACAACTAGCAAGACAGGAACACAACCCCACCCATTAGCACAGAGGCTGTCTAAAATCATAAAAAGTTCACAGACACCCCAAAACATACCACCGGACACGGTCCTGCCCACCAGAAAGACAAGACCCAGCCTCATCCACCAGAACACAGGCACCAGTCCCCTCCACCAGGAAGCCTACACAACCACTGAACCAACCTGACCCAATGGGGGTAGACACCAAAAAAACGGGAACTACAAACCTGGAGACCCCAAACACAGTAAGTTAAGCAAAATGAGAAGGCAGAGAAATACACAGCAGATGAAGGAGCAAAGTAAAAACTCACCAGACCAAACAAATGAAGAGGAAATAGGCAGTATACCTGAAAAAGAATTCAGAGTAATGAGAGTAAAGGTGATCCAAAATCATGGAAACAGAATGGACAAAATACAAGAAATGTTTAACAAGGACCTACAAGAACTACAGAGCAAACACACAACGATGAGTGATAAAATAAATGATATTTAAAACTCTCCAGAAGGAATCAATAGCAGAATAACTGAGGCAGAAGAACAGATATGTGAATTGAAGATAAAATAGTGGAAATAACTATCGCAGAGCAGAATAAAGAAAAAAGAATGAAAAGAATTGAGGACAGTCTCAGAGACCTCTGGGACAACATTAAACACACCAACATTCGAATTATAGGGATTCCAGAAGAAGAAGAGAAAAAGAAAGGAACTGAGAAAATATTTGAAGAGATTGTAGTTAAAAACGTCCCTAATATGGGAAAGGAAATAGTCAATCAAGTCCAGGAAGCACAGAGAGTCCCATACAGGATAAATCCAAGGAGAACCACGTCAAGACACATATTAATCAAACTATCAAACATTAAATACAAAGAAAAAATATTAAAAGCAGCAAGGGAAAAGCAACAAATAACATACAAGGGAATCCCCATGAGGTTAACAGCTGATCTTTCAGCAGAAACTCTGCGAGCCAGAATGGAGTGGCAAGACATATTTAAAGTGATGAAAGGGAAGAAACTACAACCAAGATTACTCTACCCGGCAAGGATCTCATTCAGATTTGACGGAGAAATTAAAAGCTTTACAGACAAGCAAAAGCTAAGAGAATTCTGCACCACCAAACCAGCTTTACAACAAATGCTAAAGGAACTTCTCTAGGCAGGAAACACAAGAGAAGGAAAAGACCTACAATTAAGAATTAAGAAAATGGTAATATAGGAACATACATATCAATAATTACCTTGAATGTAAATGGATTAAATGCTCCAACCAAAAGACACAGACTGGATGAATGGATACAGAAACAAGACCCATATATATGCTGTCTACAAGAGACCCACTTCAGAGCCAGGGACACATACAGACTGAAAGTGAGGAATTGGAAAAAGATATTCCATGCAAATGGAAATCAAAAGAAAGCTGGAGTAGCAATTCTCATATCAGACAAAAGAGTCTTTAAAATAAAAATTGTTTGTGACAAGAGACAAAGCAGGACACCACATAATGATCAAGGGATCAATCCAAGAAGAAGATATAACAACTGTAAATATTTATGCACCCTACATAGGAGCACCTCAATACATAAGGCAAATGGTACCAGCCATAAAAGGGGAAATTGACAGTAATACAGTCATAGTAGAGGATTTTAACACCCCACTTTCACCAACGGACAGATTATCCAAAATGAAAATAAATAAGGAAACACAAGCTTTAAATTACACATTAAACAAGATGGATTTAATTGATATTTATAGGACATTTCATCCAAAAACAACAGAATACACTTTCTTCTCAAGTGCTCATGGGATGTTCTCCAGGGTAGATCATATCTTGGTTCACAAATCAAGCCTTGGGAAATTTAAGAAAATTGAAATCATATCAAGTATCTTTTCTTACCACAACGCTATAAGAGGAGATATTAATTACAGGAAAAAATGTGTAAAACATGCAAACACATTGGAGGCTAAACAGTACACTACTAAATAACCAAGAGATCACTGAAGAAATCAAAGAGGAAATCAAAAAATACCTAGAAACAAATGACCATGAAAGCACGATGACCCCAAACCTATGGGATGCAGAAAAAGCAGTTCTAAGATGGAAGTTCATAGCAATACAATCCCATCTCAAGAAACAAGAAAAAAAACTCAAATAAACAACCTAAACTGACACCTAAAGCAACTGGAGAAAGAAGAACAAAAAAAACCCAAAGTTAGCAGAAGGAAAGAAATCATAAAGATCAGATCAGAAATAAATGAAAAGGAAATGGAGGAAATGATAGCAAAGAACAATAAAACTAAAAGCTGGTTCTTTGAGAAGGCAAACAAAATTGATAAACCGTTAGCCAGACTCATCAAGAAAAAAGGGAAAAGACTCAAATCAACAGAATGAAACAGAAGAAGTAACAACTGACACTGCAGAAATACAAAGAAACATGAGAGATTTCTACAAGCAACTATATGACAATAAAATGGACAACCTGGAAGAAAAGGACAAATTCTTAGAAAAGTACAACCGTCTGAGACTGCACCAGGAAGAAATAGAAAATATAAACAGACCAATCACAAGCACTGAAATTGAAACTGTGATTAAAAATCTTCCAACAAAAGCCCAGAACCAGATGGCTTCACAGGCACATTCTATCAAACATTTAGAGAAGAGCTAACACCTATCTTTCCCAAACTCTTCCAAAATATAGCAGAGGGAGGAACACTCCCAAACTCATTGTACGAGGCCACCATCACCTGATACTGAAACCAGACAAGGATGTCACAAAAAAAGAAAACTACAGGCCAATATTACTGATGAACATAGATGCAAAAATCCTCAACAAAATACTAGTAAACAGAATCCAACAGCACATTAAAAGGATCATACACATGATCAAGTGGGGTTTATCCCAGGAATGTAAGGATTCTACAGTATATGCAATTCAGTCAGTGTGATACACCATATTAACAAACTAAAGGATAAAAACCATATGATCATCTCAATAGATCAGGAAAAGCTTTTGACAAAATTCAACACCCATTTATGATAAAAACCCTCCAGAAAGTAGGCATAGAGGGAACTTACCTCAACATAATAAAGGCCATATGTGACAAACCCACACCAACATCATTCTCAATGGTGAAAAACTGAAACCATTTCCACTAAGATCAGGAATAAGACAAGGTTGCCCCCTCCCATCACTATTATTCAACATAGTTCTGGAATTTTTAGCCACAGCAATCAGAGAAGAAAACGAAATAAGAAAAATCCAAATCGGAAAAGAAGCAGAAAAACTGTCACTGTTTGCAGATGACATGATACTATACATAGAGAACCCTAAAGATGCTACCAGAAAACTACTAGAGCTAATCAATGAATTTGGTAAAGTAGCAGGATGCAAAATTAATGCACAGAAGGTCTCTTGCATTCCTATACACTAATGATGAAAAATTTGAAAGAGAAATGGGAGTGTTTCCCATTTACCACTGCAACAAAAAGAATAAAATAACTAGGAATAAACCTACCTAAGGAGACAAAAGACCTGTATGCAGAAAGTATAAGACACTGATGAAAGAAAGTAAAGATGATACAGACATAACATGTTCTTGGACTGGAAGAATCAACATTGTGAAAACGACTATACTACCCAAAGCAATCTACAGATTCAATGCAATCCCTATCAAACCACCAATGGCATTTATCACAGAACTAGAACAAAAATTGCACAATTTGTATGGAAACACAGAAGACCCCGAATAGCCAAAGCAATTTTGAGAAAGAAAAACAGAGCTGGAGGAATCAGACTCCTGGACTTCAGACTGTACTACAAAGCTACAGTAATCAAGACAGTATGGCACTGGCACAAAAACAGAAATATAGATCAATGGAACAGGATAGAAAGCCCAGAGATAAACCCACATACATATGGTCCCCTTATCTTTGATAAAGGATGCAAGAATATACAATGGAGAAAAGACAACCTCTTCAATAAGTGGTGCTGGGAAAACAGGACAGCTACATGTAAAAGAATGAAATTAGAACACTCCCTAACACCATACACAAAAATAAACTCAATATGGATTAAAGATCTAAATGTAAGGCCAGATACTATAAAACTCTTTAGAGGAAAACAAAGGCAGAACACTCTATGGCATAAATCACAGCAAGATCCTTTTTGACCCACCTCCTAGAGAAATGGAAATAAAAACAAAAATAAACAAATGGGACCTAACGAAACTTAAAAGCTTTTGCACATCAAAGGAAAGCATAAACGAAAAGACAAACCTCTGAATGGGAGAAAATATTTGCAAACGAAGCAACTGACAAAGGATTAATCTCCAAAATATACAAGCAGCTCATGCAGCTCAAAATCAAAAAAACAAACAACCCAATCCAAAAATGGGCAGAACACCTAAATAGACATTTGTCCAAAGAAGATATACAGATTGCCAACAAACACATGAAAGGATGCTCAACATCACTAATCATTAGAGAAATGCAAATCAAAATTACAATGAGGTATCAACTCACACCAGTCAGAATGGCCAGCATCAAAAAATCTACAAACAGTAAATGCTGGAGAGGGTGTGGAGAAAAGGGAACCCTCTTGCACTGTTGGTGGGAATGTAAATTGATATAGCCACTCTCACAGCATGGAGGTTCCTTAAAAACTAAAAATAGAACTACCGTATGGCCCAGTAATCCCACTACTGGGCATATACCCTGAGAAAACCATAATTCAAAAAGAGTCATGTACCACAATGTTCACTGCAGCACTATTTACAATAACCAGGACATGGAAGAAACCTAAGTGTCCATCGACAGATGAATGGATAAAGAAGATGTGGCACATATATACAATGGAATAGTACTCAGCCACAGAAAGCAACAAAATTGAGTTATCTGTAGTGAGGTGAATGGACCTAGAGTCTGTCACACAGAGTGAAGTAAGTCAGAAAGAGAAAAACAAATACCATACACTAACACATATACATGGAATCTAAAAAAAAAAAATGGTTCTAAAGAACCTAGGAGCAGGACAGGAATAAAGATGCAGACGTAGAGAATGGACTTGAGGACATGGGGAGGTAGAAGGGGAAGCTGGGACGAAGTGAGAGAGTGACATGGACATATATACACTACCAAATGTAAAACAGATAGCTAGTGGGAAGCAGCCGCATAGCACAGGGAGATCAGCTCGGTGCTTTGTGACCACCTAGAGGGGTGGGATAGGGAGGGTGGGAGGGAGGGAGACGCAAGAGGGAAGAGATATGGGAACATATGTATATGTATAACTGATTCACTTTGTTATAAAGCAGAAACTAACACACCATTGTAAAGTAATTATACTCCAATAAAGATGTAAAAAAAAAAAAAGAGGGAGGGGACATGGGTATATATGTATGATACGGCTGATTCACTTTGTTGTACAGCAGAGTCTGGCACAGCATTGTGAAGCAACTGTACTCCAATAAATATGTTAAAAATATATGTATGTTTTTGTAAAAAGAAGCTATAAAATGCCTGGTATTCAATAAACAGCAGCGATCATAACTACTGGCCATTACCAAGGACTACATAAGATTCTAAAGGATGGTTCTCAATCATGGCTACATATCAAAATCCCTTATGAAGGTTTTTAAACATACAGATGCCTGAGACTCCCTCCATACTTAGTGAATCTCCTAATATGGACACCAGGTAAGACAACTTAGGTGAGATAATACAAAGGGTCAGACTGCCAAATCAGATTCAACAGGAATTACAGGTCTTACACAGTATCAAGGTAAATAAGGACTCAAAGGATATAAACAACAGCAAAATATGAGCTAAGCATTCTTTCCCTAGAGAGGTCTGAAACTGTCAGGTGTAGGTGCCTGTAACTATCCTTCTTTTTCCTGTATAAGGATGCATGTTGGTCCACACTGAATATGAAAAGTGTAAGCAAAGGATGAAGTGCAATGCTTGAACAGAAGGAGCCATTTTGATTATGGAACATCTGCTTTTTATACCCCATTAATTACATAGCTCACATGACATTTTCCAGCACGCTGCGCCCAATAAATTCATAAATTCCAGGCTTCTTTACAATAGCAACCTAGACAGACCTGGTCCATCTTGCTAGTAACATTCCATAGGTAAGGACATCCCATCTAGCAAATACCGTTAGTGTGTTTGACAGCAGGTCATTAGTATCTTTACAAAAGACCTGATTCAAATCTTTCCTTCTCAATAGGTGATACAACCACGTAACTATACCTTTTCCAGTTCCCATTTATCGTTTCTGGACTTATTTGAATAAAATTTTTTTTGAACAGATATGTAGGGGCGGACATTCAGAGTGTCCCAAAAGTCTTAGGGCAGTTTTAAGCTTTAAATAGCTGAAATTGATCTTTAAAAAGCGTGAAACTACCCTAACTCTTTGGTACCCTGTTTTATTTCATTATATGAATGAGGAAATCAAAGCAGTAATAGTTTGTTGTTGTTTTGTGTTTGGGGTTTTCTTTTGCGGGGGCGGGAGGGTTTTTGGACAGATAAAACAGCAATGCAGTCTTCCAAGTGCCCATAACTGAGAACTATCCTGTTTCACATGGCATGCACTCAGTTCTCTTATGGAATATGCCACAGTATGCTTATCCAAATAAAACGATGTGTGTAATCTCTGTTTTTGCAGATATTCCATTGACAGAAGCAGTGACCCTGGAAGGTTCTTCTATGTTGACATTACAACAGGTGCCCTAATGACTGCGAGACCTCTTGATCGAGAAGAGTTTTCTTGGCATAATATCACTGTCCTTGCTATGGAAATGAGTAAGTAAAACAAAAAAACTGCTCTCCATATAGTGACAAAATAGAAGCACTGGAGAAAAGTGGAAGTTTCTAGAGCTTGTTGAAACAAAAATTATCTTCTTTATGGAAAGGAATGGAAATCCTGGTTTATGCAAGTGAATGAATGTATTAATTCAAATACTTATTGAGGATCTTCTATATACCTAATCCTGTGCTACAGATAAAAACACACAAATAAAACATGCAAAAGCAGCACAAAAAATAGCATCCTTAAATCAAAGAGCTAGACTTCTATATGAAGAAAAGGGAAAACTCCTGAGAACTCTAAGAGGCTTTCAATCTTTAATAAGATTAGGAATGCACAAATAGTATAAAATATTATTATTGCATGAAAGGAAACATTTATAACATATCACTCTTATTACACACATACATATACACATACATGCATTTAAGAATTTCAGACATCTTACAACAAAAGACAGATTTATTAACATAAACTTAAAAATAAAATTGAAAACTAACAAAAACTAAAATAACATATTCATTATAATCTCAACACAAATTAGATTATATACTACTACATTGCATATTTTTCATAACACCTAGTGATGAGAAAGATTAAGGGAAATGACAAATACTAACATATTGGCAGAAGTATGTACAGCCATTCATGAGAGCAATTTGGTAACTAATCTTTGTATTAAGATCCCCCAATATATTCATACTCTTTTTCTCAAGAATTCTCCTTTAATAATTATCTTAAGGAAATAATCATAAATATTAACGAAGATTTAAGTACCCAAATGTCCACTGCATTGTTATTTTAAAATAGGGGGGAATTACCTAAATGTCTAATAATAGGAGTTTGATTAAATAAATTATGGTACAGCCACACAGTAAAATGAGACTATCATGTTGATATTAATACCCATGCTTTCAAAGTATATTTCAATGATACAGGATAATCCTGCCCTAAAATATTAAAGCTCTAAATTCAACATTTTTCTTTTCTTAATTTCAGTGCATGTGTGTGTATATGTGTGTGTGCGTGTGTGTGTGTGTATTGGAGAGTTTGGACACATGTAATATAATACATAACATGTAATGGAGCTCTCTGGTGGTAGGACTATGGATCACATTTATTCTTACGTTTTTCTGAATTTTTCATTATTCCTTGTATAAACAAGCAACACCAAGTTACAATGAAAAAAATGTAAATATGGCAGCACTTTTAGTAACCAAGCAATAGAAATATTCAGGGGAAAAACACAGAATAGACATTCTTGAGAGAGAAGGAAAACAATGAACCAAAAGAACAGGGCATTCTGAGGTTTAATGTAATTATTTACTATGCATAATGTCTGTGTCTTATGATTTCTATTTTGTCTTCTTGGGATGGTGGCCAAAACAGAAAAAGGCAGGAGGGGCACTAGTGGGGCTGTGAAATTATCTTTGTGTGGTAACGGCAAGCAACAGACAGACCAAAAGGACATATTTCCCCATAAGTGACTACGAGTAACTTCTCCTACCCCAGACAAAGATACAGATTTGGTGTGTCCTATACTATCTCCCTTAGTCCATAGGTGGAAATAAATGTGCAGTGCTATCTGTAATCCCATGAATAACTTGAAACCTTCTGAAACAGTAATTCAAAGAACTGATTACAGGTTTTCCCACTATCCAAAAGTAAAGTGTTCCTATGAAACCTTTTGTAAGGCAAAATGTTGTAAAACGAAGAAGCAATTACATTAGGACACATCTTGGTAACGGATGAGCAAAAAAAAGCACAAATGCTCACAGACACAGTTCAAAGATATGGCAGCTGGATGCCAAGTATAGTTCCTGGGGAAAGAGCTTGTTGGTGCCACTCTCACAGCTCAGGGTGCGACCTGCCTTCAGTTCTAGAATCTGAAGCATGAGCCAAGTGAGAGATTCAAAACCTCTTTTTAAGATTCATTTTGTGATACCTGCTCCCCCCCACCCCGAGTCTCATCCCTCCCCTCAACCTCCTGATATCACACACCTCTCCAACACAAAACTCGTCCTGCCCATGCTTATGTTCTGGCCACACTCTTAATAGGCAACCCCTGCATCCTTGTGTTGCTATTTCCATGTACTTTATCCATTCCTTTAAAAACCAGAATGAGGAGGTAAACACCTATTCCAACAAAGAGCTGCTTTCTTGCATTTCTGAACCCTCCTCACCTTTGGTATTTGTTTGTTTTGTGTGTGCTTTTAGACAATCCTTCCCAGGTTGGAAGCGTTCCTGTCACAATCAAAGTCTTAGATGTGAATGACAATGCTCCAAAGTTCCCCAGATTCTATGAAGCTTTTGTCTGTGAGAATGCCAAAGCAGGGCAGGTAAGGCAGCCTGTGAGGGTGCACCCTGGTTAACCCCCAACATGTGGAAACGACTGTTTCAGATAACCAGATTTGTCATCAAAGAAATTTAAGACTCCAGAAACTAAGTGTACAAAAGACAGTCCCCAACTTCTGTATATCATCTTGCAACAGTTTATTTGTTAAGACAACTATTTTGAGCCTCCATTACATTTTATAATCTAAACAAGGTTGTGAATCAAGGTGGCTTACTCACCTGTGAAGCCAGGTAGTCACCCACCTTGTAACTGAACTGTATGGAACCAATTGCAGTAACATGTGCTCTGGGTCCTGGAAATGAGGGACCATGGAGATGAAGATAGGAGAAAAAAGGAGAGTCTTTTTCTCATTTTAGCGATCATCCTTGAAAGTGTTTGTAGTAAGGAAAGTTTAGTTTTTGTATCTTCCTACCTCCCTTCCTTCTGGCAGCAAGTTTACAGACTGCCTGCCCTATTCTCAGAACACCTCATTACCTAGAACTACCTAGGTAATTCTACTCTCCCCTCCCTCAATTAAAACATCCATTTTATTAGTACCATTCATGTCATGTAAAGTTTTGAGAAGAAAGGCATCTGAAGGAACAAATTTCTACTTATTTGAAACAGCTTTAGTTTCATAATCTTCAGATATATTTGTGTATTTTTTTAAAGTCTTCTTTTAAACCTAAATGAATATTGGGTTGACTAAATCCCAAGTGGTGTAACTGAAAAACATCCAAACTGTGCTTGGAATGGCCACGTTATTAATGTATGTGTCAGGCTGCTGCCCACCCCGTGCCCAGCCTTCCATACCTCAGATCACAGGCAATCTCTCCTCTTCTGCTCCTGCTTTTGTAAGACTCTTCAGTCCTCCCTAATGTATTTCCCCCGAGCATATTTTGTGGTCCTGGATTCCGGTTTGGGGACGTCGGGTGCACATGGCAAGGACACACACTTTGGTAATTCAGGTTTTCCGACTGTAACACGGCTTTTGCTTCCACTTCTCTCACTTTCCTGCAACATCCCACTGCACAGACTCTCTCTATACAACCAAAACTTTTATTAGCTTCCTGAACTCACCAAAGATTGACTCAACACATCTTCACCATTCTACTCAAAGAAAAAGTGACTCCCTTGTTCCAGGGGAAAAAAAAATGTGTCCTGTAGTCCTTCTCATCTAAATTATCTCATCCATTGATTCTTGAAACCCAGTGCAATGGCCTAAAGCATGCCTAAATTTTTTTTCAACAAGTCTAAGATAATTCTACTTCTATATCTATTGAATTTCTAATCTAGAAAGACCTGAAATATTATGCAGCTAATAAAGTTACAATGAAGACTTTCCAGCATAAGAAATGATCTGTGTTATTATAAGAAAGGAGGTATAGAAACTACATGTACATGCTTGAAGTTATGTAAAACTGTATCTGCATGTGAACAAAAATTGGGAGGCAGGATGCAAAAATAGCAATAGTTACTGTGCTAAGGTAGTTGAGATTTGAGCGAAGGGATTTGGGACTTTAATGATTTTTTTATTGTAACATGACAATTTACTTATATATTATAGAAACACCATACATAATTTTTTGTTTTATATTATATAAGATTATCATTATAATATGACAAACATAATACTTTATATTTTAATATAACAAGAAACTAATTTTTAATCTGTAATATAAAGAGTAATAGTAGCACAATAAATTAAACCCCTCATTCCCCAAAGTGAAACATTTCTTTTCTTAACAGGCTTCAGAATAGAAGGACAGGGTTTTTTTATATATATAAATTTATTTATTTATTCATTTATTTATTTTTGGCTGCGTTCGGTCTTCATTGCTGTGTGTGGGCTTTCACTAGTTGCGGTAAGCGGGGTCTACTCTTCCTTGCGGTGCACGGGCTTCTCATTGCAGAGGCTTCTCTTGTTGCGGAGCATGGGTTCTAGGTGCGCGGGCTTCAGTAGTTATGGCACATGGGCTCAGTGGTTGTGGCTCGTGGGCTCTAGAGTGCCGGCTCAGTAGTTGTGGCGCACAGGCTTCGTTGCTCCACAGCATGTGGGATCTTCCTGGACCAGGGCTTGAACCCGTGTCCCCTGCACTGGCAAGGGGATTGTTAACCACTGCACCACCAGGGAAGTCCAGAAGGACAGGTTAATAGCATGTTACCACCTCTCTTGTTTTTGCAGCACACAAGCACACCTCCCATTTCTACATTCATCTTCTAATTGTCTATTATACAGTCCTTTGAAGCATGGTTTATCTGTGACTTCAAGTTCAGACTGTGAGCCACAAGTCTATCATAGTCTGTAATATTTGTCATCTTTAGCCCAAGATACGTAAACCCTACTCTTTGATTTTGGCTCTGGGACATGTTTTGAAGATTTTCAAAAGCACACAGCTCAGTAGGTATGTCTGGTTTATGAAGAATCAGGCCTCCTCGTGTTAGATTTGTCAGACACTGTCGTTAGCTTTGTATCTGCCGAGTTGGGATGTGTGCTTTCCTCTTAGGGAGAAACGAAGCCCAGAAAGAAATCAGACAACGTCTTTGGTGCAGCCTGAGGGTGGCGTGAAACCTGCTGAGCAGAATCTTGAATGGCAAGTAGGGCTGAGGATGAAATTGGACCTGCCAAGAAAGGGGAGGCCAGGAGAGCAGGCTCTGGTGCTCCCGACCTGTATCATCGCTCACCCATTCTTTAAAGCCCTGTAACCAACCCATCATATGCCTCAGGTCCCCACCTCACCAATATACATATATACAATTTCACAGGTCAGATGTTCTGAAATGACTTTCTGTTTTCCAAGTTATACATAATCACCTATTTATAACATTCATGAAGAAACATGTCATCACGTGTTTGGCACCATGCACAAGACGGAATGTACAGGATTTGTCTCGGCAGGAATGGGGCAGTGGAGTGACCCTCGTGTATGAGCAGCATTGACGCCAGGCTGGACTGTGGGGCAGATTTATCTTCAGTGCTCTCCTGATCCCTCTCCTTTATTGCAACTCCATCCCCCCGACCTTTAGATTCAACAGAGCCCCGCTGCCAGCTGGGTTCACCAGGAGGCATAAATGAGATGGAGTTCTGGTCTACGATGTTTATTAAGGCATGCCCTTGGGGCCAATGCCCTTGGAAGGGAAGAACTTCTGCAAGACTGGGCAAAAGGAGAAGTCCAGCTGCAGTGCAGACCCACTAACAGCCCTGGATGACTTCAAAGAGTTCTAGGACTAGGGTTCTCCTGAGTTGAAATGGGATGGCCAGGCTTTATACTATCGCATCAGTCACTGGATATGGAATGTCCTGGAAGAATGTGGTGACTGTGGGTAGGTGGCTCTCAGCAACTGAAGCAACCGCCAAAGAGACTGACAGGTGAAGGTATCAAGTCCTTCACTGAAGGGGGTCTGAGCAACACCATGTTTACCAGCAGGCCCCTTGCTGGAAGCTTTCCCCTCTGTTATTTAATCTTCCGCATACTGTGAGGGTAGCATTACCTCCTTAATTTACAGATGAAGAAAGAAAGACTAAGCAAGCCCACCTCAGCCCTCCAGCTGACCCTGAATGTTCCATTTTCTACCCTGTTAATAGCCAGCTTTTGACAGCAGGAGCGTGGTGTCTACAGGGCCAGGCCCGAGAGGGGTGGGGGGGAGTCTGTGCCGTTGGTTGGCGAGAGAGCAAACACACAGGAAGGAGACCACCCCTTCGACACCTGTTCTATATCCCCCCAGTCTGCCTGCCAGTGTTTCAATTGTGTTATTTCTCACTGCTTTCTTTAGGAACTTTTCCATCCTGATCTTCATAACCTTCATGGTAACTTATGACTTTGAAAAACACATGGAAAAGGCAAAATTTTGGCCAAAGAGCTCAAGAGGAAGCCACTCCACCTCTTCCTCTCCTCAGCCCCAAGCCTTGCTTCTGACTCCAGTCTGTTCTATAAAGCCCACCCTGGGGGTCTTGTGCTCTACACTTTGCCTAGCTCCCCTTCCTGCCAACAAAGAGTGACTGCTCTGCGACCCACCCCCTCACATCTGTTTTCCATTAAGCTGACACAATCAATGTAGTGTCTGCTTACTTCCCACTAGGTACTGGTCATTTTTAAATAGAGGGCTCTCAAACATAGCAATCTGACCATGAAATAGTAACCCAAATGTGAGGCTAAGAAGCTGAGGCGAGGGGACAAAAAAAAACTGGGAAACAGGCAGGACCTTGTGGCATCCCAGAATTATTTCACTCAAAGTCTTCTGTTTCAACTGCCTAAAAGGGGCCAGACCTGGGGTGAGAATAGTGTGTTATGTCGATGTCTAACATCTGAGGCATTTAGGTATCATCTACCATGTGCCCGTTAACACACTCAGGCCCAACAATAAACCAAAATTCAGTTCTGCACTGTGTGATGGCACAGAGACTGCCGAGGGAAGTTTCAGGATGCCCTTATTAGGTAAAACAATCTACTACTGGATTTCAGGGTCTGGGATCCCCCCCGCCCTTGAAGCTTTTCTTTTGACTCTGACTCACCTGATTTCATGTCCCTCCCTCAGCTGATCCAGACAGTGAGCGCAGTGGACCAAGATGACCCACGCAATGGCCAGCACTTCTACTACAGCTTGGCTCCTGAGGCTGCTAACAACCCCAACTTCACCGTAAGGGACAACCAAGGTAATCAGCTGGCTACCGATGCTTTTCTACAGTGTGGGCTGGAAACTCTGGGTTACTATACCATGCAAACAGTGTCAGAGGTCACCTGCTCTTTAACAGCACGAAAGACATTAATGTTAATTTGTATGGTCTTTTAAAGTTTTGTTTCAGAACATCAAAGACAAAGAACATCCTCTGCTGATTCTGAAACTTTTACTCAGTCAGTCAGTTCACTCAAACATTTGAGCACAGGCTCTGGGCCAGACACTGTGTGAGGCACACAGGCTTCCTTCATCCCCACAGAGAGCAGCCATGTTTGTATGTTCTTTAACTACAGGAAGAATCTGAGAAAGCTGACAGAAAGAGGCCCAAGGAGAAAATCCTGATTGAACACTTCTAAGCAAGGATCAAAGGGGGAAACAGTGGAAGCTCCCAGAACAAAAGGGAGACAAAGGCTAAGTAACTTTTGAGTTACTTAAGAGCAAAGGACAAATACAGGAACACAACCAGTAGTTCTGGCACTGAAACCACTTTATTATTTTGGAATGATTCAGAAAGAAGAGTCAGGTGGGGTTCCCTATTCCAGAAAGTGCTTCCCTCTACATCTTTGCTAGAATGGAATTATAGACCCCTCTATTCCAAAAAGCATTCAGACCAGCTAAGGAGTTCACAGACCTAGCACACTCTTCATTGGGCACAGATGGGAAAAGGAGGGGCTTCTGTACTCTGGCCAGAAGATTTTCAGAGAAAAGTCAGAGCAGGTGAAAAAATAATTTAAATCTGTCAAGTGAACCCCTTATGTTGCTAACTCTGCTACCAACTAGCTGTCTGACCTTGGAGAGGGAGGGCATCACTTCCCTGGGCTGTGGTGGCCTCATTTTTATTCCAATTCTAAAGTTCTGTCACTTTAGAACAATCTAAACAAAGGCTAACAAAAAGTCATGATTTAGGCATACCTAGTCTTAGTCCAAAAATCAGTTGTTTGGGACTTAAAGTATTAAATCCACCCCACACGATATTCTGCTATTAAAACTAGAGAATATCAAACCTGTTTTCTTCTAAATGGAAAGCATTTAGTCATCTGTTTAATCATCTACATCAAATCACTATAATTCTGAAAGGAAGAGTAATATAAATTATAACAACAGAAGTGCTACAATTAAATATCCTGATTTTTTTACTGGGTCAAATTTTGAATTATTCATTTATCTGCTTCACTTGGAAACCCTTCCTGCAAAACATTGTTTCAGACCCTTCAGGATAGGTTTTTTTTTTTTGGCCGTGCCACAAGGCTTGCAGGATCTTAGTTCCCAGACCAGGGATCAAACCCAGGGGCCCTGCCCCTGCAGTGGAAGCATGGAGTCCTAACCACTGGACCACCAAGGAATTCCCTAGGATAGGTTTCATAGTAGAAATCCTGGGGGAAAAAATAATACATTATACTGTTTCTTCAAATTTTCAGCTAAGTGTCACTCTATTCCTCCACTCTGATATTTGTCTGAATCAATACAGAAACAATACACAGCAAAATGCTGCAAATTTCTTAACAATGACTTTGGGCACCAATTCATGGGGCCAATGCCTTAAAAATATGGGCCCCTGGAACCTGATGACTATAAAAAGAAATGGCTCATCTCTTGGAAGGTTTTTTTCAAAACGGAAGTTGGAACATCTTCAATAGAAAGAATGAACTCTTAATCTCATGACAATTTATCCCTCGAGTATCCTTTACTGAGGCTCATTAAAAAACTGACCAGGCTTCCCCGGTGGCGCAGTGGTTGAGAATCCGCCTGCCGACGCAGGGGACACAGGTTCGTGCCCCGGTCCAGGAAGACGCCACATTCCGCAGAGCGGCTGGGCCTGTGAGCCATGGCTGCTGAGCCTGCGCGTCCGGAGCCTGTGCTCCGCAACGGGAGAGGCCACAACAGTGAGAGGCCCGTGTACCGGTAAAAAAAAAAAACCAAAAAACCTGACCAACATCTGATGTGGTGGATCTACTGTCAAGCCCTCCAACTCCCGTGCCCAAAACATGATATTCATTTATGAACACAACAGTGCACTATTTCAAGTAAAGCCTTTCTTAATCCCCAAAGCATTGTGAAAAGGATTGTCCATATACTTCACAGTTTCACATGCATTTTCTCATACTTTGCTTTATTTGATATTTATAATAATCCTTTAAGGTCTTAAGAAAGTTACTAATGCCTCTGATGATTCTCATTGTCTCATCTGATAGACAAGGAAAGAAAGTAAATGGCCCATGGAATAGAGAGTAAGTATTAAAATTGGGACTGGAAGTTGAGACCTCCTGTTTTAGTCACACACACACACACACACACACACACACACAATCTTTGTGTCACCCTGGATACTACATCCAAATGGGTTATTCGAGCTCCAGTTATAATATTCAACAAAATTTTGCAAGTGGCTAAATTTTGCCAGCTCCTTTGTAGGTCTAGTCTCAGCAATGTGATGCTCTGATCTTTTTTTCTTAATCTTAAATAATTCTGAGATCAAGAAATCTATGATGCATAGTAGGCATAATGTAATACTTATATGAAATTCAGCTCTTCTCCGGCTTTCTCAAAGTCTGATGAACTGCCCTTGATTAAAATGAAAAATAAAAAAGACTTCTGTTCGAGAAAAACTTTACTTCTGACAAAAACAAAACGAAACTGAAACTGTGAAGCAAAATTACTAGTACTTAGCTATTAAATCTGGAAAACAGAAAAGAAGATGGATTGTGTGGTAGGTGGAAATATGAATATAATCTTCAGGTTGGTAACCAACTGCTATCTTTCTCCACTGAGAAGGAAATAAGAGGGAAAAGGCCTGTACCAAAGTAGGAAGAGATTTCAATTAGCTGAATAATTTTCAACATTAATGTTACAAAACTAAGTAAGCGGTTACACAGCACAATGGAAGGAGTGTGTATTTGGAGTCAAGAGACCAGAGTTCAAATCCCAGCTCTTCTACTAAATTAGTGACTTTGAACCAATTACATAATCTCTCTAAGCCTTAACTCTCACTGTAAAAGGGTGAGATTATCACTATCTCACCAAATGGTGGTAAAGATTAAATGAGATACTGCATGTAAAGTCTAAATACCTTGCACATAAGCACTCAAAAAACAACTGCTCTCATGATAAAACCGGGGGAGGAGGAGGTGGAAAAGTTAATTAAGGAATTATGTATTAGTCAGAATAGGCCAGGTTAGGCTGCAGGAAAAAACACCACCAAAATCTCAGTGGCTTAACGCAACTAAAGTTAATTTCTTGCTCACATAAAGCTGACTGTGGGTCTGGCGACCAAGGACAGCTGTCCAGGTGTAGGCTGCCTGGCTCTCCATCTCTAATGTTCTTTCATATATTACAACAAGGCAAGAGAGCACAAGAATAACATACCAGCTATTATTGATACATGCTGCTGTCCGCAAGTGACACGAATCAGTTTTGCTCATTTCCATCATCTAAAGCAAATGACACAGACATCCCCAAATTCAAGAGGGTAGAAAAGTATAATCCTTTATTATGTCCAGAAATATTGATATTGGTCTGAATAATGTTTACTTTGGCTAGACTCTCAGAATTTTTTGTGAAGTTCTAGACTCTTCCCTGTGAAATGTGAAACACATCCAGAGGACCTTCCATACTGATGACGTTAGCTTTGTCACTGATTATACGTCCTACCACATCTCTCAAACTTTTCGTCTGCTGAAAAAGATACCAGCTTTCCAGAAAATATATCTGATTTATAAGTCAAACCCACTCAAGAAAACTTGAGAACATAGATTTAAAAAGATCCCAAAACATTACACAAGGCAAATATAAATACAGACACACACACACACACACACACACACACACACACATCAGCTTTGTGGAAACATACCAAACAATTTTGCTAATCCCCTTTAAAACTGGGGGAAAAAACTAGTATTGAATGTTCACCAAATTCATATTAATTGCTTAAACTTAGACCACCAATTAGCGGGAAATAGCAGGGTGTGTCATGATTAGGGGATTTCGAATAAGCTTCTGCTAAACGAGCAGGTTCATCAGAAAGCACAGGAGTTGGTGACTGCATTTCAGAGGCATAAAAGAAAATAGCAGAAGACTTGAACTCCAGCCAAAGTGGCAAAAATAAGCAATGTGCCACAGCCGCGTGGGCTCCTCAGCATTCTTTTCCCGGGGGCACAAAGCAGCACAGGGCCTTGGAAAGCTGCTGAGCCAGAACCAACAGGGACCACAAGTCGCCAGTGACTGTTCATTTCTGTCAAGTTTCCCCAGGGACATTTCAGTTAGATCTGAAGTCTGACAGTTTGCCCTGGGCACTTTGTCACAAAGGGTAAGACAGACTCTCAAAAAAGGCCTCAGGGTTTTCCCTAGAAGCAAGCAAAAATCTTGGTTTCTGAATCCAACTGCTGATCCCAAAAAACCCAACTGGTGGCTGTAGCTAACCGCCTCCAGGGCATGCTGTCCCTTCTCTCTCCTTCCCCACCCAGTTCCTGCCCCCTTGCTTTCCTCAATCCAAAAAAATTAATTCTCTTGTTGGTTCTTTCATTTTCCTCTTCTCTCTCCTTTTTTGATCCCGGAACCCCTGTCTTCTTCAGATAACACTGCCCGGGTTCTAACTAGGAGGTCTGGCTTCCGGCAGCAGGAGCAGAGTGTCTTTTACCTGCCCATCCTGATATCGGACAATGGGCAGCCGGTGCTGAGCAGCACGGGCACGCTGACTATCCAGGTGTGCAGCTGTGACGACGATGGCCACGTCCTGTCCTGCAGCCCCGAGGCCTACATGCTCCCAGTCAGACTGAGCCGCGGCGCCCTCATCGCCATCCTGGCCTGCATCTTTGTCCTCTTAGGTGAGTAAGTGGCTCCTCTCCATTCTGTGGGGTCCTGCAAGTGCTTACTTAGATACCATTCCGTTATCACACTGACACAGCTGGCCAGAACTGGTTTTCCACACCGTGCTTATTGAAAAGGTGGGAGAGTAAGGCTGGGAAAAAGTAAAGAACTTGGAGATAGTCCCCTCCTTCAAGGAACTCATGGCCTTTGTGGCCAAATGAAAGCACATATATTTATCAACCATCTACTGTAGGCCAGGCTGCCTTTCTAGGTGCTGGGATTAATAAGACAGAAATGCCCCAGCCTTCACAGAGCTTAATTCAAAATAAAGCAAGTTCATTTTGACATCATAGAACCTATATAATAATTTTGGACAGGCTATGATGATCACCTCTTCTAACCCCCTCATTTCAGATAAGTAGTAGCTAAATCACAAAGAGGTAGTGACGGGCCCAAGGCCAAATCTCAGTCGCAGAGCCAGGGCTGAAACACAGGCAGGCCCCGCATTGCACATCCCTGTATCTGCGCAGTACGGCCTTTCCCCCAAATGTTCATCCCCAGATTCAGGATGTGGTAAGTGTTACAGAGAAGGGAAGAGGGACAGGGAGTCCTGAGAGGACAGGAGACAGGGGTGGGTGCCAGTTTAACTAGGGTGGTCAGGGAGGACCTCACTGATAAGACGACCTCTGAGCAGAGATCTGAAAAGTGGCAGAATGAACCACATGGATATCTGGGAGGGTAAGCTGTTTGGGGGCGTTAGCACCCCCCCTCCCTGGGTACCGTGGCCTCTAACAAGGGTCAGTTTGCCTCTACTTGTGAAATAAAGATGTGATGACAGGCCAGTGGGAGAGCACTACTGGGATAGGGGATCCTTTCCTCTTCATCTAAAGTCATACTGCAAAGCAGGTCCCAACTCCCTTGTACTAAGGCCATTCATGCTATTATCCTCAAAATCCACACTCAAAACAAACACTAAAACATCTAAACCAATTCCTGAAACCAAAAAACTATCTGTACATATCTGCCAACTCTTCTGACTGAAATAATTCACAGCATACTTATTTTGCTTAGAGAAAAGCAGACTTAGTAGATAGTAATATTATTCAATATGGAAGAAATCCTAGTAAGGGAAAAGAGTAAAGATTTGAGGATTAAAATTAGAATTTAAGCCCTGATCCCAGGTTTACCTCCAAACCAAGAGACTGAGTCAGACCAAAGAAAGAAGGTCTAACTAAAATGTCAGTTGCTTGATTGAATTTCTAGTAAGTCTGTGGAATATGCTTCATGTAGTTCAGTGCTACATGAAGGGAAAAACAGTATAAAGAAGTAACCTTTCAAAGTCCTTGGATACCTGGATCAGAGAGAATTGTTACGGCTTCTGGTCCCTTTCTGTACTGACAAATAAAACCCTCTTGCAATTCCCTGAGTGTCCATAAGGTGGCACTGGGAGTCCTTGAGTGCATAGCAGGACACCCTGAAAGAGGCCTTTGAAGAAACTTGCTCCTAGGAGAAACTTCCAGTCTGGCTGTCCTTACTTCTATCTTTGGAAATGTCTACATTATGAGTTCACCCTGGCCCACAAACAGTAGAAGGAGCCACCACTTCAGCGGGGCTGATTTAAAGAGGCTGGCACAAAGAGGCTCTCAACTTACAAGCGGTGTGCAAGGGGCGATTTATTTCGTGCCTCCCAAACCCATTATGTCTTGCTTTTGGAATTGCGCAGAATAAACAGACAGTTTTCAGCACCTAAACCGAGCAAAGCTGTCATAAAATCCTCAGAGTTTTAGGCACTTTCACTTCTAACAGTGTATATCCCACATTAAATATAATTCATAAAACTGAGTAAGACTGAACTGCAGTTGATTTGTCAAAGAAATACTACATTTTGTGGATAATTATATTAACACATTAATTTTGACTATGGATTTTTTTCCATGTTTCAAATATGTATCTAGTTCCTAGAAAATCTCATAGGCCCTATGCACTGTGCCTATAGATACTAAAGAATAAACATCCCTAGAACTGATTCTCTTCTGTAAGGGAAGCCCTTCAGCTGAATAGGATCATTTTTCCTAAAATTTGATTTTCAGGGGACTATATAATACTTGATATTTATATAAGATTACCTAAAAATAAGATACGTAGCAATCTTTATTTTTTTCAGAGTTCTATAAACTGCCTAATTCTATATCATCAGAATTCTTTCCAGTACAAACTCAAAGACTTTTCTAATATTGCTTCCCAGCATTTTCTGAAATACCACACCTAGCACTCCAGTGTCACCTGTGTGGAGGTTTTCTCAGGTCCCCAGGAAGAATTAACTGGCCCTGCTTCTGTATTCTCTGCAAAACTCTTGCAGCTCTATGATAGTCCTATCACCACCTGTTTGATATTAATCATTAATGTCTATTATCTCCTTCGATTGCATGCTTGTAAAAACAGAAATCATGTCGTATTCTACTTGGTTTCTGTTTTGCTTCAGATAATGTCTAAAAAATATTTGAGTTTAGTAACTCCTTACTGAATCCCACAAACACAGCAAGTTCACTCAGAATCCCATTTCTCCACCCTGCATCCATCCAAATCACACCCCAACCTCCAATGCCCAATTCAAGCCCCCACTTCATCAAAGTCCTATTAGTCCACTTCTCTGAAATCCCATAGTCCTCTAGCCTATGAGTTACATTTTTGCACAGAGATAAAATACAAGAGTATATAACTGTTTCCTGTGTGTGCATTTTGTCACTCGAGCTATTCAGGAAAATATCATGTATTAACATCATTCACTGCAATTTACAAAAAGCACATTCCACATTCAAGTTTAAAAAACCATTATTGTTATTTTTTTAAGTTAGTCCATAATCTTACTAGGCATATGACTGTACTCCATTCCCCCCTCCCTTGGATAAACTGGGCTCTTATTTTGCAGTGTTGTCTAGCTGTCACCATTCACCAGCTGTAACAAAGCATGCTAGAAAAAAAAAAAGTTCTACAGCCAAAATCTCAACACACTTCCTGGAAAACATTTTTACTCACAGAGATAAATGGTTCAATGGGATTACCTCCATCTCTCCTTTAAACCCCAGTGAACACATCCTGGGGAAAAAAATATATATATATATACGTTGGGATAAACTTTCATCCAAACCTGCAAGGGCATATCTAACAGCGTGGTGCGTCTCTGATAACATGATGAAATTATATAAAATGTCACTGTTCATTCCCTCTCTTCCATGAACATCCTTAGATCTAGAAAGTCACAACCTCCTCTCTAATGGAAGGCTTTTCTGAGGAATCTGAGTTAACTGGACAAAGATGGTCATTTATGCTCTCTTATTTTTTGGAGAAAACATAGAAAGACTAAGACTTTGGCTCATATTTAACACATGTGTCTATACTCATTTAATTAATATATGATCAAAATTGATCCTTGAACAATGGTGGGGTGGGGTTAGGGGCTTAGACCTGCCCTGAAGTTGTGAATAACTTATAGTCGGCCCTCAGTATCCACGGTTCAGCATTTGCAGCAACCAACTGCAGTAGTACTGCAGTATGTATTTATTTTTAAAAATCCACAGCTAAGTGGACCCCAGTAATTCAAACCCATGTTGTTCCAGGGTCCACTGTATATTTACAAAGTAGGATCCTATTGAGAGGCTAATGTAAAAAGCAGGATTCCACCTGTACAGTAAGGTTTTCACATTATAATGGAGAAACACGTATTCGTCCTTACGCAGTCAGAAAACATGGTCTGATCCTTAGCATACACTCCACGGGACCACAGGGCTTCGTGCTTTGTTAATGAGATGTTACACTGGGTGGCTGGGTGTACAAACGCACACACATTTCAAAGCGGTAAGGTGTGTGCAGAGCCTCTACATGCAACTACTACTTAAACCACGTGGAATCATGTCACGTAGCGTTCACTCGCCCACAGACTCTCCAACAGTGCAGGAAGAGTGAGAACAGGGTAGACCCTGTGAGGTCACATATCCAAACACTGCCCCTGCTCTCCCCACCCAGACAGCCCTCGCCCTACCTGTGTTACTCAAGAGCTCTGGTCTCGGCCCACACGGCCGGGGCTCTTCCGCCAACACCCGGTCCTCTGTGTTTCCGGCAGTGCTGGTGCTGCTCATCCTGTCCATGCGGAGGCACCGGAAGCAGCCATACATCATCGACGACGAGGAGAACATCCACGAGAACATCGTGCGCTACGACGACGAGGGCGGTGGCGAGGAGGACACCGAGGCCTTCGACATCGCAGCCATGTGGAACCCACGGGAGGCGCAGGCGGGCGGCGCCTCCAAGACGCGGCAGGACATGCTGCCCGAGATCGAGAGCCTCTCCCGCTACGTGCCTCAGACGTGCGCCGTCAGCAGCACCGTCCACAGCTACGTCCTGGCCAAACTCTACGAGGCCGACATGGACCTGTGGGCCGCGCCCTTCGACTCCCTGCAAACGTACATGTTCGAGGGGGATGGCTCGGTCGCCGGGTCTCTGAGTTCCCTGCAGTCGGCCACTTCAGACTCGGAGCAGAGCTTCGACTTCCTGACGGACTGGGGACCCCGCTTCCGGAAGCTGGCGGAGCTCTACGGGGCGTCGGAGGGGCCCGCGCCCCTGTGGTGACGGAAGCCGGGAGGCCGGCGCGCGGCCAAACCCGGCCGTTCTGGGGCGGAGGCTTCGCGGAAGAGGCGCCGCAACCGCAAGAGCAAGACTGCTGGAGAGTGAGTTTGCGGGGGGAGCGGGCGAGCGGAGCTCTCTCTGAATCAGCTTTACTTGGTTAGATTAAGTTAAATAATCAAAAGGAAACACAGGAAGAGGGGGGCAGAATCTCCAATGACCTTTTCTTCTTTTTTAGTTTTTGTGATACTGTATTCAAAGGCGTGGAGTCCAAGGTTAAGTATGGCGGGCTTGACTTTTCTCCGCCTTTCACTTGGTCATTTTGCCACCTCAGAGAGGCTGTGCTTTTCATTGCAGAGGTGGCAGTTGAAAGCAAATAGAAAGTTCTACTCTCCTATCCGTTTTTTGTTTTTATTTTTAATCATGTTTTTTTCTCCATTTAAAAGTTTTGCTGGCTCATCACACTGCACAAACCAACCCCCATAAAAGAACACTGAAAAATTATTCCTCGGTGAAATTAACCTACTTGTTCTGGGATGGATGGAATTTCTTTTAATACTTTTAAGACAAGGTTAAGGCCTAATTGACCTTGCATGGGGGGTGGGCAGGGGGGTGGGAGAAGGAAGAGGCATTGACTTTAAGCTCAAGTTTAATGGCTGAACCAAGAGTTGTTGGCATTACAACAAATCCACCTCCATGGAGTAAGAATGCTCTTGTTCTCTCAGCTCTTTAACTGTGCCCCTGCAAAATTATTCAGAAGGAAACCAGAAAATCTGCCTCTTTTGCACTGTAGATGTCTCTTCCATGTGCCAAATGTGAAGATTAGATTCTACAAATGAAAGCCAAAAAAAAGAAGTATCTGATAAAAGCATGGGTTAGAGGGCTTTCCTAATCTGTGTGAGGTCAATTCAAGGGATGTTTACATACTGTAGATAACCTACTTGAACACAAATCAGTATTATAGAGAATGGATGTAAGAAAATTACATGTATAAGTTTTGTATATTTGTTAATAATTTTGGTAATAAATATGATGTACTGCATCTCAGTACCTTAGCATCTCTTTTAATAAAAGTTAAATAGAAGGGAAAGTCTATTGCACATGTGTTTAATTGCTGAGCAGGTAAGGTTTTGTGATCCTGACCTAGTCTCAGGTTCTTGGGGCTGGGGCTCATTCATAAAACAAAGACAACAGCACAGAAGTATGAGGCTGTGCATTCTATTTCGGTCACTGATCAGATGAACGTATGGTTTAAACTGTAAAGCTGTAAAGCTTTTCATGAATATTTTTCATTTCCCCATCCCTTAAAAGAGCAAAGGATGGTTTGATAACACCAGCAATACAATAGTGAGTTTAGCCCATATTTTTTTTGTTTTGTGAGAGTGTATTGCACACAGCCACCAATGAAGCAGGCCACTGTGCTACTTTCATCTCTGTTCTGTTGGCAAATCAAATATGTACCAAAAATATGTACAAATATGTACATCTTGTCAATACTGGATGAGCTCACAGAACAGTGGGGCCATATTTTATTCATGTTTCCTTTCCCCACAGTAGCTAAGAGTGGGTACTTAATAAGTGCTTAATGGGTACATGATGGAAGGGATCTCTTTCTTTGACGTCGTATTATTAAAGGATATTTTACACAGTTATCCTCACCATTGGGAACAAATTGTGAACAAAATAGTTTTCTGAGTGTCTCGGTTAAAGGTTCTCAAATTTTAATGTGTGTCAGAATCACTTGGAACAGAATCACTTGTTAAACTATAGCTTGTTGGGCCTTTACCCACAAAGTTTCTAATTCAGTTGATCTGGGGCGATTTGCATTTTTAACAAGTGCCTGGGTGATGCCGATGCTGCTGGTCCAGGGACCACACTTTGAGAACCTTTGGTATATGGTCACGCTTTCTCAAATATAGAAAGATTAGATTGCACTGGGGCCTACCCCATCAGTAGAATAGTATTGTGAATCTCTTTTCCAGTAAAAAGGAGAGTTTGGCAGAAACATGTGAGAAGGCTAATGGATGTCTGGGAACCAGCAGGATGTGCTTCATGCTTTATTACGTGGTACACTAATAGCTAGGCAAGTTCTCATCTTCAACCTTCAGCATACTAACCCTTTCCTCCATGAAAGGCAGCTCTCATACATGCTCTTTGAGGGTAAAGTATGATGTAAAAATAAATAAACTTAGCAAAGAAAAAGAAAAAACATGAACTTGAGTCCAAACTAGGCTTTACAACATACCAGTTATGTGAATGTGGGCAAATTGACCATTATAACATTCTTTTCTGTCACTAGCCCTGAGGATAGTTTTTTGACTAGCTCACTCCGTGTTGCTTGTTTTAAAAACTGGGAACAGCTGTTATCCTAACCACAGGGGATTATCATTGCCCCACATCCTGCAAATGTGGCCCCCCATGATACTGGGCATGAAGTGCTTAAGCAGAATCTCCTGGAGCTTCTGGTCCCTGGGAAGATGTTTAATGGTGTGATACAGGAAGTGTGAGAGAAGCACAGAATAGGAGATCCATCTCAACTCACACTCTAAGCTAATAGAGACTCTTCCTTCCAGATGAGTTTTAGAATTCCCTTTCCACTGCCACAGTTTACCACAAATGCTGGTTCATCTGAAAATAAAACATCATTGTCACCAGACAGAATGCAGTGTGATCAGGTTAAAAAAGAGAGCTGTAAAATTATCCAGCCATTTATTTGTAAACAGGTAAAGCAGCTAGCCTTTAATTTATGTTAGAGGGAAAAGGAACATCTGTGGAAATCAATTGATAAGACTTTGTCTGGAACGGTATTCTGAACAAGAACACAAGCAAAGATAAAGATTAGCAATGAATTTTCTAAATCATAAAAGCAGAATATCCCAACATGGCAGATAGCAAAGGCAAAGAAGGGAGTAGTTTGCACAAGAAAGAATCTATAAATCCTGAAAACGAATTCAAACAAGCCAAAATCAGTACAGGCACATTGACTATGCATTGTTACTAGTTTACTAGTGATCGAGAACTAAACCTTGATGTCAAAATTCCCAGTATTTCCTTTCTAGCGCTGGAAATACATGAGCACGGGATACACTTTGCAAGCAGTTCTTTTCACAGATGGACTCATTCTCAAATCCATTTGTCATCTTCATAATAAAGAACTTTCAAGATATTTTTATGGGTAAATACCTGGATTTGGGAGGCTTCTGCTTGACCCTGAGGGTCAAGGTTCTGGTACAGGGAATGGACAAAATTAGATCAAGGAATCTTCTTTTTAAAATGACCTACTAATGAGACATATCTGTCTCTTGTGATTCATGTTGTGCAAAAATTGTGAGTACTAATTTATAGTATGTGTAATTAACTACAACATCAACCAAAAACACAATTTTTCTTAAATCTTTCCTCCTGGGACGGGAAGCTGGCAAATCCTACCCCATGTGTTTGTCCATACTTTTGGTTTGTAAGGATTCCATATGACTGATGACGGGGCTGTTTCTTCCACTCCAACATTTTAGCCGCTGAGACCACCTTCCTGGTACCCATGATGACAAGGGCTACTTTCCATCCCAGAAAACCTTAGACCTCTTCTCTGAGAGGACACACTTCCAAAAGCTAGTAAAACTACCTATGAGTCTTTTCTTATTTTTCAGGAAGTTTGGATACTAGCTTTTCTTTTATTATTTCCACTTCTTCCCCTTCTTCATATCAACTGTTTTACCACCATTGCTGCATAAAAAGACACTAAACTTAGTGGTGTAAAACGACAATCTTTTTTTTATTTTTCTGTTTTTTGTTTTGTTTTGTCTGCTTTGGGTCTTCATTGTTGCACACAGGCTTTCTCTAGTTGTGGCGAGCGGGGGCTGCTCTTCGTTGCGGTGCGCGGGCTTCTCACTGTGGTGGCTTCTCTTGTTGTGGAGCACGGGCTGTTGGTGCACGGGCTTCAGTAGTTGTGGTGCGTGGGCTCAGTAGTTGTGGCGCGCGGGCTCAGTAGTTGTCGCGCACGGGCTTAGTTGCTCTGCGGCATGTGGGATCTGCCTGGACCAGGGCTCGAACCCGTGTCCCCTGCATTGGCAGGCGGATTCTTAACCACTGCGCCACCAGGGAAGTCCCCAATCAGCTATATTGTCTTTCCCTTTTTTATACTCTGCCTCCTTCCTCTATTCCAGGCATCACTTTGGATTCCATTCACCATTTCTTTTCTCTGTTCCATTCCCCCTCCTCTCTATAGAATACATTCTTGTTTTATAGGTATATTATTCTCCAAAATTCAGTTTTATCCCCCCCATGTACTACTTTCAGAAATAAATGAGTATTTCATGAAAATACTTAGCAAAATATCTGATATATAAAAGGCACACAATATATTTTTATTGAAGTATAATTAATATATAATAAACTGCAGGTAAAGCATATTATTTAATGTTTTGACATATGTATACACCCATGAAGCCATCACCCCATTCAAGATAGTAAATATATCTGTTACCTTCAAGAGTTTTCTCATACCCTGCTGGAGTACCTCTCTCCCATCCCTGCCAACCACCTCCCCCAACAGCAAGCAACCCCCAGTGTGCCTTCTATCACTGTAGATTTGTTTACATTTTCTAGAGTTTTATATAAATATAATCATACAGAGTATACTCTTTCTTGTGTGTGGAGGATGGGGGGAGGGGGTCTGGCTTCTTTCACTCAGCATTATTAGTTTGAGTATCATACATGCCACTGTGTATATCAACAGTTCATTGCTTTTTGTTGATAAGCAGTATTCCATTGTGCAGATAAACCACAATTTGTTTATTCATTCACGTATTAGTTTGCTTATGCTGCCAAAATAAAATACCCTATATTGGGCGGCTTAAATAACAGAAATTTATTTTCTCTTAGTTCTGGAAGCTGGAAGCCCAAGATCAGGATACCAGTATGGTCAGATTCCAGTGAGGACTTGCTTCCTGGTTTTCAAATGGCCACTTTCTCATTGTATCCTCACATGGTGGCAGGAGCAAGTGAGCTCTCTGGTGTCTGTTCTTATAAGGACACTAATCATATCAGATTAGTGCCCCAGCCATGTAACCTCATTTAACCTTAGTTAATTACTTCCTTACTCCAAATACAGTCACATTAGAGGTTAGGGCTTCAGCATATGAATTTGGGTCATGGAGGGGGACACAATTCAGTCCATAACAATTCATATGTTGATGGACATTTTGATTGTTTGCAGCTTTTGGCTGTTACAAGTTAGGCTGCTAAGAACACTTGCATGTGAGTCTTTGTATGGACATATATTTTCTCTTCTCTTGAATAAATGCTTAGGAGTGGAATGGCTGGAGTCATATGGTAGGTATATGTTTTCAGTTCTTGTTTTGGTTTTTTTAAACTGCCAAACTATTTTCCAAAGTCTTTTTACCATTTCAAATTCCCACCGGTAATATATGAGGGTTCCATTTCCTCTTCACCTTCACCAATACTTGGTATGGGCTGGGTTTTTTTCATTTTTGTCATTGTAATAGAAATGTTGTAGTATCTCACTGTGGTTTTAGTTTGTAATATCCTAATGACTAATAATGCTGAGCATCTCTTCACATGTTTATTTGCTATCCAGATATCTTCTTTGGTGGAGTACCCAGAGGTATTTGCCCATTTTTAATTGTTTCATTATTGTTGAGTTTTGAGATTTCTTTTTATTTCCTGGATATGAGTCTTTATCAGGTACAGACTTTGTAAAGATTTTTATTCCAGTCTGTGGCTTGTCTTTTCATTCCCTTGACAATGTCTTTTGAAGGGCAGGAGTTTTTTTATTTTGATGAAATCCCAATTCATCAATTTGTTCTCTTGTATTGTGCTTTCAGTGTCATTTCTAAACAAATCTTTGCCTACCCAAGGTCACAAATATTTTCTTCCATGTTTTTTTTCTAGAACTTTTGTGGTTTTAGGTTTTACATTAGGTCTATAATTCATTTGGGATTTATTTTTGTAGATTTTTAGGTATGAACTGAAGCTCTGTTTTTCTTTTCTCTTTTGGCATATGGATATCCAATTGTTCTAAAACCATTTATTGAAAAAGGCTATCAATTTTTTTACTGCATTGCCTTTGTTGTGAGTTGAATTGTGTCTGCCACAAAGATATGTTCAGGTCCTAACCCCCAGTACCTGTGAATGTGACCTTATTTGGAAATAGGATCTTTGTTTACAGATGTAATCAAATGGACTTGAGGTCACACTGGACCGATGATTGGTGTCTTTATAAGAGAGAAATTTAGACACAGAAGCAGAGACACAGAGTGGAGAATGCCACGTGACAACTGAGGCAGACAATCGAAGAGATGCATCTGCGAGCCAAGGAGTATTAAGGATTGTCAGCGACACCAAAAGATAGGGAGAGGCATGGGACAAATGCTCCCTCCAGAAGGAACCAACCCTGCCCACACTTTGAGTTCAGACTTCTAGCCTCCAGAAGTGTGAGAGAATACCTTTCTGTTGTTCTAAACCACCCAATTTGTTCTGGCTGCCCTATGAAACCAATAGAAGCCTTATATAATACATTTTTTAAGATCTATTTTAACATAAAAAATAACTCAGTATGAACGCTTTACATGTCCTTGTCACTTTGGCTGGATCTACAACACATCCACACACCCGGTTGCTTATTAATTAATTAACTAACTAATTAGTGTGTTCGTTTTGCAGGATCTTTTTTTATTTCGACTCAGCCTTTGCACATGGTTGGAGTGTATGGAGAGGGCTCTGAAGATGCCCTGCTCTCTGGCAGGTCTCAGGCAGCAGCAGAACTCTCCGGCTGACTTGGCAGCCTGCAAGCAGCTCTCACAGTTGCAGGCAAGGGGGAGGGAAGAATGAATCACCAGATGGCTGAGAAGAGGCACTTCCATTCATATGACCCCACTGATGTGGGCGGTGCAGAGAGGTTACAGAGAAAGCAGAGAAGGCAGGAGCTGCTGAAAACGGCGCTAAGTGCCCATTGGTCCTCAGGCAGCACAGCAAAAGGACAGAATTCAGAGAGGTGTCCCCCACTCGCCCGCAATACGGAGCATATGTACCCTTGGCATGACTCTGCAAGTGAAGAGCTGCACACTAGAGTGAAAGAATTAACCTTCAAAGAGCAGGCTGCGTGGTTTCCTTCTGTCTCTTGTACTTGATATTCCCCTGCTGCCCCAGGGAAACAGATACAATCCTCTGTGTTTCCCTGCCAGGCCCATATGCAGTGAAATTCACTCATCCTAATTGCTAGTCTTCACTAGCCTACTGGGGGAGGGTGGGGCACCAACAGTCTACCCCCGTGTTTACCTCCAGGACTGGTCTCATCAACCTCAAATTTTTACTTTTGCCCATGACTTCTTGGGACTGTGGCTATTGGACTATATGATGGTTGGTGTGAGATGAGATTCTTAAATGCAGGGCATTACCTGAGGATGAATATTAGTTACACCCAAGAGGGGACTCAGGGCCTCATCAGCATGCTCCAGGCAGACGTCACTGCTGCTGAGCTGAAGCAAAGGGAAGGAGAAGGTCATGGCCAACTATTGAGCACCTACTGTATGCAGGCACAGTGCCAGGTGCTTTTACACTAGTGATCATGTTGAAAACATGAGCAGAGCACAGACCTAAAACCAGAAAAGAACACAGAGCCATTTGTGAAACACTCACCTCAGATGTTGATACCATTGGTTCCTCTGGGAGCTATAACATGTAAGGAGCTCTGCATACGTCCTTCACCACTGATTGTGGATATCCCGTCTACATTAAACCCTAGAGAACTGAATACTGGCCTACAAGTGGGCAGCGAAACCAGGTGAGAACAGCTGACAAGCATCATCTGAGAAATAGGGAGTGATCATGCTTTTGAAATTCAGTCCTATGTTCTTTCCAGAAAGTATGTATATTTCACTATTATGTGAAGATTTTTAAAAAATAGATATCATTGGAGAGGACTTCATTATCAGGAACCTTACATAACCCAGGTTAATCTCCTCTCAAAGGAGCGGGAGGCTATTTCTGGAGAACACTGGCACACTGCCATATTTACAGTGTGTCCCTTACCTACAAACTGGGTACAAATTCTCTGTAAACTCCAAGCCACTTATCACATCCAGATTCCCACATAGATCTAAGCATATGCCATGTACACCTCAGGCACAATGGGCAAACAGATTATTTATGGGACTTGGCAGAGATGTCTTGATCAGAGTTTTTAGTCACAGTCTCGGTGACAGCATCCACTGTGACAGTGAGCAGGTAAAGTGAATAATAATATATCCATCTTGGAAGGTCAGTTCCTGCTCATACTTCTAATTATTAAGTACATTATTGAGAGCCTTTCCGTAGCTTAGTTTCCTACTGTGAAGGTAGGCTGTTCATTATTCAAAGTTGTTCTTTTGTTGCAGATGTAGAACAGAAAAAGTGGAAATTGCTCCAGTGCAATCCTTTTATTTTGAAGAAAAAAAAAAAGGCACAGATTTTTGACTTCTTGAAATGTAAGGCTAGAGCTTATTTTTTCTCTTTCCGTTTCAGTGCCATCCTCACTGAGTCCATCAGTAAATCTTCAAACTCCATTAAAATATAACTTGATTAGGGATCATCCTTTAGCATCATCCTAGTTGGTTTGTTTCCCTCCTGACTAAACACTTTCCTTTGAAGGAAAAGGAAATGATGGAACCTTCTCATTTTATCTCAAAGAGAAAAAGCAAAAAGACACTTAAAGCTGCAGAAATAGGAACTTAACAGCATAGACAAAAATCTCTTCTATAGGGTCCCTCTAGCCAAAAGTAAACTAGATTAAAAAATGCCAACACAGGAGAAATGTGATCATCTAAATGAGGTTCACATTAATTCTATTACTTGGTCGTCCTTGGCCAAGTTTTCTAATAAAGCCTAAATAGATAAACTAGATAAATAGCAAGTTTAGTAGATAGATTATTTTTATAACTTCTATATTAACTAGCACACTTGGGAGCCTAAATTATTGAATACTGATCATAAGACTATTCAAGGGATGACCATACATCCTGTATCGTTCTGTTCTAAGTCTTTGCTTATGAATGGCATTATTACACATGGCCGCGTTCTAAGAGTTTGCTCAGCATTGTATTCAGTTGCTTGGCCAAAGTTCCATCCTGCAGGGGAGAATTCGCCCTCTCCCAAACTGAAAAGAATGGTAATATCAACGGGTAATAACTCTGGAGCTGAAGAAATGTGCATCTCAATGTGGTAGACATTGGGGCAGGTCACAAATATTCCAATTACCCTCCATCTAGGTACACATGGGTCTGAACTTCTCCATCAGGTTACGGTTGTATCCGACCACGTGACTGCACTGAGCTAAGGAAACATGAGCAGGAGTAACAGCCAGTGTGGGATCTGCTGGTTCCTTGCCCCTTCCTGCTGCAGTGATCTTTGAAGTCTGTGCCAAATGGAACCTCTTTCTGCCTAGGTGTGAGTGACCGTATTAAGTAGGGTCCTCCTGCTGGCCTGTAGCCTGAGCTGAAATGAGAGCTGTCACAGGACAGACACACCAACTTTCACAGTGTTAAGTCACTGAGATTTTGGAGTTACTTATTACCACAGTATAATTTTGCCTATCCAGACTAACATGACAATGACAAAAACTGTTAACTTCCCTTAAGAAGAGGAATTAACCAACTGGTATGACTGGTATGCATGATGACTACCGATGCCTCCTCCAAAATACATGTGCCCTGGTTGTTTCTTACCATGAGTAAGAGTGGATTTTGTTGACCAATTCATCTTTTTTCCATTTCTTCTCAAAATTAACAGCACACATTTTCAAGATTAAAGAATAAAACAGCACTGTGCCCATAGATGGACACGCACAGAGGGAATGTAGCCATGTGACAACAGATGCAGAGATCGGATCACGCAGCTACAGGCCAAGGAACGCCAAGTGATGTCGGCAACTCCTGGAATCTGGGAGATGAGCACAAGCAGATACTGCCTCTGGACCCCCAAGAAGGAACCAGCCCTGCTGCCACCTTGATTTGGGACTTCCGGCCTCCAGAACTATGAAAGATTAAAGTCCTGATGTTTTATGTCACCCAGTTTTTGGTACTTTGTTACGGCAACACTAAGAAAATACTACAGTGACTTTTAACTATACTTTCTACCATTCCTCAGCCTGCCTGACATTTTTACCATGTGTCTTTACACTATGACCTGCACATTCCTGCACTTTAAACCTCAGTGCTTTCTGAGACTCCTTCTGAGTTGAATAAAATAGGTACAGGGCCTAAACTCTTCTTTAGCCAAATAATCCCTACCAAGATCAGAAGCAATATCTTGTTCATCTTCTCCCTCTCTCTTTTTTTTTTCTTATATTCACTTGTTTGTTTTATTTTTCCTATTCCACATATAAGTGAAAACATACAGTATTTGTCCTTCTCTGTCTGACTTCACTAAGCATAATACCCTCCAGGTCCATCCATGTTGTTGCAAATGGCAAAATTTCATTATTTTTTTATGGCTGAGTAATATTCCATTATATATATCACATCTTCTTTATCCATTCAGCTGTTGATGAACACTTAGGTTGCTTCCAGGTCTTGACTATTATAAATAACACTACTATGAATATTGGGGTGCAGGTATCTTTTCAAATTAGTGTTTTTGTTTTCTTCACATATATACCCAGGAGTGGAATTCCTGTATCCTATGGTAGATTTATTTTTAATGTTTTGAGGAAGCTCCATACTGTTCTCCATAGTGGCTGTACCAATTTACATTCCCACCAACAGTGCAAGAGGGTTCCCTTTTCTCCACACCCTCTCCAGCATTTATTGTTTGTAGATTTTCTGATGATGGCCATTCTGACCGGTGTGAGATGATATCTCATTGTAGTTTTGATTTGCGTTTCTCTAATGACTAGTGATGTTGAGCATCCATTCATGTGTTTGTTGGCAATCTGTATATCTTCCTTGGATGTCTGTTTAGGTTTTCTGCCCATTTTTGGATTAGGTTGTTTGTGTTTTTGATACTGAGCTGCATGAGCTGCTTGTATATTTTGGACATTAATCCTTTGTCAGTTGCTTTGTTTGCAAATATTTTCTCCATTCTGAGGATTGTCTTTTCATCTTCTTTATGTTTTCCTTTGCTATGCAAAAGCCTTTAAGTTTCATTAGGTCCCATTTGTTTATTTTTGTTTTTATTTCCATTTCTCTAGGAGGTGGGTCAGAAAGGATCTTGCTGTGATTTATGTCATAGAGTGTTCTGCCTATGTTTTCCTCTAAAAGTTTGATAGTGTCTGGCCTTACATTTAGGTCTTTAATCCATTTTGAGTTTATTTTTGTGTATGGTGTTAGGGAGTGTTCTAATTTCATTCTTTTACATGTAGCTGTCGTGTTTTTCCAGCACCACTTATTGAAGAGGCTGTCTTTTCTCCATTGTATATTCTTGCCTCCTTTACCAAAGATAAGGTGACCATATGAGCATGGGTTTATCTCTGGGCTTTCTATCCTGTTTCATTGATCATACTTCTGTTTTTATGCCAGTACCATACTGTCTTGATTACTGTAGCTTTGTAGTATTGTTTGAAGTCAGGGAGCCTGATTCCTCCAGCTCTGTTTTTCGTTCTCAAGATTGCTTTAACTATTCAGGGTCTTTTGTGTCTCCATACAAATTTTAAGGTTTCTGGTTCTAGTTTTGTGAAAAATGCCATCGGTTGTTTGATAGGAATTGCATTTAATCTGTAGATTGCTTTGGGTAGTATAGTCATTTTCACAATGTTGATTCTTCCAATCCAAGGACATGGTATATCTCTCCATCTGTTTGTATCATTTTTAATTTCTTTCATCAGTGTCTTATAGTTTTCTGCATACAGGTCTTTTGTCTTCTTAGGTAGGTTTATTCCTAAGCATTTTATTCTTTATGTTGCACTGCTAAATGGGAGTGTTTCCTTAATTTCTGTTTCAGATTTTTCATCATTAGTGTACAGGAATGCAAGAGATTTCTGTGCATTAATTTTGTATCCTGCTACTTTACCAAATTCATTTATTAGCTCTAGTAGTTTTCTGGTAGCATCTTTAGGATTCTCTATGTATAGTATCATGTCATCTGCAAACAGTGACAGTTTTACTGCTTCTTTTCCGATTTGGATTCCTTTTATTTCTTTTTCTTCTCTGACTGCTGTGGCTAAAACTTCCAAAACTATGTTGAATAATAGTGGTGAGAGTTGGCAACCTGGTCTTGTTCCTGATCTTAGAGGAAATGGTTTCAGTTTTTCACCATTGAGAACGATGTTGGCTGTGGGTTTGTCACATATGGCCTTTATTATGTTGAGGTAAGCTTCCCTCTATGCCTACTTTCTGGAGGGTTTTTATCATAAATGGGTGTTGAATTTTGTCAAAAGCTTTTTCTGCATCTATTGAGATGATCATATGGTTTTTTTCCTTTAGTTTGTTAATATGGTGTATCACATTGATTTGTGTATATTGAAGAATCCTTGCATATCTGGGATAAACCCCACTTGATCATGTTGTATGATCCTTTTAATGTGCTGTTGGATTCTGTTTGCTAGTATTTTGTTGAGGATTTTTGCATCTATGTTCATCAGTGATATTGGCCTGTAGTGTTTTTTTCTGTGGCATCTTTGTCTGGATTTGGTATCAGGGTGATGGTGGGCTCATAGAATGAGTTTGGGAGTGTTCCTCCCTCTGCTATATTTTGGAAGAGTTTGAGAAAGATAGGTGTTAGTTCTTCTCTAAATGTTTGATAGAATTTGCCTGTGAAGCCATCTGATCCTGGGCTTTTGTTTGTTGGAAGACTTTTAATCACAGTTTCAATTCCAGTGCTTCTGATTGGTCTGTTTATATTTTCTATTTCTTCCTGGTTCAGTCTCGGAAGGTTGTGCTTTTCTAAGAATTTGTCCATTTCTTCCAGGTTGTCCATTTTATTGGCAGAGAGTTACCTGTAGTGATCTCTCACGATCCTTTGTATTTCTGCAGTGTCAGTTGTTACTTCCCCTTTTTCATTTCTAATTCTGTTGATTTGAGTGTTTTCCCTTTTTTCTTAATGAGTCTGGCTAATGGTTTATCAATTTTGTTTATCTTCTCAAACAACCAGCTTTTGGTTTTATTGATCCTTGCTATCGTTTCCTTCATTTCTTTTTCATTTATTTCTGATCTGATTTTTATGATTTCTTTCCTTCTGCTAACTTTGGGGGGGTTTTGTTCTTCTTTCTGTAATTGCTTGCACACAGGCTTCTTGGTGGCTGCAGCAGCAGCCTTAGCGTTTCATGCCCGTCTCTGGTGTCCGCGCTGATAGACAAGGCTCACACCCTTCTCTGGAACTCATTTAGGCGGTGCTCTGAATCCCCTCTCCTCGTGCACTCCAGAACAATGGTCTCATGCCTCTTGGGCAGGTCCACACATTTTTCCGGACTCCCTCCCGGCCAGCTGTGGCGCACTAACCCCCTTCAGGCTGTGTTCACGCAGCCAACCCCAGTCCTCTCCCTGGGGTGTGACCTCCGAAGCCCAAGCCTCAGCTCCCAGCCCCGCCCGCCCCGGCGGGTGAGCAGACAAGCCTCTCGGACTGGTGAGCGCTGGTCGGCCCGATCCTCTCTGCGGGAATCTGTCCGCTTTGCCCTCTGCACGCCTGTTGCTGCGCTCTCCTCCGCGGCTCCAAAGCTTCCCCCTCCCGCCAGCCGCCCCCCCCCCACCCCGTCTCTGCCAGTGAAGGGGCTTCCTAGTGTGTGGAAACTTTTCCTCCTTCACAGCTCCCTCCCTGAGGTTAAGGTCCCGTCCCTATTCTTTTGTCTCTGTTTTTTTCTTTTTTCTCTTGCCCTACCCAGGTACGTGGGGGGAGTTTCTTGCCTTTTGGGAGGTCTGAGGTCTTCTGCCAGCGTTCAGTAGGTGTTCTGTAGGCGTTGTTCCACATGTAGATGTATTTCTGATGTATTTGTGGGGAGAAAGGTGATCTCCACGTCTTATTCCTCTGCCACCTTGAAGATCCCCTCTCTTGTTTATCTTCTAAGCCCTCCTCTGACACCTTCTCAGAACTTGGCACAGCACCTGGCCCACAACAAGGCCTCCACTATATTTGTTTAAAAAAGTATAGGACAAACATTGGATATTACTCCTTTTCTTTCTGCACCTGTCATCTCATACTAAGCAGTGATTTAGGAAAACTGAATTACTAAGTCTGTGAGTGTTGGCTCACTTCATGGCCAATTACCTGACAATTAACTGGGTCACTCTGGTAGCCAATCAGACCATCCATACATTGGTGCCAACTATGCCATGGTCCATTAATGTCATTCCCATCGATCATTACATCAGAGCAACCAATGGAACAGTCAACGACCAGAGCCAGACTTGGGGTGTTTGAAGTAATAGACCATCATTAATCAATGAGGACAAAACAAGAAACCTAAGACTTAAGAGGCAAAAATAAAAGTTAATCTGCAAAAGTGAGACTCCATGTGCATATAGCTGTGTCACCAATGACTGTGTACACATACCACATCCCTCAACAGAATTTCTATTTATTCATTTGCTATTTACCTCAATGAGTTGGCACCCAGGTAAGGCATCTGCTGGTTTCCGCATATACTCGACTTTCTTCCCAAGCATGTGGCAAAGCCAATTTGCTCATTTGGGCTGGGAAAAAGTCCTGATTACCTAAGAACTAGCACATTTCAATCTAGTGAGGACTAAGTTTCACTGTATTAAAATGCAACCAAAACACAGAGTTCTGTCTCACACACAGAGAAACCCAACTGAAGGTCTTCTCCCAAAATACTTAATGCCTGCGAGGTTCTCCAGTCAACTTTATCATTTGAAATCATATCCCTTACAGACAAATTAATCTTTTAGCATTAATCTTCCCGAGTTGTGGTGTTTGGGGGATGTTTTAATTAGCTCAGCTGGTTTATCATTCCTTTAAGTATCTGAAAGTATCTGTTAGCTTCCTACAGGTCTCAGGAAGATGGCCCCTTCCCTAGAGGTGGCTAGGAAATGTGTATTTGCTTTCAAAGTTCTACGGCTTTCTGAGACGAGCATTTCGTCTTATTATTTCCTTTCCACCACTAATCATGAAATGTTGAAGGCCTTAGCTAATTCTGGGCGCCCTAATCGACCATAAATCTGAAACAAGGGAAAATCAACTGAAAGCTAGCCCGTGGATTTTCCTATACCCGGAACAGGAAGAGACTGGTCATAAAGATAAAGTAGTTGACTGTTCACATTGGGTTCCAGAAAAGGTCTCTAACTTCTCAGCATTTCCCCTACAGGTCCTTACTCAAAATGCAAATAACCTGAGGGAGATAAACCCTCTTTATCAAGACTTTTTTTTTTTTTTCCATTGCAGCATTGATGAGGGCACAGAAGTGATGGAAATTTTTGCAGAGCCAGGAAGAAAAGGGCTCTGATGGTGCCTGGGTCTATATATCCAGAATGTAGAGCCAGAGAGCACCCAAAAGAGAGTAAAGATTCCTCAATCTCTGATCAGACAGAACACTGTGGTCCCTATTTCAGAAATAAGACAACTGAGTCCCTTAGAGTTAAGAGCAGTACCCCACTGAACAGCAAGAAAGCACTAGATGCTTGAAAGGTTTTATGAGTAGAGGAAAGAAGAGAACAGAAAAGGGCAGTGAGAGGGTCAACTGTGCCTAGAATTATCTCCACTATGTGAAAATGTTGGTGCCACGGGTGAAGGTGACACACTACGCCACCCCCAATTATGGCTCTGAAGAACTAGGACATGAAAGAGAGGGATTTGGAGAATTCCCTGGTGGTCCACTGGTTAGGACTCTGTGCTTTCACTGTCAAGGGCCCAGGTTCGATCCCTGCTGGGGAACAAAGATCCCAGAAGCCACTCGGTGCAGCCGAAAAAAAAAAGAGAGAGAGAGAGGTTTGCATGAGGGAGGGCATGCCTGGACCAGGAGGCATAGACACAGGTGAGAACAGGGTAGGGAGTCAGGGCCGTGAGGGGCTCTGGAGATCTGGCTGGGAAAGAGCGGAGACAAAGCTCACCTCCCCACTGTTTGGAAGCTGGCTCTCACGCTGATTTTATTTCCGCATTCAGGATAGAGCATTTGAGAGGAGCTGGGGGAGAGAATGGCCAGCAGGAAGTCAAAACAGGGTATAAAGTGAGCAAAGCCAAAGATTATCCGTGTAAAATCCAGTGTTCCAAAACCACTACAGTAATGTTTCAGGTCAGAGATCCACAACTACCCCCTCATCCTGGCCCACATCATGGTGGATACGGCCATGTGTCATTTAGGAGTCTATGTCCCTAAGTAACAGAAAGGTGTACTAACAGTGACCCAAGCAAAGATTTCTTTTTCTCACAAATAAGAACTCCCATGTTGCCTCAGTGACTTAGTGCGGCCAAGGTCAATATTGCTACAATTCTCAGGTTGCAAGATGGCAGCAGTAGCTCCAAGGATCAGATCTTGCACTGGTTCAAGGGCAGGAAGCCGAAGACAGGGCTAGGACAGGTTCTCTTCTGGACCTTCCTCTTACCAGGGAGGAAAAACCTTTCCTGAAATGTCCCAGCAGACTTCTTATAGTCTTGTTGATCTGTACTAACTACGTGCCTTCCCTTAGACTAAGGACTGTGTCCGGATTACCTAAAGTTAAAGATGCCCATCTGATGTATAGATTTCTCCTGTTCCTTCCTATGGGCATGGAAGATGGGGGCAGTGCCTTTGGAGGCCTCTAGCATCCATTGTTGATGAGATCCAAGGGTAGACCTTGGATCAAGGGTAGAGCTGCTGGATCAGAGCAGAGCCCTCAAGACCAGCACAAGCAGACTGCTGGGACTACAAGTAGAGGGCCTCCACCCCACATAGGCATCCTCTCTAAATTTAGAAGCAAGAACTAGCCTTCCCAGAGTCTCCTTTGAAACTGTTGAGAAATCATAATTAGACTCTGTACCTCTGCTAAGCCTTTCATCCCAGAAGCTTAGGGCACTTCCCTGCATGGTCTCATTAATCTTCACACCATTTAAGGCAGCCAGCCTCTATTGTCATCTTTACTCTCAGGATGAAGGAACTGAAATGTAGGTACAGGTTAATGACTTGCCCGATGTCATATGTTCAATGAGTCACCAGCCCGCTGGGGATAGGACCAAATGTGATGGGGAAAGATAGCTACCCCAACTCACTGAGGACCCTGGGTGAGAACGTGAAGGTCATTTACTTACCCAGAGGGCATGAGCCCTGAAAGGTAGCCTGATGAAGAATGTCAGAGCTCTGGGCAGAGAGGCAAGAGGGCCAAGTCTGAGCTGTGACTCACTGTCCAGACAACCTTGGGCAAGTCACTTGCACTTTCTGAACATTTTTCTTATCTAAAAATAAGGATTGTACCCTGGTGGTCCAGTGGTTAGGACTCCGTGGTCTCACTGCCGAAGGCCTGGGTTCAATCCCTGGTCCGGGAACCAAGATCCCGCAAGCCACGTGGTGCAGCCAATAAATAAATAAAATTTAAAAAAATAAAAATAAGGATAGTCACATTCACCCCATCTAATTCACTCAGCTGTTTCGAAGGCAAAAGGAATGTTTCACATGAAACCACGTGAGCTAGGACGTTGTGTAAAACTAAGTGCACGGAGGGAGCTGGTAGAACCAACATTTAAAATCAGCCTGTGCTCTTGGCTCACCACGACTGACAATCCTAACCTGCAGTCAGACAATCATACAGGACTCTCCCCAGATAACCAAGAAATTCCTTTCTGCCATTCGATGTGCTACGAGCCTATTTTCAGCACATACTGTATGGAGTATGCAATGCCCCATGCATGCATAACTAGGATGTGACCTGTGTCCTCTAGGAAATACCGTCTGGAAGAGGAGGCAGGCAAATGAACCACTTACTTCATTGAGAGGCAAATAACACTTATGACAGACAAGGAGGTGAAACAGGGGAGGGTGGTATCCAGAGAAGGTCTGGGTCAGCCAGTGGGCTGGGAGGAGGTAGAGTGGGGAGAAGGGGGACAAAAGCCGAAACAGGAAAAATCCTTAGCTTTTTCTTTTCCTTCCCCAGCGCCATCATTCTCCCATCTGAGAAAGGGAAGTCAAGGTGGTAGAGCAGCAGAGGCTGAAGGTTGGGTTTGCCTTGTTTCCATCCACAGGAAAGGGCATTTGCAGAGAAAACATTTCCTCCCCGCGCCCTGGGCGCGCCTCTCTCTGCGGGCAGTCTTACTTTCGGCCACAGGAGGGCGCTTCTCCTCCTCCGTGGTCTCTTCACTGCGGTCGGCGCCGCCCGGCCTCCCAGCTACGTCCTGCGGACGCGGGCTGTGCTTCCAACACCTGCAGCCTAGAAGCACTGCACCAGCAGGTGGGGAGCCTGGAAGACGGGGTCACAGCACGCCCAACTTCCAACATTTTATCTCTTTCAGACAAGCCAGGATAGATGTTCAAAAACAATTAGTCTCCCATCAGCAATGCATGCTATGAGGACAATAATGCCTAGAAAATTCTCAGGGAGTATTTTTGGAAGATTTTCTATTGAAGAGACAAAGGCTCAGATTCATCAGGAGGTGGAAATAGTGTCTCTGGCCCTGTCAGCAGCGTCTCCCCCATTCCAGGCTTAAAATAGGGTGATAGGGAATTCCCTGGCTGTCCAGTGGTTAGGGCTCCGCGCTTTCGCTGGGAAGGGCGCGGGTTCAATCCCTGGCTGGGGAAATAAGATCCCGCAGGCCTGTGCAGCGCGGCCAAAAAATGAATGAACAAATGAATTTTTAAATTAAAAATAGAAAAATAAAATAGGGTGATTGATAACCAATTGACATAGCAGGACCTTGTCCCTTCCCAGGGAGACATCCAGTGCGGTGCTAAGGGGGCCCAATAAAGGAGAATAAAGGGTCTTCCAGATCTGAGACACGACCAGAGAGGGAAAACAGTCACCTTTATTTATTTTTGTTTTAACAATTAATTGTTAAAATACCTGAAGGAAGGAAACTATTAGGGCTGGCTCTGCACCAGGCAAGAATTCCCAAACTGCACTAACTTGGCTACGCCCCAAAGTCCCTTTGTTCTCTCCACACCCTCCTGTAAACATCCCCACGCACCACCACCCTGTATTATTTGTCTCCAGTGAATTAGAATGAAAGTTCTAAGATAAGACAGGATGAAGCACTGAGAGCCAGCCAGGAGCCTTTCACTCAAAACTCTCCATTAGAATTAACGGAGGACTGGTTTTTTGGTTTGCTTGTTTCGCCTCCTAAGAGTACTAACTAATTCCATGATTTCTGGTTAAGCCACTGGATTGGAGTGGTTCTTTGGGTAGAAACAGCCTAAACTTTCCTAAACTCTGAGATGAACAAGAACTATCACAGCATGTAAAAACAAGAATTACCAGCTTGCTAAAATTATCCCCTTCTCAGAAAGGGAGAGAAATCTCTGATTATGAAAAAGATTTTTAAAACAATCTGATAACTACACAGTAACACTCAAAATCGATCTTGAATAGTCTGAGAGATGCTTGGGCTAAAATCCCATACCTTGCTCCAGAATATTTGTCTAGTCGCATGCCCAAAAAGTACTGTACATAGTCACGGGAGCTGTCAACGGAGTGGATTGCCATCACCACCACCATCATCATCGGATGAGTGGTTTATTAGATAGAACACATAGTTAAGTGTTTCGAATCCTGATTTCTTTTCCCTTATCTTTCTGAGCCTGGGTCCTGATGTTTGACGCTCTTGCTGGATCATGGATTGCGTTAGTATTACTGCAGACACGAAAGAAAACCTTCCTCCAGTCCCCTCCACACAGCAGAACACTATAGGAGAAATCTGAATCAGAGTGTAAGTGGGACATTGTTCTCATCTGTAAAATTGGGCGGAGTCCATCTATTTGCGGGGATATATCCACAGATGCTGTAGGCTAGCATGAAAAACAATGATTCCTGTAGTTTCTACAGTGGTCACACCTTTGCTGTAAGGTTTTTGTCTCTGAAATCATATCAACATCACTCACTCCAAGGAGATTTGAGCTAAAACATTGAGGAAAACAAGATTGGAGAATGAAGATTATGTGACAGTTTATTTCATGTGTCAGCTTTGCTAAGCTATGGTGCCCAGGAGTTTGGTCAAACACTAGCCTAGATGCTGCTGTGAAGATATTTTGTAGATGTAATTAAGATTTACAATCAGTTGACTTAAGTAAAGGGGATTACCCTGGATAATGTGAGTGCGCCTCATCCAACCAGTTGAAGGTCTTAAGAACAAATACTGAGGTTTATTGGTGAAGGAATTCTGTCTCAAGATAGAAATACCAACTCTTACCTTTGTTTCCAGCATGCTGGTCTGCCCTACAGATTTCAGTCTTGCTGAGTGTCACAGTGGAGCCAATTTCTTAAAATAATTCCTTTTGTGTGTGTGTGTCTATGTGTGTTTGTACACACTTTTGATTCTGTTTCTCTGGGGAACACTGACATACAGATTTCAAGTGAATCTTTATTGTGTGTGTGTGTGTGTGGTGTGTGTTTGCTACCTGTAAATTAAAACAACGATGAGACATTCAGTAATGCCATTTTACATGACATTACACATAACTTAGACTCCTGATCTGGTTTGGGCACCCAGTCCCTCCCTAACAGCCCACCCACCTCACTGGAAACTAACCTGAGCCCCACCCCACCCCACCCCCGACCCCCCCTCAGGGGTAGTCCTGATTGGTCCAAGGCTGAGAGATCCCCTTGCCAATGATTGGTTCAGTGGGATCATGTGGCTTAGAAAGGGCCAGTGAGATATGAGAAGTTTGTAGTGGACTTCTTGTAAGGTTTGTTCTCGTTCTTCTGAGAGACTTTACAGAAGCAGCCGTTCTCTCTGATGTTGGAGGACAATGAAACAGTACCTGGATTGCTATTGGCAATAACCCTTTGATGGGAAATAACCTGAGTCCCTGATGATGCTGTTGAGCTGGATGGATCAGTCATCCCTAAAGCCTGCACTGACTCTGGTCTTCCTTTAAAAGGAGCCAATACGTTTTCTACCATGCAAGTGAGTTTGAGGTTTCTTGAGGCTTCTTATTAGTTGCAGCCAAAGGACCAAGTTTTCTTGCCTTTCGTTTTTTTACCTATAAACTGGGAGGACAGAACTAGATAATCTAAGATGTCCTTGAACACTCAGTATTTGTAAATTGCACGTTTAGGCACTAACACTGACCGTATTTATCAATTACTGTTTAGAGAATCTGAATATTACTGTAGGTTTGAAAATACGTCTTCACTGTTAGAAATAAGTACGTTTCTAAATACATCTTCATTTTAGAAACAGGAAAATGACATGAATTTTAAGTTCTTATAGTGTAATTTGATGAATTTTTTTCAGCAGCCTTAACTCTAGCCAGCCACTGTCAGCAATAATAATTTTCACTAATTTTTTTAATATGTAAAAACTCTAACAAATGAACAATAACTAGAAAAAGAGCCTAATAGGGAAACGGGGAAAGGATAAGAGCAAACGTTTCCCAGCAAAAGAAATGCAAATGAATCTTAAACCTAGGAAGAGATGTTCAACCTCCCCCATAGAGAGAGAAATGCAAATTAAAATGACAGTGAGATTGTTTTTTTCACCTAAAAGATTGGCAAATTATAAAAAGTTTAATAACACACTATTGGAGAAGCTCGAAGAAGATAGCAACATTCATACCAATAATGGGAATTATCACTGAGGACCAGCAATTACAGGTAAGCATGGAAATGGTACAACCTTCAAGAAAAGCAATTTGGCATTATCTGTCAAAATTACAAATCCGTATACTCTTTGATGTAACCATTCCCCTTCTAGATCTTTATCCTACAGTTATACTTTCCCATGTATAAAATGATATTATTTGTAATTGCAATAATTGGAAACCACTTAAATATGTATCAATAGAGAAAAGATCAAGCTATCATAGGTGTTACAATAGAATAATTCCCAGCTGTTAAAGAAATGGGGCAGCTCTGTATGCAGTAAAATGGAATAATCTCTAAATTGTATCTTAAATAAAAGAGTAAGACGAAGAACAATGAGAATTATATGCAATTATATGCAACAATGAAAATTATATATTATTTGTATTTTTAAAAAACAATAACTACATATGTTTTTGTGTAGGGATAAACTAGGAGACTGCATAGGAAACTGGGAATTGTGGTTAGATCTAGGGATTGCAACGTGGGAACTAGAACACAGGGGTGAGAGCCAGGTTAACTTTTCCCTGGATATCTTTTTTTAAAAATGTTAACATATGAATGTATATCAGTTATTTTAAAATTAATGAACTTGGAAGGAAAGTAAAGTTATTATTATAGATACATTTCCTGATTTGCTATCATGATAGTCATTCTGAAGCTAAATTACAGTGCTAATGTTTTGGATAAATGATAATTAATGATCAGATACGAAACAATGATTTGGTACATTTGTTCTCATTTCACTTTCTGTCTAAATAAAGGTAGTAGAAAAAGGATCAAGAATAAAGGAGAGGAAATTAATCTTAACCATAATATTTTAAAAACTGGTTTGCTAGGCATTTACTTTTCCGTGCCTTCTACCCCTAAGGTGCCTAAACTAAGTTTCTTCTAACTCAGTGTCCTATTGTTCACTCATAATCAGTCATTCGACAAATATTTACTAAATATTGGTGTGCAGTCACTGTAGCCTCAAATGAGAATACGACCCAGACAACTGCTATCTTTTTTTTTTTTTTTTTTTTTTTTTTTTT
>NW_020837963.1:16089834-16154374 GCF_003676395.1 Aethalodelphis obliquidens
TTTTTTTTTTTTTTTTTTTTTTTTTGCGGTATGCGGGCCTCTCACTGCTGTGGTCTCTCCCGTTGCAGAGCACAGGCTCCGGACGCGCAGGCTCAGCGGCCATGGCTCACGGCTTCCCAGACCGGGGCACGAACCCGTGTCCCCTGCATCGGCAGGCGGTCTCTCAACCACTGCGCCACCAAGGAAACTCTATGACTTTCTTTTAAATGTTCTTTCTATTAGGCAGTAGTCCATTAAATGAGATTTAATTAAAGTTGATTTGATTGATAGTCTAAGATCTCATGGTCTTTCCAAAGGCTGCATAGGTTTGTGTCATTGATCAAAAACAACCCTTGCCTTTTGGCAACCTTGTGGTAAAATGATTTATTTCCTTGGTAAAACCAGCAATACTATTGATCTCAGGAAACATCACTTCAGTCATTCCTGCGTAGTGGAGGTTCTTAACTGTTATTAAATCAGCTGTTCATTGGCTGACACATCACAAATTGAAACTACACACACAAATCACACAGCCGAACTTGAAAAGCCAAACCTGTTTTTATTGCACTGTGGAAACTAGAAATGGGATTTCATTCTGCCGCGGTTATCACATGGAAATAAAAAAAATGCAAAACATCCCTCCTTTTAAAAATAATAAATGACATAAATCATCTCGACAGCTGACCATTACATTGTAACATTTCAGTGAGTTTTGCATTAATAGGAAGCTGAATTAGATTAATAACTATGCATTCTTCTAGGCATTTCAAGGAAATTAATTTAGCTCTTCACATGTCTGAGCAAAATGCTTTGAAAATATTAACTACCCGATTCTTATCACCAAAAAACGTTTCCTTTACACCTATTTGCACATGGGGCTTTGCTAAGCACTTTTAAGCAATTCAAACTGATGGATTATATAATCTAAAACTGCAGTTTTCCTATTAAAAGGACAACCTGGAACTTGTTTATTTAAGTGCCAGCAACACTTTTTTTTAAAAGTTGGATTATTTCTGGTTATAAAAGTGTGAGGAGGTCTTATTTCATACAAAGGATGCATCTTACAAGACCTTGCACAATTCAAGAAAGATTTTCTCAAGGGAATAAACATAAAATAAGACAGATGTATTCTCAGAGCACATTTACAAGTTGTAACGTATTTGTACTTTAAAGCCGCTTTTCCTGTCCCCAGCGTTATATCTAATATTCCACAGAGTTGTCTCCCATATCAACTGCACCATGTTTCATAATAGTTGTTTGCTCTTCCTCTTGGCATCTTATCACTTATATCTTCCCCTCAAAAGTTATTGATCTGGGGACGCACTGTTCAGCGTGAGCACTTAACATCATTATTTTATGAATACTTGAATGACACTGTTATAGGTCGTAAAAATAGTTTACATGATAATAACAGCGAATGCTAAAATAATAGCATAATAGTAAAAAAAAAAAAATCACTTGCAGGAGTCCCATTGCATGTAAACAACAGCATGGTTTAGAGACTCCTGCAAAGCCAGGTTGACATTTCTGTTTACCAGCTAAAGTGGCAACCATGTTATAAAACTGTAGACAGGTTTACAATATTCCTTTTGCTCATCAGCAATTAAATTACATGATTCTTGACATTTTTTTTTAATTTGGCATGATTGATGTATTTTTATCTTTGTATCTGAATTAAGATTTTATTGGGATTTTTACATTGATGCTCTCAAGTGTACATACCCCATAGGGCTGCCTCCCCAGGGGGTAGTAGAGGGAACTGGGAAAAGGATGTTTCATCAAAGTCCATGGTGGCTAATGTACAGACTCAGGAGATGGAAGAGACACACCATCATTTAGGAAGGATTTCATCTCTATCGCGTCTACAAGGCAGGAATTGCAGGGCTCATGCTCACCACAGAATAAAGATCACTCAAAATGCAGGTTCACTCCTAGCACCTTTCTCCTCCTATGTCTCTCAAAAGGGGTATGGATTTAAGGTAAAGCATAGTCTGTGTTTGATTCTGCCCTGGTCTGTGTTTCAGTCGCTGCTGTCCAACTGAGGGGGTTTAGGTCCCTCCCTCTGAGCCCAAGCTTCAGTATCAGCGAGTGATGGCTTTAATCTCCATCCGGCTCCTCTCCTTGGGTGGTTGTAAATAGCAAGTGAGCTAATTACAGTCATTCTCAACAGAGGGAAGCATGCCAATCTAGGTATTAGGGGCCTTACATGGTTTGGAAAAAACTTAGCATTCTTTCTTAAATGGAAGAACAAAGATGTAGTTACCACTAGAACTGGAGATATACTAGCTTATTTTAAAATAAACTTATAGAAAATGTGAAAAATTCCAGAGCATGAAGAAAAAGATAAATAATTTCATTATTCCACTGCTAAGAAATAAGCTTTCTAAAATTGTGGCATGTTTGTTCCCCTCCTTTTTCTGTTGCTTTTATATTTTCCATTACTAATATTACATGTACCATTTTTTATTCCACTTCAAAAAAAGCATTCCAGAGCATATTTACATATCAGTATATCATGTCATGCTCAAAAAGCAGTTGTAATTGCTGCTTTCTAACCCAACATTCGGATGTTCTCCTCTATTACTGAACATTTGAACTGTTCCAGAAAATTAACATTTTAAACATATTATTCTCCAAGTGTAGAGAACGTTCAGAATTTTTCTATTTATCAAAAATTACAATATTGATTTTAAAATTCTAAAATTAAGTAGTTTGCTATATACTTATTAATACTCCATCTTGATTTACCTCATTTTCAAGCCCTGAAGATCCAACAGTAACAAAGTAACATCCTTGCCCTTAAGAAATGGACATTTTCGATCACCAATGTATATATAGTCTCATTATACAATGTATAGTGAGACAATATATATACAATGTATACTCAGACTCATTGACTTATACCTTTAAATATAGGTAATTTGGGGACTTCCCTGGTGGCACAGTGGTTAAGAATCCACCAGCCAATGCAGGGGACATGGGTTCGAGCACTAGTCCGGGAAGATCCCACATGCCACAGAGCAACTAAGCCCATGCGCTGCAACTACTGAGCCTGCGTGACACAACTACTGAAGCCCTAGCACCTAGAGCCCATCCTCTGCAAGAAGAGAAGCCACCGCAATGAGAAGCCCACGCACTGCAATTAAGAGTAGCCCCTACTCTCCACAACTAGAGAAAGCCCGCACACAGCAACAAAGACCCAACACAGCCAAAAATAAAATGAATAAATAAAATTTTAAAAACCAGATGAGGAAACTGAGGCCCAGCATGAATAAATTACTTGTTCAAAACAAAACCAAAAAAAATAGGCAATTTTACTACACAAATTATATCTAAAATTATTGTTTTTAAAAACCTCAATGGATTAAAGTCATTTATTATAGTACTGGTGGTTAATGAGGATTAGCTGCTTAGGCTGCACACATCTAATGTCAGCTGGGTTCACTCATTACCTGTCTGCAAGTTTCCTGTCTACAGGTAAGCTGGGCATCTGCTCTTGTCTGGCTTGGTTGAGGCCTCTTAGCTGGGAAGCTATGCTCTAAGCCCTTCATCCTCCTCTTGGGACCAGAGGGCTAACCTGGTCTTGTACTTCTCATGGCAGTGGCGAAGCCCAAGAGACACACATACTCTTGAGGGGTAGGCTTGGAACTTACACACCACGAATTCTGCCTCATTCGTCTGGCAAAGCAAGTGACATGGCTAAGCCCAGGTTCAGCAGGGGTGGCAGGAAGAATACACCTTGACTCTTTTTTGGGGTTTTTTGAATTTTATTTATTTTTTTATACATCAGGTTCTTATTAGTTATCCATTTTATACATATTAGTGTATGGACCTTGCCTCTTAAGTGAGAGAAAATGTAAAGTCACATGACAAAGGGTGTGGATATTAATGCAGTCAACCTCCAGCTCCGAGTGGAGCTATCAGAGGAGTATTTGGAAATACGTGTGTGGAATTCAAAGCTCTGGGCTGAAGATATAAAATTGAGGGTTGTTGAAATAGGAAAGTATTTGAGGTTATATGACTAGATGGATCACCTGAAAATGAATGTTGATAGAGAAGAGATTCAAGTCGGGGGAGATGAAGAAAACCAGCAGAGGATATCGAAATGGGGTGCTGGTAAGTTATGTAGAGTAAAGAGAGAACAGTATTCTAGAAGAGGGGCTCAGAACATGTTTTTTTTTTTTTGGCTGCTTTGGGTCTTTGTTGTTGTGCGTGGGCTTTCTCTAGTTGCAGCGAGCGGGGGCTACTCTTTCGTTGCGGTGCGCAGGCTTCTCATTACGGTGGCTTCTCTTGTTGCGGAGCACGGGCCCTAGAGGGCATGGGCTTCAGTAGTTATGGCTCACGGGCTCTAGAGCGCAGGCTCAGTAGTTGTGGCTCCTGGGCTTAGTTGCTCCGTGGCATGTGGGATCTTCCCGGACCAGGGATCAAACCCATGTCCCCTGCATTGGCAGGTGAATTCTTAATCACTGTGCCACCAGGGAAGTCCCAGAAGGTGTTTTAATAGGGAGGAATGATCAGTGTGTCGATCGCTGCTCCATGAAATAACTAAAACTTTTTTAAACTGCTGCCTGGTTCTTTCTGGAGAGTCATGTCACAGTTGGGTATATCACTGTGCTAAGCTAGGGTGCAGTTAGCATCTAATAAGAACTGCCTTGCCACACCCACTCCAGCTGCAGACACATAAACAAACCAGTTTAAGATTAGCTAAGCCCAGCCTAAACAGGATCTTTTGCTACATTCATTCACTGATAGCTGTCAGGATGATTTCCAACATTTTAGTGATATCTGTAGCCTAACTACTGTATTTGTGTAACAAATATTTATTGGGTGCCTAGTTTCGTCACACACTGCTCCAAGCAATCAGGCTATAACAGAAAGTAAGATAAGTAGGTTTCTAGCTGTCATAGAGTTAACATTTCAGTGGAGGAAATAAACAAAAAACATAGACAGATGGGTAAACATATAAATTAGCAAGTAATTTCAGATAGTGCTGAGTGTTGTGATGATGATAAAGCAGAATGATGACTAGAGAGTGACTGAGGAAATTACTTTTGATCATATGATCAGGTAAGGTGTCTCTGAGGAAGTGATAGTTGTCTGAAATCTGAATTATTCAAATTAGACAACTCCTCAGTGAGTTTCATTATAGCTCTTTGACCTTCCACCACTCCTGAGCTGCTGCACAGAAAGGAGAATCCCAGCATTATCTTCTGTTCTCCCTCGTGCCTTTCCCAGAGCCCCTGGAGAGCTGAAATAAAAGAGGAGAGTAAGGATGCCAGGGGAGGTATACCAGATATCTGCTGAACCATGTGACCACAAATCCAGTCTCCTATGGCCAGAGAAGATTCCTTTTAAGGAACTGAACCCAGTTAAAGCTTTTCAAAAAACAGAAAGGTCTCATTTGATTCAGAAACTTTATCTCTTTTGTGGCAGGAAAAGAAGAAGATATTAACTCTGCAGAAGAGAAAGTCATAATTGACCTAAAGCCCCCTTGACTGCCATAACTTTCCAGCATTCTGCTATCAAAGAAGTGAAAGGAGGTGCTGGATGATATATGTGCCATGTCTCCCTGAGACCCATCAGCAAACTCAGATGGTGGAAATCATTACTGGAATGAAGACACTGGCTCAGAAGGACTAAAGAACTTACCCAAGGTCATCCAGTCAGTAAGATTAGGAAGCTGACAAGAGGTAAAGGAAATGTCCTTGCTTTCTCCCCTGCAAAAACCTCACTATAGGAAAAGTGGAAAGAACACAGGATTGAAAATCGAAGTAGGTTTGGTATAGAAAAAAACACAGGAGGGAAATATGAGAACGTTTGAAAGAAAGCAATATGAAATGAAAGAATTTCAGAGTAAAGAGAAAAATAAGAGTAGCTGTTGTAGAAGAGCAGGATGGTTAATTAACAAGGGAGATAAGAATGGCCTGCAGATAATATTTATCATCCTTCCCAGTTCTCCCGTGGCTTTATTTGTGCCCATCTGTCAGCTCAATCTTTTCCAAGCGTCTGCTGCCACAAACACAAGCCATTAATTTACTGAAAATATTACTGAAATTAGATTGCTTCTGGCCTTCCTGTTGTTTTTCTTTTAACTTTTTAAAAAATTGTGTTTATCTGTGTGCCTGTTTGTGTTTTCATTTGGCAAAGTGGAGGTTTGCCCAGGCTCAGAAACATAGGCTTCCCAATTCACAACAAGAAAAAACATGGGAAACTTTCCCGTGTTCGGAAGCACACTCATCTAATTTTGCAAAACAATTTTGTCAAATGTTCCTGTACACACACCCCTGTTCCCCTGGGGTGAGAAATCTAAGCCTGAGATATTCTGACCAAAAAAACCCAAAGAAAACAATGGCAATGTTGCATTTATTTGCTTTAGCAGAAAACATACATAAACAAGTGGCTCTTATTATAAACACATCCAATTTACGTTTAAAATAAAATTCATTATACTAAGAAACAAGTAGGTGGTACATTTAGATTATACCCGTTTTTACTTCAAAAACAGGGACAGAATCCTTCCTATCGACTCTATCACAGGTTGATATGTCACCCCAGTTGAAGCTGTTATCAAAGGAAGATCACTGTGACATTTTTAGTGTTACATAATCGAATTTTGTAATCAGCATTTGCATGCATATTGTGAAGTTGTGAAGAAGCAACTCTTCAAAGGGTCTGAGGCCTTGATTTGATTTCTTCAGCTTCCCAAGGTTGCCCCCAAAGAGCAGACAGGCCACCCAAATCTCCAGTTTGTCAAACTGGTCTGGCCCCAGGAGGGATTTCTGAGTGCTTTCCTTCAAAGAATACCACCCAGGCTGGTTGGCTGCGAGTGTGAGCGGCCTATTATTTCTCCTTCATTTCCCAGGACATCTGGGTTCTAGAGCTCCCAGCCTCCTGGTGGGCACTGTGCCCTGCCTCTTCACAGCCCCTTCTCATGCTCAGCAACCCTTTAACTGGAGAATCCCAGCTGCTTCACCTCCAGGCTCACTTGCTGGCAGTCTGGTGTGCAAGACAGAGGGGAGAGAGGTGGAGAGAGTGAAGAACAAAGCAGCTTTGGGTGGTTTTGTGGGGAAGGAAAAAAATCTTATTTTTTTTCTCTACCCATCTTAGGTTCATAGGCTGGGACCAAACTGATAAAAGACACATTGGAAATTCCCTGCCGGTCCAGTGGTTAGCACTCTGTGCTTTCGCTGCCAAGGGTGTGGGTTCAATCCCTGGTCGGGGAATTAAGAACCTGCAAGCCCTGCAGCTTGGCCAAAAAAATAATAATAATAGTAAAATAAAAGACAGATTAACAAGAGGAAAAAAAAAAACAACACATTTAACTATGTGTATACATTTGCATGGGATTTCACAAAGAAATGGTACAGCCAGAGGTTTATATACCATCCTAGGCTAAACAAAGGAAAAGGGGTCTGGGACTTCTAGGCGGGAGAGGCAAGCTATGGGTAGGTGACAAGTAAAAGTACTGTCAACAAGGGTTGCTTAGTGGGATGTGTTTTGCAGACTTAAGTAGGTACTTTCTCCACTGAAGATATGTTAAAAGTCCTTCTCCCCCAGGTGCAGGATGGGGAAGCTTTACAAAAGGATAAGTAAATGACTGTTTTTAGAGCTTTCCCTGCATCTACTGTTTCTTAATGGCCTTTAACTCAAAATAGTCCAAATGTCAAAGGGAGCTATTTGGGTGCCATATTCTTGAGGGAGAAAAACATGTTTTAAAGGCTGAGGGACTGGAGATTAAGCAATTAGCTTCCACAAAATAAAGTGTGTATTTCAGTTACAAAAGTCAAAAAAAAAATGAAGTGGCAGAAGGTATTGCAGGGGAGGAAAAATAATTTCCCCTCTACCCTTCTAGGTTTTTGGTGGAGATGCCCCTGCAATAAAAGAAAGATTAACAGGAGAAAAACAAGCATAAGTTTAGTATACCTTCTGTATGCCTGTATACAAAACTGAGTGTGTCCCTGAAATGGCCCAGGCCAGGAGCTTAAATACTATCCTTAGCAAATGACAAAAAAAAGATGTTGAGGGGTAGAGGAAGTCCTGTTAATGGGAGGTAACCAGGAATAGGATGGTAACAAGTAACAAGGTCATGGCTGTTATGCAAATCAAAGTCTTTGCCTTCTCAGTGGGTAAGAGTTGCTAGGGATTTAGTCATCCTCCTCGTGGTATGGAGAGATGCCCCTACATGTGGAGATTTTCTTGTAAATGTAAACGTCTCCCACAAAAGGGTAATTTCTACTCAATTTTCAGAGCTTTTCCTGAGTCTGCTGTTTTTTAAAAAGTAACAGCCCCAAATAATCTTTATGCCAAAGAGGCATATTTTGGGGTGGCAAATCCTGTTCCCCTTCAGTACCCTTGTTGCCAAAGACAAGTTCCTGTGCCCGATGCCCAGGGAGGTCAAACAAACTGAAACGTTTCTATAGGCAAGATTTGGGGTGAGGGCTGCAGGGTGTGTGACTTTCTTCTGATTGGTTGGTGGGGAGGGAACAGGGTGGTGTTTCAGGAATCCTGTGGTCAGCCTGAAGTTACCAGCCTCCACCCGGGTGAGGGCCTTAGTTCCTGCAGAAGAGCTCAAAGGTATTGTTATGAATATTCCTTCAGGAGGAACCGGGACCCTGCCACAAGGCTGCACTATTGTTTCTGAAATCCCTCCCTTCCCTGATTGGCAACCGTTTTAATCTGCCCTTTGGAACTCAGGGAAAGTCTAAGAGGCTGAAAGAAGCCTATTTCCTACAAACAGGAAATGGGAGATGGACAGGATTTGTAGCCGAGAGGACCTCACAGGGTCCTGCTCAGTTTCACCCTGGTGGATTAAGGTCAGGATATCCCCAAATATTATGAGTGGACACTCCTGAGCCTACATAAAAGAGGGGGAAATCTGCAAATTGTGACAGATTTGCCCCAAATGTTAACCAAGCTCACTTCAAATGGTCATTTTCCTTTGTGTTTAAATGTCTGTTGATGCCCTTCTAATCTGAACAATCAAGAACATATTATAGTTGTATCTGGTGGAGCCAATCAATATGTTCAGATGCACAAGGAGAACCGTAGGATACCAGAACATGTCACTCCAAAATATGCCTCTTTAGCATAAAGATTATTGTGAGCTGATTATTTAATAATCAATAGACACAAGAGAAGCTCTGAAGACAAAACATACAAATTTACATTTTTAAAGGAAGTCTCCATTTGTAAGGTGTCTCCCTCTATCACCTGAAAACTGGGTTCACCTCTCGATAGGTGTGGAGCCAATAGACACAGCCAAGCCAAAGATCAAGAGAAGAAAGGATTTAATACTTGGAGCAAGTAAGGAGAGCTCCAGAGACCTTTCCCAAAGAAGTGTCTCCCTGAACAGCAGTGAAACCTGTGGGAAAGACTCCTTCCTTGCCTCTTGTTGCTTCTGGTGGTTGTCATCAATCTCTGGTGTTCCTCGGCTCGCAGCTGCATTCATCCTATCTTACCTCCATCGTCACATAGCTATCTTCTCCCTCTGTGTCTCTGTTTCTTTTCTTGTAAGGACATTAGTCATATTGGATCAGGGTCCAAACTTATGATCTTACCTTAACTTGATTACATCTGCAAAGACCCTATTTTTATATAAGGTCACATTCATAGGTACTGGAGGTTAGGACTTCACATATCATTTGGGGGGACAACATTCAGCCCGTAACAATCTCAAAGGAGTAAGCGATTGGCATTCCACACTTTTAAGGAAGCTGGGACCATTTGTGAAAGCGGATGAGTGAACATCTCAGTAAAGTGGTGGTGATGGAAGCCAGCTTTCAAGAGCTAAACAGTGCAGTAAAAGAGGCAGTAAATATAGCCTGCAAGTTAGAATGTGGCTGGTGACAGTAGTGGGGTAGGGTGGCAGCATGAAGAAACTAGTCTTTACCTCTTGGTGCTGCTGTGGCCCTGATCACAGAAACTCCCTTACCTGGATTGCTTCCACATTGTTCTGTCATTTTCCTGCTTCAGAGTCTGTGCACTCCTCGGGGCCACCCACCAACATCCTGTTTCCTGTCTGAAGGATGCCTTGGCTCATCTGCTGGACAGAGATAACCGATGTGCCAGTGAATGTTGAGCCCAGGGACCCAGCCACCTCCTCTTTCCTGGCCATCTTTCTGGTGACTCACAGCTGTAGTATTCCCAAAGAAAGTGGGAAGATTTTCCTAAGATTAGTGATTCTGTGATTAAGGTTTGTATGTGAGAACTATGTAACTGAGGGTACACACTTCTAAACAGTAGAACAATTTAACCCTCACATTTCTATAGAGTATACGAGGAGAGATGATTAGATGTGCAAGTCAAAGAAGAGGCAAGGAACGAATTCTTCCCTGGAGTCTCTAGAAGTAACCAGCCCTGCCAGCACCTTGATTTTAGTCCCATAGGACTCATTTCAGACCTCCATTCTCCAGAACTGTAAAAAGAATAAGACCGTGTTGTTTTAAGCCACTAAGATTATAGTAATTTTTTACAGCAGCAATAGGAAACTAATATACAAATCAGCCTCATATGTAAAGGCCCCCAAAGTCACTCCAAATGCAGCTCAGGCTCTCCTCATATATGATCACTTGACTCTGCCTGTTTAGCTTAAATGTCCACAATTTCTGGTGCTCCCACACTGGTGGAGTCCTCTCCTTCTCCTTCTTTTTCTTGTCTCTTTTGGGTCCCACCCCACCCAAACTTCATCCCTTCCAAATGCAAGAAAAAAGAAAATCTCTGTCTCACTTAGTAGAGAATGAAGAAAACAAAACAAGGACAAGAAAGAGGCAGAGCAAGTGGCCTTCAGGATGCTTACAAACCCGGAGGCGTTGTTATTGGTAATTAAGGGGTTGCTGGTAAATGTTCTGGCACATCAGTGCAAATTTGGCAGGTTCACTACATCAGTTAATATAGTAAGTGCTGTGTTTTATAAGGTCCATAAAAAGGAGTGCCATTTAGACCTTGCCAGGACCTCTCCCCAGGGAACTGTATGTTTTCAGATTTTTGGAAAAGATTCTCCAAAAAAAATTAAAACAAAAAAAAAAAGGAAGCAGAAAACAGAACTGCCCAGTTACCTGCCTTTTTGGTCTCTATTTATACCTCCCGGTTTTATAGGTCCGTGGAGAGGAGTCAAGACTTAACATCTTAGATCAGTGCCTGGCCCATATTAGCACTGATCAGATGTTAGATATTATTATTATTCCTAGAATTACTTTCTCTGATCATTCTGAATTAGTTAAGTAATTACCTTCTCCTCTTTAAAAGAACCCTCAGGATTGTTAGAAAATAAAAAAGAAATGCACAAAGGTCTAACTGGGCTTTGCTGTTCTTGGGAATCACTTCCTGCTTCAAGTACAACTTTTTACGTATGCATCTGCATTAAAGTGGGATTTTTTTCCTTCTTCTCTCATCTACCAGAACAAATGAAATAAATCTGTTGCCCTGACAGAAATACATAGATTGACCTTGATCATGGATTATTCCAGACTTGTCCAAGCAACCTGCCTTGCCCACAGGTAGATTCAAAGGACAGATTCCAGGTGCAGAGACAAATATGATGGAGATCTGCATTTGCCCAAAAATTCTAGAGGGAAAGCTTCAGAAAGAATGTCCTCTTGCTGCACCCAGGATCAAGAGTGATTGGGAGGGCTTCCCTGGTGGCGCAGTGGTTGAGAGTCCGCCTGCCGATGCAGGGGACGCGGGTTCGTGCCCCAGTCTGGGAAGATCCCACATGCCGCAGAGCGGCTGGGCCCATGAGCCATGGCCGCCGAACCTGCATGTCCGGAGCCTGTGCTTCACAAGGGGAGAGGCCACAACAGTGAGAGGCCCGTGTACCACAAAAAAAAAAAAAAAAAAGTGATTGGGATGTATGAAAACCCAGGTAGCCTGGCCTCATACCTTGAACTTGACCTCACACCTGATCACGCTTTCCCATCTCTTTGCAGCCCACCCTCACTTTCTCCTTGCCCTCTTTATTTCAGGATCTTTCCTCTCTCCCCCAGCTCCCTTCCACAGGAACCCTGACTCTCCCACCTGTGCCTCCACAGCAAGGTTCTCTGTGCCTTGTCCATTTTCCTCTAAATGGAAGGGGTCTTGGAAAAAAGAAACCTAAATAGACAGAGTTATAAACATGGGATTCATTTTTGAAAACTGTACATGCATTTGTATGCATAAAGTCAAAGCAGGGGATAGAGTCACAAAGAATGATCTTCAAAGCAAATTGCAGCATCGTCTATGCCTCACATCAACTCATAAACTGTAAAGAAATACATTAACTTGTGTTTTTCATCTCTTTATCCTTACTCACCTGGTTGTCTAACAGCTAGCAAATGTCTCATGTGAAATTTTAATGTACGCAGACCACTTCATGTTATTAAAGGTCCTAAAATTTATACGCAAAGGTGAGAGTCTCAGCAGTGAGTTCTTTTGCAGCCTTATTCAATCTCAGCCTCCTTTTCCTCTGAGGCTTCCATAAAGGCCAGCACTCCATCCTGGAAATGTAATGTCAGCTCATGATCTATCAAGCAACTACTGCTGCACTTCCGAGTACACCAAAGGGAGCAATTATTTGTATTTCCAAGAAACCGGATTTGTCTGAGAAATCTTCACATCTATTTTCTCACCTAAAAACCATGAAAATAAATCTTGAGTGGAGAAGTGACCACTAGCTTCCAGTCTGCATCATCCACTTCACGTTGCTACATATTTACTCAAGGATGACCCTCACTAGCACTGTTTCCAGTTTTATAGGAAGCAGTGTTGTTTGCTGGCCATAAGTTTAATGGGGAAAAGTTAATTCTTGTAAGAGTTACAGAAACAACCAATCACTGATCTGGCCAGCTCACTCCTTCAAGACAGAGCTATATTTAAAACTTACTCCATAATTGCTAATGTAAAGTGCTTGCAGTACTTGGTACCCACTAAGGTATTAGAAGTCTACCTGGTTTGGGACTTCCCTGGTGGTCCAGTGGTTAAGACTGTGTGCTTCCAATGCAGGGGCACAGGTTCAATCCCTGGTTGGGAACTAAGATCCCACATGCTGCACAGCCAAAAAGAAATCTGTCTACCTGGTTTGAATTAGCCCTTTCCTGCCCCAGTACCTAAGTCCCTTTTCTGAGTATGTTAGTTATTTAGCAGTAATGGAGTAAGCTGAGTAAGCTTTCCTTAAGTCTAATTTAAATAAAGCAGAAGATAAATGAACTATGTCCTTGGATTTTATCCCATGTTGAATAAATAACCATGTGCAAACCTTCAGGAATACAGCTAAAAATAAGAATGAATACACATTCCCCCAAAAGACTCATGCTTGTCCTTGACAATCATCTCAAAAGATTAAGAGCACACATCAGATCCCAAGATCCACCTGTCTGTAATAATTCAACTCAGTAAACCTTTATCAATCATTTGCCACGTACAAGTGACTGGGCTTGTCATCTCAGCAGGCATAAAGATGAATAAGACATGGTTCCTGCACCAGAAGAACTTATTCATTTCTCATCCATTAGGGTATTGACACCTTTTTAGTATCCAACTTTATTTTCTGTTCCCAACAAGACTTGCATTAGGCAGAATCAAAGCATGTCCTGCCCTATGTGGCGTGAGTTAAATCTATAGTCAAAACACAAAAAAGGAAGAAAAAAATATAAACAATTTTTCCCTAGAAAATCAATTTGTGTTGATTGGAATCTCTTTTCTCAGAATAGTTTTAGCTCAAAACACTCTTACATGAATCCTCAAATATTTGTTCTCATAACAATTTTGCTTCTGTTGCTCTAAGACCCATAGGAAAAATCCTATGCTTTATTACATGAAAGGAGGGGAATCAAGCTTCCTTCTCCTTAGAAAAACACAAAACCAGTGAGAGAAGGCTGTTGAAAGAAGAAACCCCATCAAGTCTGTGCAATTTGGAGAGTTCCTCTTAAGCTGAAATTTTGAACACAGACAAAATGCTGAATGGGTAACGCCCAGAGACAACCAATTCTTTTTTTTTTTTTTTTTAATAAATGTATTTATTTATTTATTTTTGGCTGTGTTGGGTCTTTGCTGCATGCGGGCTTTCTCTAGCTGCGGCGAGCGGAGGCTACTCTTCGTTGCGGTGCGCGGGCTTCTCGCTGTGGTGGCTTCTCTTGTTATGGAGCATGGGCCCTAGGCGCGTGGGATTCAGTAGTTGTGGCTCATGGGCTCTCTTAGAGCACAGGTTCAGTAGTTGTGGCGCACGGGCTTACTTGCTCAGTGGCATGTGGGATCTTCCCAGACCAGGGCTCGAACCCGTGTCCCCTGCATTGGCAGGCGAATTCTTAACCACTGCGCCACCAGGGAAATCTGAGAGAGCTAATCCTAATGAGCCCTAAGGAGATCGAGCGTTTGAATTCAAATCAGCAGTGTGAGATATAGAAAGTGCCACCCATGTCAGGAGAGCTGGAGCCAGCTCTAATCTCCAGCAAGTCCAGACTCAGGCTAGAGCATTTTCTCAAAAGACAATGCATTAGGCTGACCAGTTGGCTGGGCTAGGTTGGGCAAAGGACTTCAGGTTATCAGAGACATGATGTCAAAATGTTGACAACTACGAAAACCAATCCTGTCACAACAGAAATCCACCCCCACATATGCTAATCATTATGCCTGGTGCTAATGTGTGATAAATTATTTAATGGCCATGAATTCCTGCCAGCCCAGTATGCTCGACACTTTGCAATGTAGCATTGCTCATCCTCCTATCCAGCAGAATTATTTGTGTTTTTTCTTTCTTTCTTGTTTTTTTGGGGTTTTTTTGGCTGCCCCACGTGGCCTGTGGGATCTTAGTTCCCTGACCAGGGATCAAACCTGTGCCCCCTACAGTGGAAGCACGGAGTCTTAACCATTGTACTGCCAGGGAAGTCCCTATTTGTAATTATTTCTTGATCATCTAAATGTGATGGAGCTGATAGTGTATGAGTTCTGGAGTCTAGGCTTTAAGAGACCCTCTTGGAGCCTCCACATTTAAAAGAAAAAAAAAAAAAGATTTTCCTATTACTCTTAAGCTGCTAAAGTGCAAGTGTGCAATTTTATTGATATTTGTGGAGTATTTCCGCGATGCCCAACCCCAGTCCATGGCACTGTGCCGAGTCCATCATAACGCAACAGGAGTTCAATTAATGAAGACTAAACCGAGTGAAACAACTAGAAAAACAGGTCCTACTTGAGACAGCCTAAATAAAATACTCCCTAAACTGATCACTGTAAGATTTAATCCTTTCAACGAGGCTCTGAATTTGAATGCTATTGGATACAGCCTACTGAACACATCTCTTTTGGGTCTCGGCTAGAAGACCTGACAGCACTACCTCAATTCTGGGCCTGGCCATTTGACCAATATGGTGACAGACTCACCTCCCACCCATGTTTCTTCTGCCAAGGAAGAGCTTTTTCTCTTTGTTTTCTGTTGTTGTTTTGTTTTGAAATTTAACTTGACTGGGAAAATCAAACTTCATGGGTACAGATTATGAAGGCCTGGAAGGGTTTAGAGAGCACTGATTTTGTGGCCTATTGTATTTCCCAAATTTACATGGTAGCTTGGCTGGCATAACTTCAAACATCCTCAGCTTTACCTAGAGGAGGAACACTTCCCCAGATGCCCTTCATTTTGGTCCTTGAACTTTTCTTCTGCTGTTCTCTCCACTGGGTACCCTCTTTACCCCACCTCTCCATTTCAGCTGGACAGGGTAGTAGAAAAGGACAGGATTTGGGGGTGGTTTCTAGCCAACCCCTGGAATTCTGTAGGCACATGACAGCTGGCTGCCCAATCCGGACCTCGCACCACACTCTCCTCACAGGGCTCAGAAAGAGGAAGAGGTCATCCACAGAAACAGAAAAAGCGTGATAGACATCACTATCTTTCTTTTGTCTCTCTCCAGGTATCACAGAGGTAGAGGGAACTAAGAGAAGTAAAGTATTGCACAGGTCAGGAATTTCGGGGAAGTCCCTCTGCTTAGGAGTTGTAGGTAACAAGAAGGATAGGACTTGAGAGGAAAACAGGGCCTGGGAGCATGAAATGGGCCCTGTACTCCCCCTCCCCCTCCCTCCCCTACCCTCCCCCACACCGTGATGCACAACTCCAGTAGGGCACCATTCACATTGACCCCCAGAGTTAAGCAATGGGGACAGAGTTGTGCTTCCGTGGAAAACTACACAATGTCTGGATTCTAGAGGACTCTTCTCTGGGTTATACGGTGTCATGAGGGTTATTTTACAGCTTTGTGAATTGTACATGACTGACGGCAGTGCAAAATAATTCTTGGCGATAGGCATGCAAATTTTGTCCTATCCCCAGTGGTTTCATGGACTTCACTTTCCTAAAGTAAAACTCGGTTGGAGGTGCTTTTGCGTATTCATTTCAACATTCCCATGTTCGTAGGATGGTTCTTTTTCTACTTTCCATTGAACTGGTTTTAACACCTCACCAGTTTGAGTTAAATAAAATATGTAGCATGTGTTCATATATCAGTATGAGAGTTGTGGTTTTACCTTTTTTAAAAAAAATGATTCTTTAAGAGTCCACGGTAAGAACCTACTTGGGTCCTTCCCTGTGATCCAGCCGTAAGCATCCAAAACTTGCTAGAAAGGAAGCTGTAGCTGAGAACCAAATGCTCACTCCGGCTCAGGGCACATGAGCATAACAATAGGCTCTTCACTCCTGGAGGTCCAGGCTTTTTTTCCTTTCTTTCTCAGGGTTCCCCTGAGGTGAAACCCTATTACCCCAGGGATGGTGTTTTAATTCACTTCTAAGTGACTGGACCGCGAGTTGGCTTTGCATCCTCAATCCACTGGAGCCTGGATTCATTTGCAAGTAAATAAAATTAACTCTCCTTTTCTAACAGCCCTTAAGGTCAGCAACAACAAGGAGCTACTATGAAATTTTCATAACTAAAGGGCAAGATTTTACTTTGAATGCTAAGTAAGGATCTTTAAAGATAAAAATCAAAGCCCTGGCCATTTCCTATAGTATGTAATTCGCCAACTCTTCTTTTTCCCCTGCCTGTCCTCCCTCTATTGGAAGGCACAGTATTCTTTGTATAGTCATCAAAATGTATTTGGTACCAAAATACACTGGAAGCTCTGTCAGGAATCTTAGCCTATTAGAGCTACCTGAGGGTTCCTGGGTCTTTTATTTTGCTGAAACTCGGAGACTCAGAAGAGAAGATACGGATGGCAACTGAAGAGCCAGGATCTAAAATTAGTGGTTCCAAATTCATTGCTTTTTTCCCCTATTACATCCTGACGCAGGACAGTGGTCTCCAAAGTAAAGTGTAGGAAGCAATTATTCAAATTTGCTTCAAGTTATTTTTCTTTATTTTTAACTTAAAATTATTTTATTTTTTAATGTATTTTTAAACATTTTATGTATGTTTTACAATATAATACAGCAGAACTACAGTATGTATATATAATTTATAAATGAATGAATAAATAAATGTCAGAGGTGTGTGCTCAAAAAAATTATGTTAAGGACGACAAATAAAAATAATTTAGAGGCCTTTTCTTTAGTGCTGATGTTGAACGCTAAGCCCTGTGTTTCCTGAAAGCAGGGATGGTAGAGAAATTCTCCCACCATTTTGTATTCCCAGAAAACACAAAGGACAACCAAAGTAAGATCCACCTCTGGCCTTCTTAAGACCAACTAGAAAGAATTAGAAAAATTAGAACAAGCAAATGTTGGTTCTGAGATGATCAGAGCTGGCTGACCCTAAGAATTGAGCTATTTGTTGTTATTGACAGAATTGTTTCCCCCTAAATTTACACATTAAAGCCCAAGTCCCCAATGTGACTGCATTTGGAGATAGGGACTTTGGGGAGGTAATTAAGTTAATAGGAGGTTGTAGAGGTGGGACCCTAATCCTATAGGACTGGTGTCCCTATAAGAAGAGACACCAGAGATCTCTCTTCTTCCTCCACCCCACGTGCAAACACAGAGGAAAGGCCATGTGAGCACAGTGAGAAGGTGGCCATCTGCAAGACAGGAAGAGAAGTCTCACTAGAAACCAACACTGATGACACCTTGATCTTAGACTTGTAGCCTTCAGAACTGTGAAATAATAAATTTCCTTTGTTTAAGCTGCCCAGTCTATGGTATTTTGTTTTAGAAGCCCAAATGTCCTAAGACTGCCCAACGCTTAATACAGATGTATACTATAGGAATTAAGAGAGAGGTCAAGGAAGATCTGATGAAGTGGGATTTGATGTATGGATATTGAAGTGAGATAGTTAGAGATGGTAATACATGCCGACTTGGCTGGGAAGTCCATGATCAAGGTGCCAGCATGGTTGTGTTCTGGTAATAGCAATCTTCCTGGTTCATAGCCAGTGCCTTCTCTCTGTGTCCTCACATGGTGAATGTGGCTAGGGATCTCGCTGGAGGCTCTTTTAAAAGGGCACTAATTCCATACATGAGGGCTCCACGCTCATGTCTTAAGCACCTCCCAAAAGTCCTCACCTCCTAGTGCTAACATCTTTGGAGGTTAGAATTTTAACACAGGCATTTTGAGAAGACGCAAAGCCTTTTTTTCACTGGCTTCATGATTCCAAATAGAATCATTGCAAACTAAGGAAAAAATATCTACAAATGGCACAGAGAAGCATGCTTAGGCAAACAACTGTATTGCCCTGAGTTTGGGTAAGGACTGGGCTTCGGGGTGACGAGAACTGTGAGGAGGTAGAGGTACAGGGGAAAGGGGGTGACTCCCAGGAACAACCAGTCCATCTCCAAACCTAGTCCCTCTCTTCCAGGAACCTCACTTTCAGGGATGGTGTGATGAACATTTTAACAGCATTCAGTGCATTAATCTGGGCCTGCTTTGTTACATCCCATTTCTTCCTAACATTCATAACTCCTCATTCATTGGATTAAATTTTTCTTTATTTCTTAAAGAAATTTTCTATCACCAGTATAAAATATCAGGCTGTGGCCCGGGCCTATATAATCTAAGAACCTGCAGCTCTAGAAAGGTGGTGATATAAGTAAGTAAAATCTAAAATGAGAACCAGGGGCTTCCCTGGTGGCGCAGTGGTTAAGAATCCATCTGCCAATGCAGGAGACCCAGGTGTGATCCCTGGTCCGGGAAGATCCCACATGCCACAGAGCCACTGAAGCCTGCGCACCTAGAGCCCGTGCCCTGCAACAAGAGAAGCCACCACAATGAGAAGCCCTCGCACCACAACAAAGAGTAGCCCCCGGCTCACTGCGACTAGAGAAAGCCCACGCACAGCAATGAAGACCCAACGTAGCCAAAAATAAATTTTAAATAATAAATAAATAAATAACGTGAGAACCAGATGCCTCACCCAGGACCCCTCTTGAAGGGATCACACCCAAGTCACATGACCATGCTATAAAAGGGATTTTTTTGTGGTACGCGGGCCTCTCACTGTTGTGGCCTCTCCCGTTGCGGAGCACAGGCTCCGGACGCGCAGGCTCAGTGGCCATGGCTCACGGGCCCAGCTGCTCCGCGGCATGTGGGATCTTCCTGGACCGGGGCACGAACCCGTGTCCCCTGCATCGGCAGGCGGACTCTCAACCACTGCGCCACCAGGGAAGCCCTAAAAGGGATTTTATAGGCTTGGGTTTGCAAAGTCAATCTGAAAGAGTTATCAAGTTCCCCCTGCGCACGCTGTTATCCAGGTACATGTTTATGTTTGCATGTTTTTCAGTCTCAGGGGCCTGGCTTTTCATAGACATTGTTAACGGGACTGAAAATACTACCTTGTAGGATCTACATGTTTTACGTTGAATTTTGAGTTTCCAAAATGAAAATTGATAAACTGATGTTGAAATATTGCTTAAGATATTCTCAAGAATTTCCATTCCCAGTCTGCAAGAGACATGAAGTAGAGAACCTCTTCCTGGTTTATTCTGTCTCCCTTCACGCCCCTCCTTGGAGACGTGTTGCAAAATAGTCTTTGCTGAAGCCAGCCTGCCACATGATGCTTCTGCGGTGATTGCCTTGACCTTAATTACTATTGCCTATTATTCAAAAACACTAATTGAGTCATGGTCCCACTGCAGATGTGACTTAACTCGCTGTTTTACTGCTTGCTCAGGAACTGCAAATAAAAACTAATGGCAGTTGTAATTAACTCAGAACCAGCTATATAACCTGTCCCTCAGTCCGTGACGGGTAAAAGTTCAATTAAAAAGCAAAGTTATTAACAGAGTGAGGTTTGGTCACACATCTGTCATATTGAGTGTGACAGGACACAAAAGTTACCCCATGCTACCAGAGAGGGATTCACTAGGACACTGCAGTAACTTTATTTTCAGGCTTTTAAAGATAAATAGCTCCATATATTAAGCAATTAAAATTATTCCATATATAGAGTCATATGATTAGTCACCTGCTTAAAAAGTCTAAATAGAAGTGTTTATCTTAGAGTCATGAAGGGTATAATAGTAGTAAACTACAAAACTAAAAGCAAAAAAAAAAAAAAAGAATCATGAAGCAATGCTAAGAAGAATGTAAGAAACTTACAGAAATGTATACAAACTACCCAAAAGGTTAGTTATCAGAAACCTTTACTAAGATATTTGACACAATATCTACTAGGTGGCTATAATCCAAAAGGAGGACAATAAGAAGTATTGACAAGGATGTGGAGAAATCAGAAAACCTCAAATACTGCTAGTGGAAAAGTAAAATTGAATAGCCACTCGGAAAACAGTTTGGTGGTTCCTAAAAAGTTAAACAGAGTATCCAAATGACCTAGCATTTTCCACTTCTAAGTATATACTCAACAGAATTAAAAACATGTCCACACGAAAACTTGTACATGAATGTTCACAGCAGCATTATTCATAATAGCCATAAATGGAAAACAACACAAATGTCCACTGATTGACAGATGGATAAACAAAATATGGTATATCCATGCAATGGAATATCACACAGCTATAAAAAGGAATGAAACATTGATATATGCTACAACATGCATGAATCTTGAAAACATTACGCAAAGTGAAAGAAACCAGATGCAAAAGGCCACACATTGTATGATTCCATTTACATGAAAAGACAAGAAAAGGCAAACCATAGAGACAGAAAGTCGATTAGTGGCTGCTGGGGACTGGGAAATAGGGGTGTAGGGAGGAAACACCTTTTTCATTGGCTGGGGCCACAAATAGTATTAATAAAAGATGGATTAACAAAAGAAAAAAAAAGTTAAGTATGTAGTATGTATGTATCCACAGGAGCTTCACAAAGAAATGAGACTCAAGGAAGCAACCAGATGATTGGGGCTTACTATGTATCATCTTAGGCTAAATAAAAGAAAAGTTTATTTTTAGCCAGTTAAGAGGGGGCTATAAAGAGCTTTTTCTACTAGTTCTCAGTTGTCTTCAGCTCAAAATAATCTTTATGCCAAACAGTACTGTCACTAATTGGCTGATTCTTTTTTTTTTAATTTTCTTTTTTTAAATTTTTTTGGTTGCACCGCACGGCATGTGGGATCTTATTTCCCCGACCAGAGATCGACCCCATGTCCACTGCATTGGAAGGGCAGAGTTTTAACCTCTGGACCACCAGGGAAGTCCCCCAATTGGCTGTTTCTTCTGTCAATCCAATGGTCCCTTACCAGAGCTTCTCTCTTTAGTGTAGAGAGCTACTGCTTTCAAGGAGTGGTGGACACTAGCAAAGCATATAATTGAGACAATAATGACATAGCTCAGAGTGAAAACAGAAGAACCAATATATGATTCTTGATGTTAAAGGGGTTCAGAACAAGCCTCCCCAAAATGTGTCACTTTTGCATTAGGATTATTTTCTAAAATTTTATTATTTTTTTATTTTATTGAAGTATAGTTGATTTACAATGTTGTGTTAGTTTTAGGTGACGTGAGGATTATTTTGAGCTAAAGGCAGTTGAAACCCTGTGAGTTCAAGAGAAAATTTGCCCCTCCATCAACTATCTAGAAGGTTATAAATTAGGGGTCTTTCCCACAATAAGAGTTATTACCAGAGATAATTGTAAATGAGTGGCCCATCTGTATGGCAGGGCAAACATCTAATTACCCAACATCTGCTCTTCTTTTTTTTTAAAATTTATTTATTTTTGGCTGCATTGGGTCTTCGTTGCTATGCGCGGGCTTTCTCTAGTTGCGGCGAGCGGGGGCTACTCTTCTGTGCGGCGGGAGGCTTCTCATTGCGGTGGCTTCTCTTGTTGCGGATCACGGGCTCTAGGTGCACGGGCTTCAATAGTTGTGGCATACAGGCTCAGTAGTTGTGGTGCATGGGCTTAGTTGATCCATGGCATGTGGGATCTTCCCGGACCAGGGCTCGAATCTGTGTCCCCTGCATTGGCAGGCGGATTATTAAACACTGCACCACCAGGGAAGCCCACATGATAAGCCTTCTTATCATTCTATAAATTACCGTCTGTCCTTGGAAGTTCCAGACCCCTATCCCATTCCTTAACTCAGGATGGCATGTAGACCTTATCTTCTCTTTATCTTTGAACCTCTTACGTATGTGTGATACATACAAAATTAAATTTGGTTTTTCTCCTTTTAATCTGTTTCATGTTATCAGAGCAGCCAAAAGAAGCTTTGAGAGGTAGAGGAAAATTCTTCCTCCCCCACCATAGATTTGCCTGGGTGTATATATTGTATCAGGATTGCAAACTTTAACCTACACACAGAGAAAATATAAGTTTTTATTTTTTTCGTAAATAATCTGGTCTCCCTCCCATGATTTTTATGATTTAAAAAATTTTAACTAAATCTCCAAACCTGTTTAAAATGAAATTCAATCTGACAATATCAACAATGCTTTTGGATGTGTCCAGTAACTCCTGGATATAGGGGCTCAGCTCTCAGATAGCTTCAACTTTCCCCAACTTCTCGCCTGCAGACAATCCCTGGACATTTGTGGGAGGAACATGCGACTGCTCTGCCAACGTTCTTGGCTGAATTCTTCAGCTAGTGTAAGTTATGATCTGGTCGTTCCTGGTTTGAGCACTGCTCTGGTGGTACATGCTGGTTCACTAGCACCCTCCAAACTTATTCACCCCTTACTGCTATAGACCCCTGAGCCTCTGGCCTTTCCTCTCCTCCAGGCAGCCTGCTGTCCTGGTGGTCCTCTGCTCTGGCAGACCTCCACCAATTCCAACCTCAGCTCTGATGTCTCTTTCCCCTACCACTGCAGGCCTGGGGGTGGTCCCATGGCTCTCAGCTCAGCCTCCTGCAATGTGGGATCCCAGACAACTGGGGTTGGGTCAGCCCAGGGCGCCCTCTCTATCTAGTGCCTTTGGCACAGCCGCCTCCCAGGTTGAGCTGAGCAGGTCTGAGAATTGATCCAGAGATATTTTCAGGATCCTAATAAGCATCTTGGTTTGAGAGAGCCCTTCTTCTGCTCTTGGCTTTTCTCTCTCCTTACTTGAGCCAAAGCCAAATGAGGCAAAAATCCGGGCACACACAACATTCTCTAGGGCTCCGTCCCCCCTCTCTGGGCCTCTTAGGCTGTAATCTCTTGGGGCTGGAAGAATCAGGCTTTCCCCGCCTTCCATCGTCTGGCAGGCAATATATCTCAGCTTTCCCTATCATATCACGTCCACCCTCTTCAGCAGGAGAACTATATGGGCTGGGTTATCCAGAATTGACCTTACGATGTTAAAAGGAAAAAAGGAGTGGGAGGTGGAATGAATTGGGAAAATCTTCTCTTAATTCTCTTTTACGCAACAGAGGCCGAATGCTATCTCCTATTTCCCAGCATTCACACTGTAATGTGACAGATGTCTCAATCCATGCACTCCCCCTCCCTGGACCCAAGGCAAATGGATGCTTGGGGCGAACTAGGTCAAAGCCTGGGTCTCAAAAAGGCAGAAGAGGAATAGACATTACTGCTTTTCAAAACATTTCCCTTTTCCACATATGTACACACTATTTTATGGGAGACATTTAGTAATTAAGGACATTAAGGAACCCTGGAATAGTTTTGAGAACTCAAAAAATAACCCCTTCATGTATTGTTTTCTTAGATTAAAAGTGTATTTCATTGTGTTACCAGCAGGTGCTCTCATACTACAATGAGATATAGATGCACATAAATGGGAGACGTAAAATATAACGGTCCATAAGAGTGCTCTGGGACCTGGATTCAAATCCTGACCCTGCCACTTGACTTAGGCAAGTTGCCTATCTTGTGCTTTCATTTCCTCGTTTGTAAAATGGGGATAATAATTCATAAGGTGCTTGTGATGACTACATAAAATAATACACATACTTAGAAGCATTCCTAGCACGTAGTAAAAATGTAGCAAATACCGTTATATGTGCATATACAATTATGATATGCATGTAATGGTGATATGACTCTTACTCCCATATATATTCCAGTAACTATGGGCCAGGTGCTGTTCTTAGCATTAAAAATACAAGTTGAATGAGGCAGACGCAGTCCTGCCCTTATGTGTGTATCAGAGCTGAATACAAAGACCTGCAGTAGCTCGTTGTACATAAACACGATCAAGGTGTTCTCTCTTAGGGAAATCCTCAGTTGGCCAGAGTTGTATGGCTTCCAAAATGCCAGTCAGGCTACCCCATCTGAAATGTGACTCCAGTTGACACGTATGTCCTTGGCTGACACTCTTTAATCAATGGCCTTTCAGCTCTGTCCACAGTTCTGTTGGTGTGTCCCAAGGTCTTTTGGTTCTCTCCAGGTGTGTGGACTGCTATCCTGGGACTGAGTTCTTCCATCCGTGATACACATGGGGGCAGTAGTGGCACTTGGGCTTTAAGGTGATGGGGCTTTTTAAATTGAGCCCTGAAAAGAAAGGAAAATAAAAATAATGGAAGGCAAGGAAGGAGGGAGGAAAGAAAAGAGGAAGAAAGAAAGAAGGGAGGGAGGAAGGAAAGAAGGAAAAGAAGTGTGGCGTGAAAAGGACTCAGGACAAATTTTAATGTATTGGCCCAGGTTCTTGTTCCCTTCTTGACATCAGGCAAAGTGTGGTATTAATCCACCCAAGTGCATAGTGAGGAAGAAGGTCTGATGTGGGGGAGTATAGAAGACCCACTAATGCTGGAGCCCACCTAAGAGGACTGAGCTGAGCACCCCTGGGAAGGCTCTCCCACCTTCAGGCACTTAGAGCTCAGACTAGCTCCGACAACACCCTGTCCTGCCTTTTCACTGGCCCCAGGATGTAACCTGCGTTCCTTTCTCGCTGGAAGCTGCCATCAGCCAATCTAGCCTTAGAGATTTCCTCTTTTCTGAGCCAGCTGCAGAGTGAGCCCCGGTGTCCCAGCTACCACACTCAACCCAGCCCAGAGCAAGCACACAGTCCATTTTCTTTCTAAGAGATTTACTACCAGGAAACAGATAAGAGGTAACAAAAATAAGCAGAGAGGGAATTACCAAGATAAAGGCGGTCTTTCACAGCCCCTGTAGCCGAACTCTAGTTATTTTCTTTTCAAAACGAGACTGAATTGAATGCTCTGCTTTTTCCAGACAGAAAGGTGACTAAAAGTGCAAGTTTGCCCCGGACAGAGGGGAGTCGTAGGCCGGGAGGCCTCCTTCAGTGCTAAAACTGGGAGAGTCCCAGACGAAACGGAGCTGGTCACCCTATGAGAGATCAAACGTGGCCTCTCATCGCCTTGACAGAGCTTCCTGACTCCAACCTGTGGGAAGCCCCCCATCAGGCCTGAACAAAACGTGGTGGTCAGGGCTCCTCCAGGTGCCTATTTGTCTCAAGTGGCCAATTCATATTTCTCAAGATCATTGCTAAGGCATCACTCCTGAGTCCGACTCCTTAGGAAGCCCGCACAGCGTGCTTTCTCCTGTTCAGCTTCCCCACCTAAATGGCAGGCGTCAGCAGGGCTCTTTCCAGGAGCTCCCCTGGCCATATTCTAGGGATTGGTCACCTTCTCCTTCTCAGACCAAGGAAATCCTCCCACCTCCCACCCCTCAACAGCATTTTGCAAACTGCTATTTCCTGGAAGACTATCTTACAAACCATCTCAAAGTTAAACCTGTTCCTGTGCTGTCGGGGTGCGGGGGGATTTTCCTTCTCTTCTTCTAGGTTCTTTGACTGGTCTAATCATTCAATTGACATAAGACACATTAACAGGAGAAAAACCAATTTTTATCTTGTACATACGGGATCCTCATAAAATTATGACACCCAAAGGCAGCCGGGCAATGGAGGCTTATATGCCATCCTGAGCTACAGGATGGGACAAGGGCTGGGGCTTCAAAGGGGAGAAAGTTAACTTCCTGGAGGATAAGAAGACCAGATTTTGATAATAGAGGTTTGCCCTGCCATACTCATAGGTCATGCAGATAAAAAGTTATTTCTGGGTCAGACCCCTTATCTACATTCTTTTAGGTCGTTAAGGGAGAGGTAACAGCTCTTCTTGAACCTGCTGGGTCTTGATGGACTTCAGCTCAAAATAATCCACATGCCGAAATGGCACATTTAGCGGGTGGCATATTCTGCCCTCCTTCAATGTTAAGGAACATTTCTTAAGAGGGACGCAAAGGATGCAGCCCCTCCCAAACTATTAAACCACAGACTTTCCTCCCTTCTCTTCAGGAAGTTACCATTACAGCCTCCAGCACCTCTGTTTTGAAGAGCATATGACCCTGGAGTCTTTGATTCCACTAAGCAGCTTTGGGCCTTTTCCTGGTGATACCCAGTGCTATTTTCATGGAAAAATCATGCAGAACGCTGGGAGATTTTACTGAGGTGGACCCAGCACCAGGCCAGCCATGCCAAGCAATGTGCAGGGTGTGTGTGTGTGTGCACGCGTGTGCACGTGGATTGGAAGTCTGCCCTACTCAGTTCTTTGCACCTCAACCGAGGTTGCAAGCGCCATCTTTACTGACTTGGGACGAGCTGTTGAAAGTCTCTCCAAAGGCCACTGTGCCTGCATGATCTCTTGCACTTCCTAAAAATTATGAGGTCCAGTAGGTGCAAATTCCAGCCAATACAGTTCTTCGGTCGCATCCCCTCTTGTGCCAGCATAGGTAGGATTCACTGTAAACAAATGGTTATATTCTTACTTATATGTACTAGTATATATGTACGTGTTAGGTTTTCTAGTAGCGGTAAAGACTGTTGAACTGAGATTAGTTTAAAGCAATACACATGTCATAGTTCTTCTTTCTAGTGATACATCTCTTCATTTTTTTCCTACATTTTGTTTCTGTAATTTTTGAAATGGCAATAAAACCAACCAGTGCTGATTTATATATTGAAAACAGGCTCTCTGAAGTAACTTGGGAAATGGAGTTTGAATTCCTGAATTTATTTATTTTCCCCTGCAGCTAATGTGGCTTGTTTGTTATTCTGGACCTGAGTGCTGATGCAAAGAAAGTAGAAGGGGTGACCTCCTGCACCCGAGGGGCATTTATCACCTGTAATTTTCCAGAAGTCCTGCCTCTAATCTCCGAATTTCCTCCAGTGAAAATTGACTTTCACTGAGGTGAGTCTGGGGCCAAGTCATCTGCAGGTTCAAAGAGGTAAACTCTGCAAGCCATGAGGTGGAGCCCGCCACCCTGCAAGGCCCCCAGGAGGGGAGCAGGTACTCTGCCCCACCCTCTGCTCAGCACTGGCTCCACGGGCAATAGTCACCCCAAACACAATCCAAGTTGTTTAATTAAAAGATGTCCAGGGAATTCCCTGGCAGTCCAGTGGTTAGGATTCTGTGCTTCCACTGCAAGGGACATGGGTTCAATCCCCGGTCGGGACCTAAGATCCCACACGCTGCACGGCCAAAAAAACAAAAACAAAAACAAAACGTCCAGTCCCTTATTTCCTAAGTGGAGCAGAATGGTAAGTGTTCCTGTCGTAAAGTATAATGGAGATTGGTCTTCTCTCACGCAGCCTGGTGAGGGAAATTGCTCTTAGAAGAACTGTCAGCCTTTCCAACGCAGCACTTTGGGCTGAGACTCACACATACGTGCTATTAAAGTTGATTTCTGGCAAGTGCCACTCGTGGTATTTATTCAAAAGAAGCCAAGTATTTAAATGGAGTTAAAACAAACCAGCCTTTCTGCTCTCCACAACCTACAACCTTCCTTTCAACCTTCTCTGAGATTTTGAGAAATTGACGACACCCTTTAATTAGTCCCTTTCTTTCTGCACCAACTGGTCTCAACTGGAACTGGAAATGTTGAAATGCCAGAGAACACCACAAAGCTGTCTAAGTGGCAGCTTACTAAGAAAAATTCACTTCCTTTAATTTCCTTCTTGGTTTTAGACTAACTGAGGTCATCTGCTCAAGAACAACCTGTCTCCTCTTTCTACCTGCAAATGAGGGTGGTGCCTGCCAGCAGCTCACAGCGCAAACTGCAGCAGGGCCAGGGGTTCTGCTGGCCCGGGGACAGGAATGAGGAACTGGGAGATGGGGACGGACATATGTACACTACGATGTATAAAATAGATAACTAATGAGAACCTACCGTACAGCACAGGGAGCTCTACTCAGTGCTCTGTGGTGACCTAAACGGGAAGGAAATCTAAAAGAGAATGGACATACGTATACGTATAACAGATTCACTTTGCTCTACAGCAGAAATGAACACAACATTGTAAAGAGACTATACTCCAATAAAAATTAATTAAGAAAAATAAAAGCGTGCATGGTGAATTTCAGTGTCAGAGAATGTGACAGCCAGAAGGGGCGCCAGAGAAGAGGAATTCTCGCACTGCCCTGAAGAAGAGGCGGAGGTGCAAGGCCCTAGAGCAGCTGGCTGAGGGGAGGGGAAGAAAGCAAGGGGGCTGCTTGGTCCTGCTGACTAATTTTGATCCACCAGAGGACTCACGCCTCCACTGCTCCCCAGTTTGGATTTCCTTGTTGCAGGGGAGGAGGCCTGAGGGCTCAGGAAGGTAGACCAGCTTCGGGATGGTAGCCAGCACTGCAGGGTGAGGATAGGGCAGGACCAGAAAGTACTGTGGGCTTAAAAACATGTCTTCTCTGCCTTTCCTTTTTTTTTTTTTTTTTTTTTGATTTAATGTGCAAAGGTTTGAGTTAATTATTCTCCTCAGTTCATAGCACACTATCATCTTTGTCCTCTCAATGGCCCTGTGTTGCTTTGTTTATTTATTCCCTTTATCTGCAAATCCCATTCATTTCCCCTCATAGGCAACCATTCTAAACTGTTTAATCTGTATCTTTTTATTTGAATGTGTCTAGCAAAATGGTATTATTGTGTCGTATGTATGGATATATGAAGAGGTAGATAGATAGACCTCTATTTATATTGATATATATGAGATTTTTATTTTGAAAAAACTAAAGACACACAAGAAATTCATTAAAAAAGAAAATACAAAGGCACATGAAAAGATGCTCAACATCGTTACTCAATAGAGAAATGCAAACCAAAATCACAATGTGATACCACTTCACAGTCATTAGGATGGCTACTGTTAAAAAACAAACGGAATTCCCTGGCGGTCCAGGGGTTAGGCCTCCACTGCAAGGGGCACGGGTTCAATCCCTGATCGGGGAACTAAGATCCCACAAGCCACACATGGCCAAAACAACAACAACAACAACAAAACAAACAAAAAACAGAAAATAACAAGTGTTGGTAAGGATGTGGAGAAATTGGAAACCCCCTGCATTGCCGGTAGGGACATAAAATGGTGCAGCCGCACAGGAAAACAGTTTGGTGGTTCAGCAAAAAGTTAAACATAGGATTGCCATATAATCAAACAACTCCACTCTTAGGTATAGACCCAGAAGAAGTGAAAGCAGGGATGCAGATTCTTAAACACGAATGTTCATAGCAGCATTATTTGCAATAGCCAAAAGGTGGAAACAACCTAAGGATCCATCAACAGATGAATATGGATTTTTTTAAAATGTGTTATATGCCCACAGTGAAATATTAAACCTCCCCAAAAAAGGAATGAAATTTTGATCCACACTACAACGTAGATGAACCTTGAAGACATTATTCTGAGTGAAATAATCCAAACACAAGAGGACAAATAATGTGTGATTCCACTTATATGAGGTACCTAGAATAATCAAACTCATAGAGACAGAAAGTAGAATAGTGGTTACCAGGCAATGGAGGGAGCGGGGAAGGAAGAGTTATTATTTAATGGGTACAGAATTTCAGTTTGAGATGATGAAAAAGTTCTGGAGGTGGATGGTGGTGATAGTTGTACAACAATGTGAATGATCTTGATGTCACTGAATTGTACACTTAAAAATGGTTAAAATGGGTCTTCCCTGGTGGCACAGTGGTTAAGAATCTATCTGCCAATGCAGGGGACATGGGTTCGAGCCCTGGTCCGGGAAGATCCCACATGCCATGGAGCAACTAAGCCCGTGCGCCACTACTACTGAGCCTGCACTCTAAAGCCCACGAGCCACAACTACTGAAGCTCATGTGCCTAGAGCCCGTGCTCCGTAACAAGAGAAGCCACCACAATGAGAAGCCCGTGCACCGCAACTAAGAGTAGCCTCCCACTTGCCGCAACTAGAGAAAGCCCGCATGCAGCAGTGAGGACCCAACGCAGCCAAAAATAAATAAATAAATTTACGTTTAAAACATGGTTAAAACGGTACATTTCAGTTATGTCCATGTTATCATGCACACAAAAAGACATGTAAAAAAAATTCCCCGCCACCAAAAATAAGATTACAATAAACATCTCTGGCCTGTCCCACGATGGCGCTGTGTGAGAATCTCTCCAGGATATATTCCTAGAAGCCAAATTTCTGGGACATTTTTAATTTAACCAAGTACTGCCAGGTTGTTCCAGAAATGGAGCTCCAGTTTGCACTCCTTCCCACCAGCAGAGCACCGTTTCTCTGTCCTCACATTCCAGCCAACGTTTGGCATAACCAGCTTTCTAATTTTTGCAAGTCTAATACGAGAAAAGTGTTGCTTTGATTTGCATTTCTCTAATTGCTAATGATTTTACTCATCTCTTTATAGACTGATTAGCTTTTCGAAATTCTTCTTCTGTGTAATGGCTTAAATGTGTCCCCCGTGAAAAGGCATGATGAGGTCCTAACCCCCAGTGCCTCAGGATGTGACCTTATTTGGAAATAGGGTCTTTGCAGATATAATCCAGTTAAAATAAGGTCATTAGAATGGGCTCTAATCCAATATGACTGGCGTCATTTCTGGAAAAAGGAAATTTGCACACGGAAACAGATGTGCACACAGGGTAGACTATGTGAAGAAATATAAAAAGGACACCATATGAGGACTGGAGTTGTACTGCCACAAGCCAAGGAATGTCTGGGGCTACCAGACGCTGGAAGAGTCCAGAAAGGATCCTACTAGGCTATCCGAGAGATCCTGGCCCTGCTGACACCTTGATTTTAGACTTCCAGCCTCCTCATCTTTGAGACAATAAATTTCCGTTATTCTAAGCCACCAGTTTGGGTTATTTTGTTATGACAGCTGTAGGAAACTGATACCCTCTGTGAATTGCCTGTCCATATTATTTGCCTCTTTTTCAGCGGGGCTCCTGCATCTTCCTATAATGTGCAGAAGTTCCTCGTCTGCTCCAGATTCATATTCATTTTTTGCCTTTCTCCCTCTATCACTCCCACTGGCTCCCATGGGGTCACTTTGAGAGCAGAATTTCAAGTAGAAGGGAAGGGCAACCCAGCTGGACAGAGATGAGAAGGAAAGAGGAAGCAGGGGTATTTTTAGGCCAAAGAGGCTTTGTGCTGCCCCTAAACAGAAGTGGAAAGGCAGGCTTGGATGGGAGGAAGATCAGCCTGAAGATACTGAGGAATCTCTGTGATTCCCTAACTGCCTTGAACCCTTTATCCTCAAAGCCTTTGATGCCCACCTATGGCTAAGATCAGTGAGTGAGTCTCAGATAGATCCCCAAGCCATTTTTGGGTCAGGTTTACAGGTGCTTTGGGCCACCCAGTGACCACCTTCAAGGAAACCAGCAGTTTGCTTCACGCCCACTCACATGAGGCCCCATGGAGAAATCATGCACCAGGCTGTGTTAGGCCTCCTGAAACTGCCCTTCAATTTGGTTTCTTTGAGCCTTTCAGAATATCCACGGAGGAAGGCCATGACATATTTTAAAAGGTGTTTGGTTGAGAAAGGCACTTTTGTTAGCAAAGCTGGATGACGCGGCACGGAAAGGCTAAGGCCACTGGAAGAAGTTGGCTTCAGCAGTTGTGGGCACGGCCAGGGCTGCAGAGGCAGGGGCTGAGAGTGTGATTTCGTCCTTCCCTAAACGGTGCCATCTCTTGTTTTCTCACGGTACCTTTCCTGAGAGCCCGCTTAAACCCCTCTACACGTCCCCGGACATGCAGCACCTGGAATTCCAGCAACATATTTCAAAAGACCCTCCAGAAAAACCCTGCCCTAGATGTGGTACGGGGAGATGACCAGACTCGGAATCCTGTACCAGGAAGATCAACTCACACCAAAAAAAAAATCAGGAAGACTCCATCTATATACCCTTTGTACAATAAGACTTTAAAAGAGTTTTTTTGTAGTTTTCTTTCTTGAAAAAGATCAAATGATATGACTGTGAATACTCACAGAGCTATTGCATGCCTGGAGAACTCAATCTAGGGTAAATGTTTTGGTAAAAAACCTCCTTTTAAAGGATATCATTTAACAGTTTTACAAATATGTATTGCCTGTTAATTCAAGGTATTCAGTGGTTGTATTATTTTTAATAAAATATTACTCCTGAACCAAACCAAATCATCTCTCTCTCTCTCTCTCTCTCTCTCTCTCTCTATATATATATATATATATATATATATATGAAGTTTAAGGTTCTGTGTTAGGTTTTATCATCTTGGGGTGGAGAGGGAGCCTTCACAAACAAGACATGAAATTCAGAAGCCATGATGGAAAATGTGCATATGTGAATATATAATGATAATTTTTAAAAGGACTTCTGCCTGGCAACAACAAAAATGAGGCAAAAAAATCAAAGTAAAAAGTAGACTGAGCAAAGATATTGTATTATGTACAACATATTAGGTCAGTAGTCATACTGTTCAAAGACCTGGTACAAACTTAAGAAAAGACCAAAAAAACACAGGAAAGAAAGATGGGAGATAGGTACAGGGACTTCAAAGAGAAAATACAAATGGCAAAAGAATACATGAGAAGATATTCAATCTACCAAAGAAATAAAAATCTAAAATATAACACCTTTTTTCATACTGATAAACAAAGGCTTAAGTGAGGGCAGGGGGAGGGGACTAGAACTTTTATATACTGTTGGTAGGCATGTAAATTGATACAGAATTTTTGGGGGAGGCATTTTTGCATTGCCTCCTAAACTTTAACATATGCATACCTAGTAACCTAATAGATCCAGTCTAGAAACTTATTCTACGTTAATGCTTGCATATGTATACCATTATATATACAAGGAGAATGATCAGTTAAATTTTGGTACCTCTATTCAACAACACCATGTACCCCTTAAAAAGAGTGGAGTGTTGCTATGAATAATAACCTGAAAACTGCCTGTGATATATTGTTAAGTGAGAGGATCAGGGTGTAGAATAAGATACACATGTGTAATAATTCCGTTTATGTAACAAAATGTTTGAAGCTAGGCAAATAGGCAAGTAGGTGATAGAGTAATCATACATGAGTTCAGTAAAATAGGATGATACATACCAACAGATGAAGTGGTGGGGCTATCAGCTTTCACATCCTATTCCATGGCATAAAACTCTCCCTAAAATAACCTGCTCTTGGTCTTTTGGTCATCACATAGCATCACAGATCATGGAGCAAGCTCTTCAAAGTCATGATCTGGGACATTCACCTCTATATTCCCCAGATCTAGTTCAGTGGCACACCTCACAGGAAGTTCAACAGCTGTTTGTTGAAGACTATAGGGCTTCACCCTTCCCTACTCCACGCAACTACAGAGGTTAATGTGGCTTTATCAGGATTCAGGGTCAGCTTGAGTCTACCCTCAGAGCCAACCTGCAAAATAGTTTGGTGAAAGCAAAAGTGTAAGGACACAGGAACTACTGCTCAAGTCTGGTCCGGCTTCTCCTCACCGTTGCTGCATCCAGGGGCCACCGGCCTGTCCCAGTTGGAAGGCTTTTAAGTCAGTTCACAAGGAAAGACCCAGTGGGATAAAGGACTATCTGGTAAGGTGGATGGAGGCCAAATAGGGAGCAATAGAGGAGACAGAGAAGCAAGAGAGAGGAAGCAGAGGGTAGAGAGGCAAAGAGAGTCAGGTGACACCACGAGGAATTTACAGACAGCAATCAAGAAAAGAAGCACAAGATTATGTGTTTACATATAGAACAAGTCTCAAAAAGGTAACATGACCTGGCCCTGTCTTTTTTTTTTTTTTTTTTTTAATAAATTTATTTATTTATTTTTGGCTGTGTTGGGTCTTCGTTTCTGTGCGAGGGCTTTCTCTAGTTGTGGCGAGCGGGGGCCACCCTTCATCACAGTGCGCGGGCCTCTCACTGTCGCAGCCTCTCTTTTTGTGGAGCACAGGCTCCATACGTGCAGGCTCAGTAGTTGTGGCTCACGGGCTTGGTTGCTCCGTGACATGTGGGATCTTCCCGGACCAGGGCTCGAACCCGTGTCCCCTGCATTGGCAGGCAGATTCTCAACCACTGCGCCACCAGGGAAGCCCTGGCCCTGTCTTTTAACTGCTCCCGCTCTAGTCTTCAAGCCCTCTTTGAAGATGACCACAAATAGAAGAATCTTTCCTAAGTGAGAGAGTCAAACATTAATAAATTCCTTGAAATAAATCTCCCAACTGGATTGTCAAGCTTTGGCTCGCAAGAGTGCACCAATCTGCAAGCCGGCCCTTCACATGGGTGTCTGACATCCCAATGACTTGTCTTACTCTTTGGTCTGGTGTCATATTATCGAAAGCTAATATTTGTCAGTGTCTTACTAAATGCCATGATTCTAAGCTCTACGTGTGTATTGACTCTTCCTCTTCACAACAGTCCTATGAGGTACATATAAAGTAGAAAACACACTTTGTAGTTGAAGTGTCTGTGTGGTTAGGTAATTTGTCCAAGGTCCCTCAGTCAGTAAATGTGGGACCCTTAGACAGTGCTTCTTAAATTTTAACATGAATCTGAATCACCTGGGCATCTTATTAAAATGCAGATTCTGACTCAGGAGGTCCAAGGTGGGGCCTGAAATTCTGCAATTTTAATGAGTTCCAGGGAATGCCAATGTTGCTGGTCCCACAGACCACACTTTGAGTAGCAAGACTCTAGAACTCAGGTCACGATGGTTACACTTTCAGAGCCAAGCTGCAATACCAACTGTGAGCTCCAAGGATGTAGATTAACCGCTCTGTTTAAAAGAAGAGATTGGGGGGACTTCCCTGGTGGTGCAGTGGTTGAGAGTCCGCCTGCTGATGCAGGGGACACGGGTTCGTGCCCCGGTCCGGGAAGATCCCACATGCCGTGGAGCGGCTGGGCCCGTGAGCCATGGTGGCCGCTGAGCCTGCGCGTCTGGAGCCTGTGCTCCGCAACGGGAAAGGCCACGACAGTGAGAGGCCCATGTACCGAAAAAAAAAAAAAAAAAAAAGAAGAGATTGGGGAGGATGATCTCTGGATGCTGGCAAACTCTACAGTTTAAAACCATTGCAAAATCCTCGTAGAAAAAAAGTTACCACTGCATTCCTGGGCCACACTCAGTGCCCAGGCCCCAAGTCGTATACTCTACTGTAGAGAAAGAACAGGACACGTAATGGAGAAGTCTTTCCATAGAAAGTGACATCAGAATACATCACTCCAAAAATATGCCCCTTTGGCATATGGATTATTTTGAGCTAAAGGCAACTGAGAGCCAGCAGATGTAGGAAAAGCTCTTTACCTCCGCAGCTGCCTAAAAATAAGGTATAAATTTCCCCTTTAGAAAAGGAAATTCACATTCATAATGTAAATTTCCATTTGTAAAGACGTCTCTGTACAGGGAGGAAAGCTACTCAGGAGACACCTCTTATGTGCATAACAAGAAGATCCTTTTTTACCCCGCATTTCCTCCTCTCCTCTCTCTTTACCTTGCCCCCCAACCCAGAAGTCCCAAACCCCCTTTCCTTTGTTTAGTTTAATGTGGTATATAAGCCCCAATCATCTGACCCTTGAACCCCATTTTCTCTATCAAACTCCATGCAACGTACGTAATTAAAATTGTTTTTCTCTAATCTGTCTTATTTCAGTTTGATTCCCAGGCCCTAGACATTGAACCTAGGAGGATAGAGGGAAAAATGTTTTTTCTTCCACTACACATCTAAGCTGAGACATGAAGGGTACCTAGGAGTTTGCCTGGTGAAAGCCGATGGGGAAGAGAGGCTGGCAGAAGAAAGAGCACGAGAGAAGACCTGAAGTCAGCCAGGTATTAAAAGGTAATAAAAGTAATAGTGATTGACCTTCAGGTTGAAAAGGAAAGTGTGTGAGAGGTAGAAATGTGAATCGGGCCAGCTCACAGTGTGTCTCAAAGGCCTGGTTTCTTTTTTTATTATTTATTTATTTATTTATTTATTTTTGGCTGTGTTCGGTCTTTGTTGCTGCGCGCGGGTTTTCTCTAGTTGCAGTGAGCGGGGTCTACTCTTCGTTGCAGTGCGTGGGCTTCTCATCGTGGTGACTTTTCTTGTTGCAGAGCACAGCCTCTAGGTGTGCAGGCTTCAGTAGTTGTGGCACGAGGACTCAGTAGTTGTGGCTCTTGGGCTCTAGAGTGCTGGCTCAGTAGTTGTGGGGCACAGACTTAGCTGCTCCACAGCATGCGGGATCCTCCCAGACCAGGGCTCAAAACTGTGTCCCCTGCACTGGCAGGCAGATTCCTAACCACTGTGCCACCAGGGAAGTCCCAAAGGCCCAGTTTCTTAACATGACCCGTGGGCTAAGGTGATGCAAAGTCTTCGAGGAGTTTTTTATTTTTATTTATTTTTTTTTTTGTGGTACGTGGGCCTCTTACTGCTGCGGTCTCTCCCGTTGCGGAGCACAGGCTCCGGACGCGCAGGCTCAGCGGCCATGGCTCACGGGCCCAGCTGCTCCGCAGCATGTGGGATCTTCCCAGACCGGGGCATGAACCCGTGTCCCCTGCATCGGCAGGCGGACTCTCAACCACTGCGCCACCAGGGAAGCCCCTAGCCTTTGAGGAGTTTTAAGCAGGAAATGGATAAATGGATTGGAATTTTAGTTTAAGGAGCTACAGTGTATAGAATAGAATGTGGGGAGCGGTTGGGAGGGGCCCAAGGTCGGAGACATGTGTCCACTAGGAGGCCGTTACAGTTATCACTGTGAAAAATGACAGCAACCCCGAACTGGGGTAGCAGCAGGGGGGTTGCAGGGAAGGAGACACATTCTAGAGACATTTAGAAAGAAGACAACGGAGTGAAAAAAGTGAAGGATGAAAAGGAGGCGAGTGAGAAAAAGACAGTGCTAAAAGATGTTTTTTTTTTTTTAAAGGTAAAATCATGACTCATAGGATATAAAATGAACACATGCTAAAGATTTTATTCCACTCATAAAGAAGGAAGCAGGCAGATGTTATAACTGGTTCAAGGGAGAAATTGAAAACAGACACATCTATGGAGGAGGAATATTGAAATGAATGTACACACGGAGGCAGAGCTAGCTTCTTCTGCAGTGGGGGAGGGGATTCTGAACCTCCACGAGATAGGACACCATGGGCCCATCTAGAGCTAAGAATTATTTTGCATTCTGGTGGTTATGCACCATTTACGGAGTTGTACAATAGTCCCTGAGGAATCAGAATACTCAGAGGGGTGTCCCCTTGACAATGCAAAGTTTTCTACAGAAGCACAAATTTGTCCTTGAAGCAGGGTGACTCTGGGATGTCTGACTTGGACACCTAGGGGGACAGTTATGACATTCACTGAGCAGGGAATATGGGCAGAGAGGAGGTGCTGAGGGGCTGGGCTGGGGGAGGAGAGAGGTGGTACATTGACTTGGTCACATTTCTTTTTTTTTTTTCTTTTTTTGGCCGCGCTGCAGGCCATGAGGGATCTTAGTTCCCCCAGCAGGGATCGAACCCGTACTCCCTGCAGTGGAAGCGAGGAGTCCGAACCACTTGACCGCCAGGGAAGTCCCCAGTCACATTTCAATAGCTGACGCTTGCCTCTGGTGGAGATGTGGCTGGGCAAATACTTCAAGATATGAAGGGGAACCTCCAGTCTCACGACAGGGCACGCTGTTCAAAGGAAGAGGGGTACTTCAACTAGAAAAGCATGAAAAGCCAAATGTCTAAGGCCAGTGGCCCTGCCTTGGGCAGGGTGGTCCTGTTTTGTTTTGGTTTCAAGGATAAAGCATCTCTCTCGGGCTCAGTGGCTCCAGTTTTGGGGGAGGCATTGTTTGAAGAGCCTCCCTTGCTTTTAACCACGTGCGACATTGATTGAACACCCTTTTACAGAAGGTTCTGTGTATCACGCTATGATGTATTCCAAATAGATCTTGCCTGGAAGGAACTTCCAGGGTGGCTGTTTAACATTTGGATTTTTCATTAGAAAAAATGTCACTCATGTGACCACTTTCCCATCCCAACAACAATGCTCTTTCTTAAGACTCCTAAAAACAGGGACTGCTTTCCAAACCAAAAAGTGGAAAATGGGCAAAGGATTGTCTTCAATTTGTCAATTTATAGGAAAGGACATATAAAAATTATTTAAAAGTTGAGTTGGTTTTATGGCTTCTGTGTACTGAAAGCAATAATTTTAACTGACGCTTGGGTCTGCCCAGGACATTTTGGATCACACGGTTAGGAGACGCAGGATGTAGTTTTAATAGTATGTACTGGATTTTTTGTTTTTTACTAAGTAAAGCAATATGGTGTACTAGTACTAATGAAAACTAACTAGAAAATAGGAAGATAAGATAAGAGTAGAAATTGTGCAGATTCTAGAAGGAATTCTGCTGTTTCCCAGCCTCTGTAGTGCTCTATTTCTCCCAGCAAGTGACAGGTGACCCTTACCTACAGGCCCTGTCCCACCTCCAGTCTAGGAAGCTCTTAAATAGAGGTGTTTGGGTCGTTCTAAGTGGCCTTGACAGGTTTTGTGCTGTGGCCACATAGACCTGAGTTTCAGAGAGACTGGAGTTCAAGGTCTATAAAGAAGACCTACCTTGCTCTGGCCGTCCCCCTTCTCTGAGCCCTAAGATTAGGGTCTTGTTCCGTGCAGATGCCCTTCTCTGTCAGCTGCCACTTTTGCTGGACTTTGAGTACCACCTCCACTGGATTCCCTGCTGTCATGATCTGCCTGCCTGTTGGAACGTCCTGATCTCTGGGGTCAGGCCCTCCTACTCATCCCATGCTGAGTGCTCAGGACTCTGGCCCATGCTCTTTGTATCCTCCAGATACTCTGCCCTGGACTCCACACAAACCTCACCCCGACACCAGCTGTGGGGCTACCACCAAGCAGCAAAGCTGCCATGGTGGCCGGATCCCAAGCCTGGCCCCATCCAGACTGCATCTCTGTCCACGCATCACTGGGCCATGTCTGTCTTCACTAGGAAAATCCAGTTAACGTTGGACTGCAGCACTGTCTAAATTTATATCAAAACTGAAATCTGTCCTTGTTTTATAAATTCATATATTATGGAAACATCAAGGGACATCCAGAGCCTTTGGTTCAAGTTCACTTATTCCCTTCTGAAAAACTGAAATTTTAATCTCCAAATATTATCTTATACTGCCCACCACCCTCTCCCACTTCCACTCTGGAAATCCTTGCTCTCTTCTGCATATTTGCAAAAGCAAAGACATTGCTGAGTTTTACTTCCCACAGTCTGTGTTATATGGAAGATGTATTGTTTAGTTTTTTAAATATAATTTTAGATACATTCATCCTTCTTCTCCCCAACGTTCAAAATCACTATACCCCATGCATGGATGTGTATGTGTGCATGTGAATACGTGCTTGTTGAAATAAATTACATTGGTGGTGTAATTAATCTCCCCTTGATCTTCGATTCTATGATACTACCAGGAAACACGTATGAGGGCCTACAATGTGCCAGGACTGTGCTAAGGGCTTTATATGCACCCTCATTCAATCCTCCTAATAGTCCTATGATTAGCCCTAATTGTTGCATGAAATATCTGAAGCTTGGAGAGACAAAGTAATTCTCCAAGTTTCACAATTACAGTGGAGCAGAGCAAGATTTGAATCCAAGTCAGATGACCCTGGATGTTCTAAATCTCAGCATTATCTTTGCATCCCAGCCCCTGGTACGTTGCAGGGCACAAAGAGCGCCTTCAATACATGTTTACTGAGTGAATGAATGCTTAACCCCTCCTTACTTAGATTCAACCTACACCAATTAATGTAGATCGTGTATCTACTTTGTACCAGCCACTGTGCTTTAACGTGAAGAAGCAGTTAATGGTTTATCTAAGATAATATCCATAAACTAGAAACTAGAAAACAATCAGCAATATGGCAGAACGAAGTCTAGAACAGACATTTTTTTTTTTATAAAACTGTATCACTGACTCTTTTATCAGCCATGATGCCTCAGTTCTCTTTTTCGGCTTGGAGAAGGAATGAGTAAGACAAAGTGGGGAAAAAAGGATTTCTTTTTTAATGTAACTGAGGAAGACTAAAAAGAAAAATAAAATCAAAGAGGATGTGTGGTAATATATAGGATGTTAGACCCAGAAGAGGTTAAGTTCAGTTGAGGTGCCAAGGAGGAAGTTGCTGTTTCCTCCTTAGGTGGTTTAAAATGTCGCTCCACTTGCCAAAGCTCATGGTGATCACAGATCACGGCGGAGAATGGCCACCACAGAAAACTTCAGCCTAGAGGACTCAGGTTACCGGGAGCCTCCCTCAGCCACTGAGGCAATGGCCAAGAGCTAGGGTTTTATAAAAGAAAGAACGAGATAATGCCATTTGCAGCAACATGGATGCCACTAGAGATGATCATACTAAGTGAAGTAAGTCAGAAAAAGAAAGACAAATACTGTATGATATCACTTATATGTGGAATCTAAAATATGACACAAATGAACCTATCTATGAAACAGAAAGAAAATCAGGGTCATAGAGAATAGACTGGTGATTGCCAAGGGGGAGGGAGGTGGGAGAGGGTAAGAGTGGGAATTTGGGATTAGCAGATGCAAACTGGTATATATAGAATGGATAAACACAAGGTTCTACGTATAGCACAGGGAACTGTAGTCACTATCCTGTGAGAAACCATAATGGAAAAGAATATGAAAAAGAATGTATATATATGTAGAAGTGAGTCACTTTGTCATACAGCAGTAATTAACACAACATTGTAATTCAACTCTACCTCAATAAAAAGTAAATTAAAGAAACAAACAGAAAAAAAAGAGCTAGGGCTCTGAAACCAGCTCCGCGCGGGTTCAGATTCTGTCCCCGCCACTCACCAACCCCACGACTTTGGATGAAGCACAATGATGCCCCCATAAGCAGAGTTTCCTGGTATTTGATACATAGTACCTATTATATTTGTTATTAATTATGATTATTTACTAATAAAATATACAATGAAATCTTAAAAGCATTTTGAAGAGAAACAAAGCCTCCTGTGAAAGTCAATTGACAAACACCCATTATTCAAAGTGCACTTGACATTCTTTGCCCAAGCGGAGAGAAAAGAATCACTCCTGAGAGGCCAAAAACTCGAGAAATGTATACTCCTCCCCAGATGTCCTGGGGCAAGCCAATACCGTGCCACCAACCAAACAGATAAAGATATCTCCAGACCTGGAGGAGAAACAAATCCCAAGCCAGTGCGCTTTCCTTGTTGATAACTAGTAAAGAGTTCAAGCCAATTCTTTCATGAAGAGGAATTGATATTTATAACCGAACTCATTTTATATTTCTAGTAGTTCATCATATAAAACCTGTAAAGAATCAACGTTACAGAGTGTGGTCACTTCCAAATTATTTTATTGTTTTTATAATATCTTGAATTAAAAAAAAAAAACCCTCCAGATAATTATTCTGCCAGAGAAATCTGTGGAGTTGACCTGCCTCTCCCAATGTTCTAGAGCAGAGCGTAAGAACTAGCTCAGCTCACTTCTGCCTGGGAATGAGTCAAGTTACACAGTCAGAGGAGAAAGGTCACCTAAAGTGAAATTAACTAAGAAATCAGAGGGAAAAGACTCATTTTTCTACTTCCCTCTCCCCGGTTCCCGTTCAATCGATCGATAGGTCTTGTCAATTCTCCCATCAAGACAGAACTTGAATCTCTCGCTCTCCTCCCTCTGTCACTCCATTTTTGTGGCAAACACCTTTTCCTCAAATCGATTCTCATTCAATAGCTAGAATGATCCTTTTCAACCTGACCTCATCTCACTGCACTGCCCTGCTTTAACTCTTCAATTAGCGGTACTCCCGAGTCCTTGCACGGCTGTGTGACTCCTGCTTACTCTTATCAGTCACCCTGGACTTTCTCAGGTTCTCAAATGACATAGAGAGAGTCGCTAAATACATGTTGAACATTTGAATAAATTAATGTGCATGGTTGACTTGAAAAGGAGAAAAGAAGAGGCTGGGATGAGCAGTTCTGAGCCTTAACCACCAAGATAATGATTTTCCTGGCAGAGGAGACAATATTTAACAAGTTGTTAACTGGTGCAGGAAAACCCAAAACCAAGGATTTTTATTTAAAATAGAAATTCTGCAGACTTTAACTGTTTGGTATACTACTCACAGCATAGACTTAAAAGGAGAAATGCCATCACAATTCACGGGGGGAAAATCCCTTTTGTGCACATTCCTCATGTTTGTAAACTCAAAAGAGCAGGTGATTTGATGACAGGGACAAAGACATTGCTACTGAGAAGTAGCTACACGGTGTTGATTTGTGTGTTTTCTGGGCTTTCTCAGGAACAATAGGCTATTTTTGCTTGAACTTGTGTGGCTCGCCTAGCACCCTAGATCTCACTTTCGTTAAAGGTTGGCTTTGTTGCTCATTTGCTTTTCACCTCTTTAATTGATAGACTTGGACATCAGCAGAGGTAACTTCAGGCCATGTTTAGGATGCAGGACTCAGGCCCACTAAAGGTGATAAACAAAGATTCCCTTCCAAGAAGAACCTTAGCAAAGGGAGATTCTCTTCCAACATCCTGGCCCAATCGTTCCATATTCCAGAAGCTATTAATTTTCTCTGCTCCCACCACAGGAAAATGTTTGGTCTCAGGGGAAGTAAGCCAATTAAACAGTTGCTTAAGAGGGAGACTAAAATAAGTTAGGAAAGTTGAATGGAGCCACTAACTGTTCTTCCTGAAATCTAATGAGGACGACACTCAGATGGCAATTCAGCAGATTGAAACCATCAGTGTTAGTCATGGAATGCAGCGACCACAGGCGAATACAATTTAGCTGTCCGGCGAGGGAGGAAGCTGCCCTTTGATGATGCTTTGGGGGACAGAAGGGAGAAAGTATCTTAATCTGCAGAGGGCGTGTTAGGTAGACTATGAGCACTTGGGCTGTTGGAATCCAGTAATCCAAATCCATCGTCTGCTGTCTCCTAATGGGATGTCACGAGGCAGGAGTCTTTTTTTTTAATTAATTAATTAATTTATTTATTTATTTATTTATTTATTTATTTTTGGCCGCGTTGGGTCTTCATTGCTGCATGCAGGCTTTCTCTAGTTGCAGCGAGCGGGGGCTACTCTTCATTGCGGTGCACAGGCTTCTCATTTTGGTGGCTTCTCTGGTTTTGGAGCACAGGCTCTAGGCGTGTGGGCTTCAGTCGTTGTGGCGCACAGGCTTAGTTGCTCCACGGCATGTGGGATCTTCCCGGACCAGGGCTCGAATCTGTGTCCCCTGCATTGGCAAGCAGATTCTTATCCACGAGGCAGGAGTCTTTTACCCACTTTTGCTTGCTGGAACATTCTTGACCTGCCGTACTCCCATTACCTTTACCCATTCCCTGAAAGTCAAGCCCTGCCCGGGCTCTGCAGGGGTTAGGATCAAAGTGGTAGGATATGTTCAGAATTCAATGCAATAAAAAGTAGCGCAACTTTCTAAAATGTTCCAGTGAAATGGAAAAGAAAATTAAAAACTTAAGCCTCTTAGAATGTAAATGGTGCCAGTGTGCTTTGCGATTTGGACTCCTGCCCATTAAAAAAAGAAAAAAGAAAGAAAAAAGAAAACCCGGGCTTCCCTTGTGGAGCAGTGGTTGAGAGTCCGCCTGCCGATGCAGGGTTCGTGCCCTGGTCCGGGAAGATCCCACATGCCGCAGAGCAGCTGGGCCCATGAGCCACGGCCGCTGGGCCTGCACGTCCGGAGCCTGTGCTCCGCAACGGGAAAGGCCACAACAGTGAGAGGCCCGCGTACCGCAAAAAAAAAGAAAAAGAAAACCAGAAAGCTGAGTGCTTACGAGCTGAAGTATAAAGAACACTAAGAGTGCTGCAAACACAGTCATGACTCTGGGCCTCCCTGCCCTCACTGGGTTTAATGTCACCCACCGTAATTTTCCCACAAGGTTGCTCTGAGTACAAATCATGCTGATGACCCCAAAGTCTGTTGAAAGGTAAGAAGTACTTCTGTAAACTCCTGATATCATTTGTTTAACCAATCAGCTCTCTATCTGAAATGGATGGAGAGGAAAGAGTTCTTTTTGTCAGAGTGTAATATTTCAGGATGCTTCCACCCACCTCCCCGCAAAAGGTACACATTAATTTCTCTCTTAAGGGCGAGAAGGAAAACTCCTATGACTGGGTCGCTTCCCACAGAGGGCGACCTCGTGTCTCGCCAGCCGCGATTCAGCAGTGCTTCCTTGCATAACTGATCTTGGAGACACCTGCAGTATCATGCTTTCATCTTAATCGAGCGGGTGCCCTCTCCCTCCAGGGTGCCCCCAGGAATCTTTAAAGGCAGAACCCAAGTGTCTTCACTTTTATGTAGCCCAGTCAGAATGAAATGCTGCTTCTATCACAGCCCCGAATCCTGGGGTTGAAGCCCTACTTAGCATGTCATTTGTCCTGCCTTGTGCATTTGTGTCCTGCTAGGCTGGGGGACCCACGCCACCTAACAAGATGCCTTCTTTGACTTTGTTTCCCTCCAATTGACCAGTCCAGTGCCTAGTACATGGCACGAACTTGATCACATTTCCCCTTGATTAAACATTGTCTCTCTCTCTCTCTTTTCTTACATACCTTTTTTCAGTTCTAGTCATAACAGCTAAAAACAATATTTTGCAGCTTCACAACCGGAAAACTGGAAATTTGCCACTGAGGTGAGCAGAAATTTCCACAAGGTTATTTTTCTTCCTCGACATTCAGAAAGCAACATTTCCTGACAAACACTATTCTCCTCTGTGATGGAAGAATTGGATAGCAGGAGCAGAACTGTGTGGGGGCCAAACATTTGGTGTTATGACTTCACACAAGTCAAAAGGAATTTTTTTGCCTCTCTAACCCAGGTGGTTTTCAACTGCTCACGATTTAAATGCTTGTGCAACCAAGAAAATGTAGTCATTTTGTTGCTTAGCTTTTCCACGTTCATTCAAGAATTACATCATTTCAAAAATTCTCATTGATTTAAAAGTAATAAGTTGTTGATTAAAATCTTAGTTAAAAATGAACTTGTAGACTATGTAATATAATTTGTTTATTGTTGTTTATGAATAGAAAAGGTTTGGAAATACAGATACCCAGATAGATACCTATCAGTTAGGTGGGAGGGCAATATGATTATGGAGAAATCTTACTTTCTGATTTATTTGCATATTTTTTCTGCTTAATAACATTAAAGACTAAAATAGTCAAGGACTTACTATGTGCTACATACCGTTTTAAGTGTTTTGCATGTATTGATTCTATATTAGGTTTTATTGTTATCCCCATTTTATAAATGAGGAAACTGAGGGACAAAGATGGTGGGAACTTGCCCAAGGTCACGCAGTAGTAAATGCAGAGCTGTAGCCTGACCCAGGAGTCTAATTCCAGAATCCAAACTCTTAACCACTACGCTATATTGCTCCTGTACTGATCATTAAAGACTATGAAGATTTACTGAGTTTTAATAATTCAAATATTTTGGCTAAGCCATGTGACTTTGATTGAGTCATTTAACTCCTAGGAATAATGTAGTATAGAATTCAACCTTGCCCCCAAAGAGGTCTGGACTTTGGCCTTGGCTTCTAGGAGGTAATCCCTATAGGAGTGTTTTTGTTTAAGTGAGGACTGGCCATCCCAGAAAGACCAATGATGTGATTTAGGGTGGGAGCTTTGGGACAGGCCCAGAGGGGGCTGGAGACTGAAAACTGAGGTCCACCACATGGGCTATCAATCAATCATACCTATATAATGGAGCCCCAACAAAAACTCTGAGCCCCAAGACTTGGGTGAGCTTCCCTGGTTGGCAATACTCCATGTGTATCATCACCCATTGATACCAGGAGACTGATGTGTCCTGACTCCATGGAAAGAGAACAACAGACACTTTGTCTGTGAAACACTCCTAGGCTCTGCCCTGAGTGTCTCTTCCATTAACTCTTATTTCTTATCTGTAACCTTTCTCTGTAATAAGCCATAACCGTGAGTATAATAGCTTTCAGTGAGTTCTGTGAGTCTCTCTAGCAAATTATCGAATCTGAGGGTGGTTTGGGAACCCCCCGAATTTGCAGCTGGAGTCAGAAGTGCAGGGTGGTCTTGTAACCCTCAAGTTCTTCAGTTTCCTCCTCAGTAAAATGATGATATTGGAAGAAATGATCTTTACTTTGTGACCACCTAGAGGGGTGGGATAGGGAGGGTGGGAGGCAGGGAGACGCAAGAGGGAAGAGATATGGGAACATATGTATATGTATAACTGATTCACTTTGTTATAAAGCAGAAACTAACACACCATTGTAAAGCAATTATACTCCAATGAAGATGTAAAAAAAAAAAAGAAGTGATCTTTAAAATTTCCCATAGAGCCCAATAGTGTTACTCTGTCATTTGCTGTTTAGCATGGCTCCCGTGGAGGCTGGAAGACTTAACCCAAAGGAGCACATAGTGAGGAGATGGAGAATCAGTGAGACTTTGGGACTGAAGTTTCTCCTGCATAAATCACACTATGCATGTCACTTACAGATAAATGGAACTCACCCGGGGTGATGGCAATGGCGGGAGGGGGTTTTGGGGTGGGCAGATCCTCTTAGTTCCGAGTCAGTTTCTGTATCTAAATAAATTCGCCGGTGGGTGCTGTTCTACTGTGAGCTGTTTGGATCAATGGAGCCCATGCACCCAGAACCTATTTCTGCTCCAGTTACAGAAGTCAGAGACTCAGTGCTCTCAAGCTTCCAATATTCTCAAAGGTAAAACTTCAATCTGGAATATGACTTGGAGGCCTCGCCGTGTCCTTTGATTTTTGCCTGCATTCAATTGTTCCCAACCTTTACTCCAGGAAAGAGTCTCTCAGCTTAGATGCTTCACTTACCTTTTCATAAAATCTTCAGAATGCTTTTAGGCACAAGAGGAAATGCTCTCAGTAGAGTTGTAAAGCCCTTTGTTTTCCCAGGTCCCAGTTTGCCAGAACTCCAGAACTGTAAGATAAACTAGTGTTGTTTAAGCCACTAAGTTTCTGTAATTTGTTACAGTAGCAAGAAGAAACTAACACAGAGCTATTAAGTGGTTGATCAGGGATTTGAACTCAAGCAGTCTGCTTCCAAAGATCAGTTCTTACCTCAACATCCCCATCCCAAGTCATCAGCCTACTGCTGATAGTTTTTAACATCTAGTAGTCACAGGTCCACTTCTCTATAGGTTACAGGGAGACGCACAGAAGTGAGGAGTCCTGCAGCCAATATGGAGGCTAAGAGCTCAGCAGTGTAAGACTGGCCAGCACTCTCAGGCTTGCTGAACCTCAGTTTCCTAACCTGTAGAGTGGGGACCAGGATGGTACAAGCCTCCTGGGGATTTTGAAAGGATTCGATGAAATGGTCCAAGTAAATCACTGAATGCAATGCCCGGCACAGCAAAACACACTAAAAATATATTATTCTCTTAAAACTTTATTGAGTGCCTAATATTATCTTCTAGCCTTTTGCTAGGGAGTTTTAACTTCAGAATTTCAGGTTTGCAATGGACCATCCCAAGGTTTCATAAACAGAAAAAAATTATCTCCTCACTTTTATATGATGCTTCTGATTTAGTATCTAGCTACTAGCTGTTATTTCAGAATAAATGATGTAGCGGGTTGAATAGTGTCCCTCCAAAATTCATGTCCACCCAAAACCTCAGAATGTAATCTCATTTGGAAATAGGGTCTTTGCAGATGTAATCAAGGTAGGGATTGAAATGAGATCATACTGGATTTGAGTGGGCCCTAAATTCAATGAAAGGGTCCTTATAAGAGACAGAAAAGTACACACGGAGACACACAGGGTGAACGCCATGTGCCATGGAAGCAGAGGTTGGAAGGATGCAGCTACAAACCAGGGAACTCCAAGGATTGCTGGCAGCCACCAGAAGCTAGGAAGAGGCAAGGAAGGATTCTTCCCTAGAACTTTGATTTCAGACTTCCAGCTTCCTGAACTGTGAGAGAATAAATCTCAGTCATTTCAAGGCATCAGCGTTGTAGCAATTTGTTACGGAGCCATAGGAAACAAATACACATGGTAATTCTGGGGCCCCTCCAATCACACCACTGTGGGAGGGACTGCTTCATCTACTGCTCCAGGCTCTCTCCATCTTTCGCCCAAAGGAAGAAATATTTCATGTAAGAGAATGATTCTTTTTCACTTCCACTTTGCAGCATACAGACTGCAGCAGGTGCAAAAGGAAAGCAAATCAAAGCCAAGAAGGATTGCTCTTCGGGGTAGAAAGTGCCCTGCTTGGCATAAGAGAGGCAGAAGTGTTTCTGTGCTACTAATTAGCTGCACGACCTTGAGGGGGTGACTTAACCCTCTGAGACGTCCATTTCCTCAAAGTGAACTGGTTGAACAGAATATCTTCAAGGTCCCTAATGTCATAGAACTATTTAGAGATAATGTTCTGGAGACCAAAAGGAAGAAAAGAGAGGACAAAGTGAAGAACCCTTGGAACCTTGTGCACATCCTCCCCAGGGAAAAATATCTCATGTAAATGCTTAGACCCACGTGTTACATAGGGCTCCGGTCCTAGTATGATTTTGTGCCTACGATTGCCTACTTTGCAGTACTGATGTAATACTGACAACAGATTATGCCTTTAACTGTGGACCCTCCTGTTAACCTAGTAGATTGAAATTGTTCTTAGGACTACTCACATCAACATCAGTATCTCAGGAAAAAATGCTCTCGACATGTTTCACTTTCTGTCTCCCCTCACCTATATAAAGAGGTAGCTGTTGTTTCAGTAACTCCTTATGCAAATCACAGCCAGAGAGGTTTCCCCTTGGGAGGACGTGACCTCTCCCACTCTTCCTGGGAATCTACTTCACCCAGCAGGTTAGATCTTACCTACTCACCTTGCAAGCACACAATATAAGGTTAGAGGAGATTTAATTAGAGAGAAAAGATAATCTTTCAATCTTTAGATTGCATATCAAGGATCAAAGTCTCCAAAAACTCCCACTGGCTGTCTGCAATTTTGCATAAACTCATTGATAGTAGAGAAGAAACCAAGGTTAGGAAGAGTTCATTTAGGTTCTAGGCCACATTAAAGTTTCTCTCCTGCTTAGTCCAAGACCTTTAGCCTATGTTTACTTCTTGCATTGTCACATCATTACTCTCTCTTTTCCACCACTTCTTTCCATCCACAGAAACCAGTGAGCTGTGCTTTTTTTGTTTATATTCTTTTACAGCTTAACTATTTCTTGTCCATTTACATTTCCTATCTAAAGTAACAGTTGAAGTCACCAGCATATTACTTTCTTATAGATCTTTCTAAAATTTCCTACCATAGTTTTCTGTTTAGGGAAAATAATCAATAATGTGTCTGCTTACATGGAAGGAAAGGAAGTGAGGGTATTGATATTGATAAATTGCTTCAGGCAAACCAGTATGGAAATCTGAAGACTCTGGAAAAATCACATGAAGGAAGACCTTTAGAAAAGGGATTCAACACTTATTACTAATTCCTCGAAGTTTTTAACTCACAGGATAAAACTGAAAACAGATTAATGTAAAAGAAAAAAAATAAAAATAAATTATCTAACAAAACCACTTCAGAAGAGAACTATAGAGTGAGTAAAAAGGTGACAACCCCTTCCGAGTGACAGTGAAGATGGGGAGGTGGGAAGTTTGGGGACAGAAAGTGCCAACTATAGAAAGGGAAGAGTGACAGCTATGAACTCACAATCGCTTGTGTATCCTCCTTCAAGTGCTATTGACTAAACAGGGATAACTGTGCAAAGTATGCTGTCTGGGAAAAGCAGGAGCTTCACTGATAGCCAGCTTTCTCTTGCTCCTTGAGATGTCCCTGTTAGGTAGATTTCAGAACCAGCACATTCCCCGTGCCGCCCAGGCCCTACTGAAGCTCAGAGGAAGGCCCAAGTTACACTAAGACTCCTGCGGTTCTCAGTCTAGAAGCCAAAGTAGGTCATTCAGCAGCCAGCCGTGTACAGTGACTAATTTATCAGTGCTTGGAGGATTATTTTTGAAGGTCTAAATGAATGTCACTCTTTGAGCCCCAGGAACACAGCTCCCCAAATATGAATCATTGTGCTAATCCAGCACAGGATTCCATATGGTGTGAGCTCTGTTATTTGTCCTGGCCCCCAAGGAGAAAGAAGTGATATATTTAAGGGAGGGTGTTTTCAGAGAGAGCATTAACACAGTGAATTATAGGGAGAATGTAAATGAAAGAATGGTGAAAGTGACCTTGAGTTCTGCAGTTCAAACTAGTTCCCTGTTAGCTAAGAGCCAAGCTGGTTGAGAACATCAAGAGCAGAGGTTACAGATGTTCTGTTTATTAAACAGAAAACATTAACAACTTAGTTGTACATTGAAACTCACTAAGACATGAAAATAAGCACAGGGTAAAGGGGAAAAGTTCAGTGAATTTTCCCTGACCATTTTTTTTAGTACCAACTCAGCCCTGGCATATTTTTTCAAATATAAGTCAGGAAGAAAATTATAAAAGAATTTTTTCTTTTTTTTTTTTGCAGAGCTGTTTTTGGTCCTACAAGGTTGACAGTTTTAATGCAATCCACTCGAGAAACTGCCTATTGAAATACAAAGTTGGAGGGACTTCCCTGGTGGTCCAGTGGTAAAGAATGCACCTTGCAATGCAGGGGATGAGGGTTCGATCCCTGGTCAGGGAACTAAGATTCCACATGCCGCGGGGCAACTAAGCTCCACGCACCACAACTACTGAGCTCGCAGACCTCAACTAGAGAGCCTGCATGCCGCAAACTACAGAGCCCACGTGCTCTGGAACCCGTGCACCACAACTAGAGAGCCCACACACCCTGGAGCCTGCATGCCCCAACTAGAGAAGAGAAAACCCGCATGCCACAATTAGAGAGAAGCCCACGTGCCACAATGAAAGATCCCCCATGCCTGCCACAACTAAGACCTGACGCAACCAAAAATAAATTAAATAAATAAATAAATAAATAAATAATAAATCTTTTTAAAAAAAGATACAAAGTTGTAGGTCATATCTTGGAGTAAGACAGTAGCACATTTCATCCTTTGGGGAATAGCAGAGATGGAGACTGTTAGCACCCCAAGGGACATTTCCATTTTACAGAAAAGGAAATGGAGAACCAAGAAATTCTAATGACCTGTCCAAGACAGTGATGGAGATGAATCTTGAGCTTAGACTCCTGTCCATGCACAGACCACGTGCTTAAAGCCATGAGTCGTCACTCATCAACCTTATAAGTCTTGGGCTAGGGGTAGAGAAAATGGAAGAACACACCTGCAGAGTCAACTCTGAGTACCTGTAAGCATGCTATACTAATTAAATCCCAACTTCTTTACAAAGTCTGTACTGTGTATAGGACTGAAGTGTTATGTATACATGTGACAAAAGCTCCACACGCCACCTGAAACGGTCCACAGCCGCAGGCTGAAGTTGCTCTACCTTCACCCAGACCTCTAAATTCCACCTATGAAGTTTCTTTCTGCTTTGAGAATGGGCTCAGTGAAGTGCCAGCAGCAGCCCACGATCTTTGTCCTCTGGGGAGAATCCGCTGCCCCTCTCTCCATCGGGTGAAGCCCACTGCATCCACGGAGTGCCTCAGGCAGGGTGGCAGCCTCCAGCCAGGCAGAGTCAAAGGATTAAAACATGAACTCGGTGCATAGGAGTCCACACTCAGCTGCTTTGCCTTTCAGTGACAGATACAAATCAGGCTGTCTGGTCAGCTTGGAGTTACGTGTCAGCATCTGGGGAAGCAAAAGGTATTTTCCTTAATGGTCATACTTCCACCAAAGGGACCGAAGAGATTCAGAGGCATGGATGACATTTTGTGAAATTCACCATTTGACTTAGAAAAGGTCAGCAGAGAAACCTGAGTTTGAATCCGCGTTTCCGTCTATGTAAAACCCGTGCTAGAGTTGAGCCAATGAAGAAATTCTAAAAACGAGCCAGGAGCTACCTGGAGAAGGCGAACCACAGAAACTGATGCCAGGGATGCTAATATCTAGAAAAGGGGCATCTCCAGAGCAACAAGCATTAATGGTCTGGAGGGGGTTTCAGAGTGTGTGTGCCTCCCACTGAAGCCCAGCCAGCACTCTGAGAATGCAAACATGTCAGACACTTGGTTGCCATCACATTGCTCCTAGGAAAGTAAGGCTACTAAACCCGGAATAGGACGGGCCTACGAGCTTGTTTCACACAGCTTTCAAAGCATTATGCCTTTCTGGTCACAGACAAAAGGGATTTTATTCCTGGCACCTTAAGGAAGGAAATTTGACAGCATCCCATATTGGTACCACTGGTTAATAATCCTCCGTAGCCAGCAGAGAGAGAAAAAAACTAGGAAGGGATCCCCCAACAGACTTAGGCAACTTGCCAGACCTCCAATAGGTAGAAACTAAGAACCAAGGGACTGGATTATACTCCCAGTTTTGCTTCTAAGAAGCAACATGAGTTCAGGCAAGTCCGTAAGCCTCAGTTTTCTCATCTATGAAATGGGACTATTACTTTCCCTACTTACCTGACAGGACTAGTGTGAAGCTCACAAGATACCTTGATATATAAGGATCTTGAAACGTTCCCTGTAAACATGAGAAAGACTTATCTTAATTAAAGAGAGACAATTTTCCCCTTCCTCTCATTGTTGAGACTGTGGATTCAGGCGGCTCCTGTTGTCAGCATAGTTACTATTCATCTTTCCAGGACCTGCCAGCTTCCAGAAGTTCAGGGATCTAGGCAAACCAAGCAGCTGCTGAACCACGAAAAAGTAGCTGTAGAAAGGGCATCTCCTGAGGATGTTAACACTCAGAAAGCCCTGGGGCAGAAGTTCTCTCTCTAAGCTGGCGAGGAATTGAGCAGGAGGCAAGCATTTGGTTTAACTAAAAAGGTAAAACTCTTACTCTGACCTGAAAACCTTAATATAGCTCAAAAGAGGACCCTGCTGTTTTCCTTATGTAATTGCTGACTCAGCCTCCAGGTTTACACGTTGATCAGATGGGTCAGATGTTGGAAACACATCTGTGGTTCATGCAAAAATCAGGTCAACAATTAGTAGCTAGAGCCGTTCATTAAGGGCTTCACCAAGCCTGCCTTGAGCTGTGTAATGAGACTGAGTAAAACCTGATTCCTACCTGGACTTAATCAGACTCACTCTACCCTCTTACAGGGAGCTAGTTCCCAGCTCTGAGTATTTTTCTTCTATTTATTCTACTGCTGTCCGCTGTAGTGAGAACCTGAGCTGTAGAGTTGGGAGCTGGGTACTGGAAATGTCCCTTTCCCAAAACACTTCTTTGAGTTGCTTGGTTAGTGAAAGACTAAAAGAAATTTGGAGAGGAGGAGTTCTTTTGAAAACGATGAGGAATCCCTGCTTGGATTGGCTAGAGCGGCCTAGTGGAACACAAATAGAAGACGCGTCAGGGTCTTTGAATCTTACCCAGCTGCAGCCCAAGTTCCTGAAGGGCATGAACAGAAGAGACATGCCAACAGTTGCACGCTATTATTGGCCAAGGTTTTGGCCATAAATCCACAGCTGGCTCCCAATCTGATGAGCTGCTTGGGACCATGGGTGAGAAAGAAGGCTCTTTCTGCTTAGATAATATGAAGGCTTAAGCACAATTCATCCTTCACATATCCTTTTCCTGGACACGTCCATGAGGATTTTTAGGGCAGAAGTCTCCTCCCAAGTAGAGGGAGTCCCAGGCCCAGCATAGAATTAGGAAAAAGAAATGGATAGAGACAGAGATATAACATATTGTGTTGAGTTGTATATATAGAAGGGACATAGAATTATGAAAAATAAGGAAGATACATGTATGTATATATTCGAAAGTTATATATAGATATTCCAAAGAGTCTGATACCCAAAAGATGACATTCCACAATGAAGCAAGAGCCTAAACTTCTGCTCTTTTCCTTTGCTGCTTCACATGGTCTAATCATATCCTTAGTCAGAGCTTCTCAATGGAGAATTTCAAGGAGGTGGAAGGGCGGTACGGTTCACACTGCTTGAGAAACCCTAAGAGCTTGGCCTGATTTCTAAGACTAGAGGAGCCCTGAGCAGGGAAAGGAAGATGAGAGTGTTTAGTAACCAGAGGAGGAAGACAAAAGCGACCAGCTGTAACAGGCAGTACCAAACGAAAGAGACCTGATGGAAGAGGCAGATGAGAACTTCAGCTGAACAGGAACTAGAGTCCTCAAAGAGATCTAATTAGGCAAGAAAGAGACTTTGTAAAACCCAAAATATATAGTATGAATTTTAATTTAAAAACTAAAAAATTTCACTTAATTTTATACTCAGTCATTTAATAGATAATTTGTAAAAGTGAACGGTCCCAATCGAGAATAACTTCAGAGGCCTAGAAGAAATATGTTGTCACACAGATAAAATACAGAAAGATAGAAATCATAGGACAAAAGAAGATCCAGAAGACCTTGCATGTGAAGAAGAGGAGGTCTAGACTGAAAAGAAGGAACAGAGAGAAGAGAGTTAATAATTAAATAAGTTGTAGAGAAAAGAACTTCCAGTCTGAAGAAAGACTTGAGTCAGCAGATTGAAAGGACTCACTGAGTTCCAGATAATGGAAACATGACACAGCTCCTGGTGAAATTCCTAAATCCCAAGAACAAAGCTAGGGAATGCTCATTTCATTCTCCCAAGGTCATTGTTTTTCAAGGCACAGTGCGTGAACTTGCTACCTCAGAACCAGGAAACTTGTTAAAAATTCAGATTCCAGATCTTCTGAATCACATCCTTTGGTAGGTTTGAGGAACTGCAAACTGTCCACTGTAAGAAGCCCAGGGTGGAGGGTATGGACGTAGCAGGAAGGGTCCTCTTGGGAAATTTCCAAGTATCGAATGATAGGTCACCTTACCCAGCAGAGTCTAAATGCTCTTCCTCAGTGAAGTGTTGCAAATTCTCAGACATGTGTACACACACACACACACACATACACACACACACACACACACACAGTAAGACACTTGCACTAAACAGTGTCGTTCTATTTGGGGAAACTAGCGGAACTGATATGAATTAATTCACAGCTCTTTTTTCTTTATTTAAAAAAATGTTCCAACCTTGACTTTGAACTTCGAAAAGTAAAAGAAAAACATAAAACTGAATAATCTAACAAAACCACTTTCCTTTTGTTTCTTTCCTTTTTTGGCTGCAACATGGGGCTTGTGGATCTTCGTTCTCCCACCAGGGATTGAACCCACGCCCCTGCAATGGAAGTGTGGAGTCCTAACCACTGGGCCCCCAGGGAATTCCCTCAAACCACTGTCCTTACTGTCACTTAACATCCTTACAGAATATGAAGCCCAGGCAGCTACCATGCAACTACAGTCTGACTCTCAAACTGGCAATGACACCATTACGTTTCTCTAGGGAGAGGGTTGATCGAGGAAAACTTGAACCCACAGGTAGTCTCACAGCCATCTTCTCTACTTCCAGAGATCATCTGGGTTTAGGAAATAACCACTGCTTTAAAAAAAAAGAGAGATATAATTTATGTGCAATAAAATGCACCCATTTTAAAATGTACATTTTGATGTATGGATACCAAGGGGGAAAGGGGGGAGTGGGATGAATTGGGAGATTGGGGTTGACATATATACAGTATTGATACTATGTATAAAATAGATAACTAATGAGAACCTACTGTATAGCACAGGGAATTCTACTCGGTGCTCTGTGGTGACCTAAATGGGAAGGAAATCCAAAAAAGAGGGGATATATGTATATATATAGCTGATTCACTTTGCTGTATAGTAGAAACTAACACAACATTGTAAAGCAACTATAGTCCAATAAAAATTAATTAAAATAAAGTGTACAATTTGATGAGTGTATTCACCTGTGAAACGATTACCGCAAAGTGAATACAGAACACCTCCATCATCCCCAAAAGTTTCCTTGGCTCCTTTTTTTTTTTTTTTTGCGGTACGCGGGCCTCTCACTGTTGCGGCCTCTCCCGTTGCGGAGCACAGGCTCCGGACGCGCAGGCTCAGCGGCCATGGTTCACGGGCCCAGCCGCTCCGCGGCATGTGGGATCTTCCCGGACCGGGGCACGGACCCGTGTCCCCTGCATCGGCAGGCGGACTCTCAACCACTGCGCCACCAGGGAAGCCCATCCTTGGCCCCTTTTCAGTCCATCCCTCCCTCCATCCCTAGGCCCAGGCAATCACTGATCTGTTTTCTATCTCTACAGAGTAGTTTGCATTTTCTTTATATAAATGGAATCATATAGCTTATTGGTTTTCTAGGTCTGCAGCAACAAATTCCCACAAACTGGTTGGCTTTAAACAACAGAAACTTCTTCTCTCACAGTTCTGGAGACCAGAAGTCCAAAATCAAGGTGTCACTGAGACCTCAATCCCTCTGAAAGTTCAAGGGGAAAATCTTCCCTTGCCGTGTCCAGCATCTGGAGGCTCCTAGAGTTCCTTGGCTTGTGGGGGCATCACTCCAATTTCTGCCTCCGTCTTCACATGGCCTCCTTCCCTGTGCATCTCTGTCTCTCTGTCTTTTCTGTTATAAGGACACACTAAATCCAGGGTGATGTCATCCTGAGATCCTTAACTTAATTACATCTGCAAAGACCCTGCATCCAAATAAGGTCACTGAAGAGAGAAGAGAGAAAAACCCAGTTCTCCTCCTGTTTCTCTTTCTGACACCAGATGTATGGGGGCTTTTCCTCACAACAAGCAATCCTCCACAACACCAGCTGGGTGTCCAATTCTGACACTTTCTACCTGGATCCCACAGGTTAAGGGTCAGTCCTACAAGACCACGTTCCCCCGCCCACTTCAGATGCCAATCACAGGTCCAGATTACCACCTGTGCTCTGACCAAAGGGCTATAAATCAAAGGCTTCTATGGGGCTTCCCTGGTGGCGCAGTGGATAGGAGTCTGCCTGCCAGTGCAGGGGACATGGGTTTGATCCCTGGTCCAGGAAGATCCCACATGCCACGGAGCAGCTAGGCCCATGCGCCACAACTAATGAGCCTGCGCTCTAGAGTCCAAGTGCCACAACTACTGAAGCCCGTGTGCCTAGAGCCCATGTTCTGCAACAAGAGAGGAGAAGCCCCTGCTCACCGCAACTAGAGAAAGTCCGCGTGCAGCAACGAAGACCCAACACAGCCAAAAATAAATAAACAAGAAAAGAAGGCTCCTATGACCCTCTCTTCTGTTTTGATTAAGTTGCTAGAGTGGCTCACAGAACTCAGGAAGACAGTTTACTTACTCTTTGTCAGTTTATTATGAAAGGATATGGTAAAGGATACAGATGAACATTCAGATGGAAGAGATGCATAGGGCAAGGTATATGGGAAGGGGTATGGAGCTTTCATGCCCTCTCCAAGCCACCACCCTCCCAGCACCTCCACGTGTTTACCAACCTGGAAGCTCTGTGAACCTCATACATTGAGGATTTTTATGGAGGCTTCATCGTGTGGTTATGATTGACCATTCACTCCATTTCCAGCCCCTCTCCCCTCTCTGGAGGTTGAGAGGTGGGGCTAAAAATTCCGGGCTTCTGATCATGGTTTGGTTTTTCTGGTGACCAGCCCCCATCCAGGAGCCCACTCAGGGTCACCTCATTAGAACAAAAAATATTTCTGTCACCCAGGAAATTCCAAGGGATTTCAGAACTTTGTGTCAAGAATACGGTCAAAGACCAAATATTAGACCAAATTCTTTATTTTTTTTCTTTTCCTTTTTTGTGTACAGCAAAATGATTCAGGCATATATATGTTATATTTTTTTCAGTTTCTTCCATTATAGGTTATTACAAGACATTGAATATAGTTCCCTGTGCAATACAATAGGTCCTTGTTGCTTATTTTATATATAGTAGTATGTATCTGTTAATCCGAAACTCCTAATTTATCCCTCCCCCTGCTACCCCCATCCCCAGTGCTCTTATCAGTTAGGAAATTACGAAGTTTTTAGGAGCTTTGTGCCAGGAGCCAGGGCAGAGACCAATATATATTTTCTATTATCTCAGCCACATTCACAGGTCCTAGGGTTTAGAACTTGGACAGAATTGCCTGGATATAGCACAATCTAATATCTACTTACCGGATTCTTTTCAGTTTTTGACTATTTCAAATAAAACAGCTATGATCATTTGTGTACAAGCCTTTATGTACATATGCTTCCATTCCTTTTTGTTAAATGTGCTTTACCCAAGTGTGTATCTAACTTTATACAAAACTGTCAAGAACTTTCCCAAATTGATTGTACTAATTTTACTGCCCATCAGCAGGGTATGAGAATTCTACTTGTTCCACATCCTCATGAAAACTTGGTGCTTGTAATGTCAGGTTTTTTTTTCAATTTAAACCATTTGAGTGGGTGTGTAGTAATGTCTCATTGTGGTGTTTATTTGCATTTCCCTGGTGACTAATGAATATTTTTTCATGAGCTTGTTAACTATTCATATATTTTGTGAAATGTCTGTCTCAATCTTTTGCCTATTTTTAATCAGGTTGTTTGTCTTCTTAGTATTGTAAACATTACTTTTGAAAGTTTCTTTTCTAACAAGTATGAACAAAACTATTTTAAATTTGGGGGCTTAGAAAACTCCGCCAAATGATTAACAACTCAGCAGAGACATTTTCCAAATCAGGACAGAAATTGTCTTGAACAGCATTGGTGATATAGTGAAGAGAAAAACTGCCCATCTGTGATCAGAGAGCTGATATACAGTACCTGAGCTGGTACCCTTTATTCCCTCAATCCAAAACAAGTCACATACATCCTTGGACCTCCATCTCTTCATTTATAAAATAAGGAGTTTGCACTAAAGCAATCAAGCTTTCTTCAAGTTCCAACATGTAAGTGTCAATATTTCCTTCTGATAAATGGTTAAAACAGCCACAAAGATCCTTCCAAATGTGCTGTATTTGAATGCTAAACCATTTTTAAAAATTCACTGGGGCTCCTGAAGTCTGAGAAAACAAATTCAAAAAGGATAAAAGTGTTATCCATGTGGAATGGCAGATATCAGCATGTTCAGACGATCCTTGTGATGTTATTCTCTAATGGATAGGTTTCATATCAGTGAAAACATCAAACCAGTGTCTCTTGCAGCCCTGTGATTATAGCAAGCAATGAGGCTGATTGCCAAGTCACATTACATATAATATCCCCAATAGTAGCAGCAGCATCTTCCAACATAAGAATAGATGAATATATACAACGCATGAACACATAGGTTCAACATTTCTATTTGTAGAGAGTCTTTCCTCTGGCAATATTTCTGAATTCTTTCAAAAACACTGTCATCTTTTAAAACATTTTTATTAAAATATTCTCCTTCTAAAAGGAATGACGTTTACCACCCAGATGAGCTCATATAAACCTGGTAGGTTAATCCTATCAAACATCTCCTATGGCCATAAGTGAACTGTTTTTTCCAAAAGTGGTGAAAAGCATGTTTTAGATAGATTTGTTCTCAGCTCCCCTTTGTCACAAAGGGCACAGCTGCAAATGATAACTCTAGGATCAGGGTTGTATTTTTGGCCATTGGATAATGGTTCATATGATGCAACTGATCTGTGTGATGATTGGACCCATAATTCTGATATCAAGTCAGAATTATACCACTTTATGCTCAGTGCCATTTGGCCAACACTCCTTGGATTTCATTAGCACCGCGCTCTAGTCATCAGAACTTGCCAACTGAAATTACAAAGTTTGATATTATATGATGATAAAGTGGACAATTTAAAACACATCTTCAGGGACTTCCCTGGTGGCACAGTGTTTAAGAATCTGCCTGCCATTGCAGGGGACACGGGTTTGAGCCCTGGTCCGGGAAGATCCTACATGCTGCGGAGCCACTAAGCCTGTGCGCCACAACTACTAAGCCCACGTGCCACAACTACTGAAGCCAGTGTGCCTAGAGCCCGTGCTCTGCAACATGAGAAGCCACTTCAATGAGAAGCCCGCGCACTGCAACAAAAAGGAGCCCCCGCTCGCCGCAATTAGAGAAAGTCCAGGTGCAGCAATGAAGACCCAATGCAGCCAAAAATAAATAAATAAATAAAATTAAAACAAACAAACAAAAAAACACATCTTCCTTGATCAGCATATCAGTAATTTGACCTTCTACTATGGCAATAAGAATCAATATCACTTCCTCCTTATTGAATGCCCAGGCCATGGTTTGGGAGCATCTAGTTTTTTTGTACATTTTTTTAAAAATGTATTTATTTATTTGGTTGCATTGGGTCTTAGTTGCAGCTCGTGGGCTCCTTAATTGCAGCAGGCAAACTCCTTAGTTGTGGCACGTATGTGGGATCTAGTTCCGGGACCAGGGATGGAACCAGGTCCCCCTGCATTGGGAGCGCAAAGTCTTAACCACTGTGCCACCAGGGAAGTCCCTGGGAGCATCTAGTTTTGAGCTGAATTTAGCCCTTGTCTTAATTTTAGGTTTGAAGGGCAAGTACCAGAAAGAGGCAACACCATGTGTACCCATAGCTCTCAGGATGTAGCATCAACTTCAGAGTCTTTAGCAGTAAAATTCTAAAAGCTCACACAAAGATGTTTCTCCAAGAAAATGTGAGTGACAGTGTCTTCTCTGAGCTTGTTTTGCTGGTCAACTTATGTCTAGAAATATTGTTTTCTTTATCTCTGTCTTTATCACCACAATCTTCATTTTTTCCAACACTGTACTATGAAGAATTTCAACCTCACCGTAAAGTTGAAAGAATTTTAGTGAACACTCACCATCTAGATTATACTATTAATATTTTACCCACTGGCTTTATCACATCTGTCTACCTAAACATTCCTCTATGCATTCTTCTTATTTTTTGATATATTTCAACATAAACTGCAGACATAAGTCCATATCCTCATTTTTAAGTCTTCTTTTTCTCTTCCCTGTCAAGTTTTGGTCACTTTTCATTGAAGAGGTTTTTCCCCCCTCTATGAATAATTTTTAAAATGAATTTACACCGAATTCCACAAGTAGAAAGTTCTGCCTAAACCAATGCAGGTGCCCCAATTCTGAGTATGTGTTTGTTACTGCACATTTTCTCCTCTTTTCCTCTCATCCAAGTGAGTTAGGTTTCCCCCCACATTGACACGATTACTTATTATCTTCCCAAATCTAGAAAGCTGAATAAACTTCCAAAGGAAGAAAAAAGTCCCCCATCTGTCCCCGCTATTAAAGATCTATTTATACAACTAAGAACATTCCTGGTCAAACAATAGCATTCTGTTTCTGTCTTTATTGTTTTCCCCCTTTTGGATACTCTCTATACCACTTCATTGCCAGCATCAATTTTGACACAGAATTAGAGTGTTAGAAAGACTTCCAGAGGCTAGTTAAGAATTCTATTTAAATGTGGTAGACTGAAAAAAAAAGTGTCTCTGTCTCCTCCTGAAACACCATCAATATATAAGTAAAGGTATTAAAAAAAAGGGTAAAGTCAGAAGGACAAAAAGAGCAGGAGCAGGGATGAGAGCCAACAATACACGGCACCAAGTTTGGGAGGATTAAAAATGAACAGGGGGCTTCCCTGGTAGCGCAGTGGTTGGGAGTCCGCCTGCCGATGCAGGGGACACGGGTTCGTGCCCCGGTCCGGGAGGATCCCACATGCCGCGGAGCGGCTGGGCCCGTGAGCCATGGCCGCTGAACCTGCGCGTCCAGAGCCTGTGCTCCGCAACGGGAGAGGCCACAGCAGTGAGAGGCCCGCGTACCGCAAAAAAAAAGAAAAACAAAACAAAACAAAAAATGAACAGAAACTCATTAGCCAAACAAGGAAAGCATAAATCCACCTGCCATCAGAGGAGGCGATGATGAGAAACAAAACAGTTTGCTTTGCAAAACTCAGGGAAGATCAGGGCTTGGGTCCACAGGGCATCACAGAAAGCTGAGAAGTGACTAGAGGCTAAAGACCCAGGGGTTAGTGAAAAGACTACACTTGGGTATCCCCAGCCTACCCCCTCTCCACAGGAGATTATAGATTTATTCTCTGAAGAAAGTGAATCAGAGTGTCACCTCTGCAGTGGGGAACACCAGGCACAATGGAGAGAAGGTGTGAGGCATGATTTTGAAAATAGGGACATTTAATATAAGTCTACTTACTGAATAGTGAGAGACCGTTCCTCTCTTTCCCTGTCTGCTCTCACAATGCCTATAGTTAGCGATATTTTAGGATTTGTTCTCTGGAGAAATCAGGTACCAGAGGAAAAAGGACTCATGGCTACTGGCATTTGGGGTTGCCTCAAAGAAAAGACCAAGTCTGTCTCAAATCACTTTATGTATAGTCCACCAGTCAAGAGCGACAACAACGACAGCACACACACACATGCATGCACACGCGTGCGCATACACACATACACACTGCAGTCAGCTTTTTATTATTTCTCTTCAATACAAACTGAGTCAAGGATCAGGAGATATTTGGAGAAAGTCTATAACAGGAAACACAAAAACCAAAAGGAACAAAGATAAACACAGAGGAAGCATGAAATACAGGCAACAGAGAAGGCTTCCAAAAAATCCATTATTAATATAGTCAGAAAGAGAAGAGAAAATGGTACACTCATAATAAAGAAACAGGAAGCCACAGAAAAAGGAATAGTCAGAGACTGGAGGAACTCTTGATCATTTAAAATATGACAGCTGAAATAATAAATTTAATAGAAGCATTGGAAAATAAAGTCAGAGAAAAGACGCAGAAACTAGAATGAAGACAAGCCAATAGATAACAAGAAAAAAAGATTTTAAAAGTTAAAGGATCAATCCAGAAAGTCCAGTATCCAAATAATGAGTTCTGCAAAACCATGGAAAAAAGAAAGAAGAAAATTATCAAAGCAATAATATAGAAAAATTTCTCTATATTCAAGTACAGAAGGCTGAAGATCAAAAGAGCCCACCAGGTGTACAAGGCAATAGATGAAAAAAAAAGATCCAATCCAAGCAGATCAGCTTAACATTTCAGTTCACTGGAAAGAAAGAGAGGCTTGTGAGGAATCAAACGTAATAGAAAGGGAACCAGAATATTACTTCTCAATAGTAATATTGGAAACAAGAAGAGAGTGGAGAAATGGCAGCAAAATTATGAGGAAAAATTATTTTAATCTTGGTTTCTATATCTAGCCAACAGGACCCTCAGCACATTTGTGAGACCCAGTGAAAAATAAAAATGTGAAGCCTCTTGTTCAAAAATTAAGAATTTCAAAATGGCAGCAACAGGGCATTAAATCAAGAGTGGGGCTTTTCTTAGTGGGAGGTCCTGCATGACTACACAGGGCTTATACCTGTGAAGCCAGCCCTGTGTGATGTACTAATCACACATACGTGTAACAATATGTAAAAATAAAGACACTTGCCATCCATTCACCGTTTTTTTGGAAGATGTGTTCCAGCAGGATAAAGGAATAAATCAAGAAAGAGGAACACGGGACTCAGGAAACAGGAGAGAATGGCAAAAAGCAGTGTCAGAAAACAAACATGCATAGTCTAAAGAATAATCGGTCCAGATTAGAATAGGGAGTTGGAGAGGTTTAAACCGAGGTTTTAGGAAGGTGGGAGGGGTGGGTAGTCATGGATACATATATTAGTTGGGATTGCACTTAAATACTGGAAGATGTTTCAATAGTTGCATGCTATCTGTTGGAGCATTTGGAAAAAACATGGCAATGTGCACATAGAAAACTTGGCAAACAAAAACAAAAAACAAAAGCTAACTCCAGGAAAAACCAAACGTTATACGAGAAAGGAAAAGTACTCATAGTATATAATTTCCAGCAGTAAAAAAAAATGTCTGTGTAGTTTGATAATAAGTTCTTCCTATTGATGTTATCTAAATTTTTGATATAAAATTATATCAAAAGGAAGAGAGAGGAAATGAATAGAACTGTGCAAGAAACAAAATCCTTAATTAATAAAATGTAGATAATATGTACAGCTGATCTCAATAAATGGATTATAAACATGCTATTTATTCTTATGAATTGGAACTTGTTGCCTCAGGGGAAAGGATGAGTTTGGGGAGGATAAGGGTGGCAAGAATAAAGCAATGTCCTGATGCATTTCCTTAGGTCTTTTAGCGTCACGGTTTGGTTTTTTTTTTTTTTTTTTTTTTTTTTTTTTTTT
>NW_020837963.1:16154474-16377091 GCF_003676395.1 Aethalodelphis obliquidens
CAGTACGCGGGCCTCTCACACTTGTGGCCTCTCCCGTTGCGGAGCACAGGCTCCGGACGTGCAGGCTCAGCGGCCATGGCTCACGGGCCCAGCCGCTCCGCGGCCTGTGGGATCTTCCCGGACTGGGGCACGAACCCGTGTCCCCTGCATCGGTAGGCAGACTCCCAACCACTGCGCCACCAGGGAAGCCCTGGGTTTTTTTAATCTACATGGATGTACTCAAACATTTTAGAACCATCGTCGTCATAAAAAAAGAAGACCTCAGCTAGTTCCTCTTCCCTTCTTTCTCTTCTCTTTCTCCTTTAGACTGGGACCCTCTCATTAGCGACAGAACATTTGCTTAAATCATATGACCTTCACAACTGATTAATGTCAGCACCTAACTTTGGCTTCCTTAAATTAAATTAAAAGCACAGCCTGCTCATTGGAGGAAGAGTTGTCTGCAAGATGTGGATACCATTGAAAGAGCCTTGACCACCTTGCCTCTCCCTTGGAAGGCTCACAGCAGGACCCTTTAGGAGTTGCCTTTTCAATTAGGAAACAAGATCCCTCCCACCCCCTTACCATAAAGGGTTTCCTCTGTTAAAAGCAAGTACATATTAGATTCCGTTTGTTTTCTTTGAGCAGAAAAACATAAATAACAGGTTTCAAAGTAAGTAGAGGTTTTTTTCTTAAAGGAAAAATCAAAATACTACCCATTCAATTTTGTTTTGTGTTTAGTAAAAGAAACAAAAGCCCTATTACCAAAGACTGAAGTTTAAAAACAAAACAAAACAGAAATTCTATTGCTGCTTATGTCAATTAGAAGTACATGAAATAAGACTTTTTACAAATGAGAAAATAAGCAATCCTTATGACTTCTGTCCATCCTCTGGATTATACATGTGTCTCTATGTCAGTGAAGAAAAGATAGGCTTAACCACTGGAGGTTTATTCCTGGTTTACATAGGCGTTCACTGCAAGTCAGCTAACATCTCACGTCTCCTCACTCAGGATGCAGGCTCGTGGAAGAGCCATGAACTCTTCAACTTTGTCACGTAGAAAGGAAGAGAGCTCTGAAGTGTCTCACAGTAGCAGTCAATAAGACAACTCTTCCACAAGACAAGGAGAGAAGCTGAAGTCCCTCCCCATGAACCACATGGCCAGGGAAATCAAGGTTCTCCCTTAGCATGAATGTTGGAGATATTTCATAACGATGTTTTAAAATTCTATATGTAAATAATGGCAGTTGGAAATGATGTTTTTTTGTGTGTAACTAGTGCAATCAAACATTTATTGAACATCCACTGAGTGTAAAGGAACATGCTCACCACTGTAGGGGGAGAAGGATAAACAGCTACTACTAAGATGAGCATATGATGCTCTACAAAAAATCAACTGGTATCTGACATGAATTTTCAAAACTCCACTCTAAGATAATTAAAATGTCAGGAGATAGTTTTATAAAGTTGGGTTAAAAAGCATGTTTTCCTGTTCCCATTCCAGGGTGGAGTTTTTGCCCATAACTCTCTAGAGACATGTCCTACTTACATCTGTGTTCAAGACCACCAAGCTGGATGAGCTTAACAAAGTTGGAAAAAGACAGTATGGTCTGTCCTAAATTGATTTTACTTTTTTATTTAGTCATCTCTCTGGATTAACTTTTTAAAAGTAAAGCATAATACCAACCTAGCAGATGTCCATCTCAAGTGGCCCATTGTTTTCCTTACTTTCTTTTGTAATGCATTCGGTTTTAGTTTGCCTGGTGAAGCTTACATCAAAATGTGTGAAAATAGCAACGTTGTCCTATTGGGAGAAACAAAGGAAAGAAATAAAAGTAACATTGAAGGGATGTAGAAGAAAATAACTTTTCTTTTCTGCTTCAAACTGGGGGAAAAAAAAAAGTGTGCTCAGACTTGAAATAGTGTTTCCATTTCCAGCCCTGGTGGTTTATTTAACTTGGGTAGATTAATTTACTGGGAGTGGTGTCCTGGTTTATCATCCATGGAGAGGTAATTTTAAAAATCTTTGACCTTGTCAGTTTGGGGGTCACTCAATTTGGAAGTGTTGTATCTGCTATGTCACCTCCAGTTTTCAGGATTCTTTCTTGCCTCGAGATGTTGCCCTTGCAGTTTTTCAGTATTTATTGCAGGTAGTTTTCTTCCAGCTACAATTCTTCCATCCCTTTGAATCTTTCATCCATTTCCCCGCTTGTGAAATACATCATATTTTTCAATAAAGGGGCTCTACCATTTAGATAATAGTGTAGAGAGAAGAGGAAGGAAACTAACATCTATTACACTTAGTGTGCATTCAACAATACCTTAGGCATTTCATATAGGATCTCACTTAACACTTACAACAATCAAACATGCAGTATTATTATTCTCTCTTACAAACCAGCTAGGTTAACATATCTAAAGACACACAGAACCGGGATTTAAGCCCAGGTCCAATTTCAAAGACTTTCATTAGAAAAGAAATTTTTAAAAACCTATACCACACTTGACATACGAATATTTCTAAATTTAAAATCCTTGTGAGAATATATAGCTGTACTGAAAATATTTTACATTCACAGCAAGGTATTTTCCCTTTATAGATTATTTTTCCAGCACCATTTGTTAAAAAGTTATCCTTCTCCCATTGACTTGTTTTTGCTACTTCGTCAAAAATCTGTTGATTATATGTGTGTGTGTATTTCTGGGTTATCTATTGTGTTCCATTGATCTAAATGTTTATTCCCTCACCAATACCACATAATCTTGATGCCTGTCGCTGTATAAGTCTTGAAATTGGGTAAAGTGATTCCTCCAACTGTATTCTTCTCTTTCAAAATTGTTTTACATATTCTAGTTCCTTTGCCTTTCCATTTATATTTTAAAATATTCTTGTCTACATATCTGTAAAAAAATCTTGCTGGACTTTTGACAAGAAAAGTATTAAAACTGTATGGCAATTTGGGAAGAATTGACATCTTTGTTATATTGAATCTTCCAACCCATAAACACAGGTATGTCTCTTTAATTGGTGTTTTGTAGTTTTTACCATACAAGTCCTCCACATATTTTGTTAGAGGTACACTTAAATATTTCATTTATTCTTGCTTTTTAATAATAAATTATTGTTAATATAACTTTATCATCATTAATTTAGTTGTGGTTTACTTAGTTTTACCCCTTAAGCAAAAATCATAAAATGGACTCCCGCTGGGAAAATTCATCCTGTAGAAAATTTTAATGGGGAGAGATTTTCTGTTTTAAAAATCCACATTTCTATCTTCTCTTGAGAAACGTGGAAATCTGGTAACACTGGGCCTCATATTTCTACTCAGCAAGAATCAGCTGGAACTGTATCGTGTCCATCCCTTACAGGAGGTATGCTTTCTAGTTAACCACAATCTCCACCATGCCCAATGAATGTATATGCACTTACATCTGGCCTAATTTCCTCATTTGTTACTGTACTGGCCCTGGTAGGCTACTGAGTTTCCAGTTCTGCCTTAAACTGAGTGGTGATACTTACTGGCATCAACAATACTTTTGGTTTATTAATTCAGCTTTCATAGGTCACTCATAGGGCATATAATGCATGTTAATCATCCCTACTCCTATTTATTTCCTAAGCTACGCATTATAAATTTATTCCCCTTCACTCCCAGATCTCCTTGTCTCATGACACTTCATCGTCATCAACTCTTTCTCCCAACAGGGAAAGCAGATTAAGTGTGGTCTCAGAACAAATAAAAGACTAGAGAGGATGGACTTCCCTGGTGGCACAGTGGTTAAGAATCCGCCTGCCAATGCAAGGGACATGGGTTCGAGCCCTGGTCCAGGAAGATCCCACATGCCAGGGAACAACTAAGCCCATGCACCAAAACTACTGAGCTCGCGTGCTGCAACTATGGAAGCCCAGGCGCTTAGAGCCCATGCTCCACAACAAGAGAAGCCACTGCAATGAGAAGCCCGCGCACAGCAATGAAGAGTAGCCCCTGCTCACCGCAACTAGAGAAAGCCCACGTGCAGCAACAAAGACCCAAAGCAGCCAAAAATAAAAGTAAATAAATTTTTTAAAAAAGAGAAAAAACTAGAGAGAAGATGAAGGAACCAACGCTAGGAGTCTTCCCTATGAGAGTTCTTCCCCATGGGTTGATATTTTGTGAGACAGACTCACTGGGCAGAGCTAGGCCCCTGGTAAACAAACAGAGGCCATTTTTCTCGGAGTGCTTTTTCAGCTCTGAACTGGTACTTGTGAAGGTACTTTCCCAAGAATTTATCTTGAGAGAATGGAGGTTGCACTTCAAAGCACCACCAATAAGATTCTCAATTTTTCTCCCAGAAGTGAGAAAAGTAGGTTCCCTTGGATTGACTAAGTTCACTCTACTTACCTCTACTGTTCATTCAAGTAAATGACAGGCTTAACCCAGTCCCCATTTAACCTCTCAGAACCATCCAAATATGGCCAGGGAGGAGAGTTCAGTTTTAATATCCCACTTTTCCTAATCCATTATCCATGATAATCTATTGTGACCCTCGGTACTTAATCATCAAAGCAACCATAAACCTCTTTTTGAAGATCAAATGGTTCTTTAATCCATTTACTTACAGTATCCTGTTACTGAAAATTAATCAGAAGTATAAGTGGGCCACTATTCCAAGTTTCTTATGGCACCTGTTAACAAGGTAACAAATTGGTAATGGCTTTTGTGCCAGTTGGGTCAAAATGTGGAACAAATCACCTTAGTTGGTTGCTTTTCCCTGTGATCTTCATTCTAACTTAGCTCTTACTGCCTACTTGGGCTGCCTGCCTTCCCAGAATCCCATCAATGAATTAACAAAACTCAGCCTGCCTGAGAGCTAATTGAACTTTAAACCTTCCAGTGAGTGTGACATTAATTCTCATCTTCCCTTCTGTATCAGGTTTGCAGAAACCATTTAGGGAAATCACCCTAGGTCTTTGAACTCTCAAAGAAGTAAGAAAGCAGTAATTTTCATTAAGCAAAAGCACCATGTTCCAGGCTAAGTTTCCACAAGTCCTCTTCCCTCAATACTGAGGGACTGTATCAGATTACCCCAAAATGTCTATAGACACCGGTGGTTACTGGGAACACTCTTACCCTCAAGAATACATCAAGGTCATTACTATAACTCCCTCTACATTTTTCAGTTACTCAGTTAAGAGAAAGGATAATCATATTTGAACGACTCAATAATAAAAAATTGAGATTTTGTATTAATAAAAATGCTATATTTGTATTATCCTTTATAAGGATTTTCCTTTGCCAGCAGAGCTGGATTAACTTGAACATAGGAAAACTCCTGATGCTGATCATGAGGAGAGGCTTTTTAATTATTCATTATGCCAGTAACTAAGTGTTCTTTGGTTACCAAAAAAAAAAAAAAAAAAAGAGGACTTCTAAATAAAAACCCATTCACAGGATGCATGAAAACCCATGCATTTTCCCTGCCCTTTCCGAGTGTCTACTCAACATAAGCTTTCTTCATGTGAATTATATATGTATAAGTACATTTATGATGGTTGAAGCACCAGTCAAGAGACTGGGAGAAAGACAAAGAATAATAAAATAAACCCAGGGACCCAAGAAGAAGGAATAGGAACAAGAGTAAAGCACCCAAAGGGAGCAATGCTGCAGGCTGAGCAGTTAGTTTGGGTCGGGGGCGGGGGGTGTGGCTTATCAGGATGAACTGACTTCCGTGGATTGAAATCCAGGCAATTATCATTCAGCGATTCTGCCACATGCCAGAGATGGGCTCAGTCTAGCTCAGGATGCAAGCAGGAAATGGAGAAAGAGGAATGTTGCTTTTTCAGCAATAGAGACAGTTGTTAACCCTCCTTGGAGCTTAGTGGAGAACCAGGAGAAACCAGGTGTCCAGAGAAGGACATAAGATAGGATGCAGTATTGTTATGAATTGAATGTTTGTGTCCTTCCAAAATTCACATGTTGAAATGTATTCCCCCCATGTGATGGTATTTGGAGATGGGGCCTCTGAGAGGTGATTAGGGTTAGATGGGGTGATGAGGGTGAAGGCCCCATGATGGGATTAGTGCCCTTATAAGAAGAGACATCAGAGAGCTTGCTCCTTCTCTCTGCCACTGGAGAACAAAGTGAGAAGGCAGCCTTCTGCAAGCCAGTAAGAGAGCTCTCACCATAAACTGAACCCTGCCAGAACCTTGATCTTGGACTTTCTAACCTTCAGAACTGCAAGAAAATTAATTCCTGCAGTTTAAGCCACCCAGTCTATGGCATTTTGTTATGGTAACCAGAGGTGACTAAGGCAATGAGTTATTTCTGAGAAGGGGTCATGATATAGGGGGCGTTTGTGGGCACAGCCAAGGAAATAATCTGGAAAAACAGGGTTGATGAACACACATTCTGGCTAAGAAGCAAACCTTTGTATAGGGCTTATTCTTCTCATGTTTAAACTCCACTCCAGGGAGTAAGACTCAGTGAGAATTTCCATAAGGGTAAAAATCAAAGAGATGATGGACGAGGAGTACAAGCCTACCTTTATTTCCTGACGGGGATCACTGTCCTTTGTTTCTACATGATCCAGCTAATCAGCAGTCACATTGTCATCCTTCACGTGAGTCCCTCTTCACTCTTACAGGGGAATTCTAACCACCCTTGCTTTTTTTTTTTTTTAGCTCTTGCTACTACAATACTGTTCAAGAGAGAGTGTTTCTTTATCACTCTGTGGCTTACAAGGATCTGTTTTGGACCTTACTTTTCCACCATTTACTAGCAATATAACCTTGGGTGTGATGCTTAATGACATCAATTTATGAAATGGGTTATAACACCTTCCTCTTAGGCTTGTAGTGAGAATTTAATGAAATAATGTGTAGAAAACATCTGGGCACAATGCTTGGCAAAATGCTTATGTGATGTCCCTAAAAGGAAGGGGAGTGGGAGTGCTAGTGTGTAACTGGGGATTGGATCTTCCTAGGGGTGGAAGCAAGCTCTGGAAGACAGTTTAGAAGACTGCATGATACCTCCCTCCTTTATGAGTGAGATTTTGGCTCAGTCATCATGGCCGTTCCGTGTGGACCTCTGTAGAATTTCCAGCTGCCTGGAGCACATCTGCTTCTACTTTTGATTAAACAGTCAAGAGAGGATATTCACAACAAGCATTTTCTAGTTTTTGCCTAAAAGCAACAGTTTTTTATTATTGCTACTTCCTTTGCAATCGCTAGTGCTTTTAATGGAATTGCAATAGTAATGTTGTCCCAGGATGACAAGCCACTACCACTGAATAATATACCTGATTCTATTTCTTTTATTAAAAAACAAGTGGGACACAGGCTCATCTCATGAATGTTAATGTGATCAAGATCATTGCCCACTGGAAAAATGTGTTCTAATTGAATCGTAATAAAACATGCCCTTGCTACATCAACCAAAAGGAAATCAACAGCCTTCAAAGGATTAGAGTTCTCAGAGGATAAGGGGACAAGAGAAGTAATACAATTTTGACAAAACAGGGTTTTTGAAAAAAATTTTTTCAAAAATCTCTCCTTCCATTTATAAGATGGGTCCAGTTAAGTATTTTATTTTTCTTACCAATGAAGTGTCAAAGTGATTTGACCAAATGTTGAGTGAATACTCGGTTTCAGTCTTATTACACACACTCTGCAAGCTTGCTTAATGATCAAACTAGGTATTTTGCTCAAAGACTTGGTGTCTTTCTAAATGGGAATCAGGTCATGGCATTTATTTAATCTTTACAGACTGAGCTCTCCCTCCCATGCAATCCCTTTTCCTTTCCATCACCACCAAGTGACTCTGACATGCTTGGGTGCACCACGCCTTTTGTCATGTGCCCCTCCCAAAGGAAAATCACATTCCTGCCTCTTTTCTCTGTCCTTCCATCTTATTATCAAGAAGAGATCCCTGCAATTTACCTTGATTGTGCAAAATGAGAACAGCTATGGTCAAAGCGAGTTAGCAAATTCTCCCCATGTTAAGACAGACAATTCGGTGATACGCACAAACAAGCAGGCGCTTTACCAGGATATGAAGTGAGGCATTTACACTGGATTTATTGACAAGAAATACACTCCTTCCAATGGAAACCAAGCAATAGCATTGCAGCTTGCAGAATTTTAATGTTATATGCAAGTAGATTGCTTTATTAGCCTTTGCCTGTGACCCCGGGAGAGAAGCAAGTCAGAGAGGAGAGGACTGTGCAGTTGCTCAGTCATGTGTTGATTGAGCACTGCCCTGTGCCAGCTGGGTGCTGCTGGGTTTTCTAGAAGAATAAAACCAAGTCATGGCTTCCATTCTATGAGGACAGGCTCTTGTGGGCAAGACAATATTTACATTCATTCCTTTTGACCACTAGGCAGTAAGGCACAAATTACTAAAAGTCATATTGTTCAAACGACTACACTCAGGTTTAGAGGTAGGAATTCTTTTTGTGGTCATTGAGATGGATATGACCAGATATGAAGTTTTTCTTTATTACACATGTTTCAGTTGATTATTAGCATCAAATTACCCAATTCCCTGATACCCTATAAAAACATTTCCAACTGGCTTCCTGCACATAGACAAAGGAAATAGTTTAAAAATTCAGCCAGAGATATGCAAACAAGACTGACAAGGGTCACATGCAATTCCAGAAATTACCATGGCAGGCTCTGTGGATTGGAAATCCAAAAACCTTTCACAACTCTTTTTCCATTGCCTTCCTCTACTATAGAGGCTGGAACAATTAAACGTTTTCTTTCCTAGGCTTGCTTGTGGCTAAAAGTGGCTATGTAACAGAGTTCTAGCCAATTAATAAAAGAAAAAGTTACTGGACAGAGCTTTCAGGAAAGTTTTTTTAAAAGAACAGACTCAGCACAGCTCCTTAGCCTCTGTCCTTCAGCCCCTCTTCCTCCCTCCTTTTCTTTCCTAAAACAGGTATGAAAGCTGGGGGTGCAGCAGCCCTCTGGAGACTGTGAAAATGAAAGCCACTTACTAAAGATAGAGAGGAGGAAGATAAACAGAACTGGGCCCTTGATGACATCTGGAATTGCTTTACTTGTCCAGGTTCATCTATCCCTAGACCTTTTGTTACATGTGACAAATGTGGTAGAGAAACTCCTTACTTGTTGAAGTCCAGTCAGCTTTATGTTCTGTTACTTGCAGCTAAATGCAGTGCTAATGGATACACTTAGAGCATTCAAGGTATGCTGGCTCAGCTCTGTCCTTCTGCCATTTATCCTAGTGACAGGTGTTCACATCTGTCTTGGCTGACACCCCCTGGGCCTGCAGAACTACTGTGGTCTTAGACAAAACCTGTCTTTTGCTGAAGTTCTTGGAAATAGAGAATTGCAATGATTATCCCAAATTAGTTTGCTCTTTAAATTCTGAAATCTTTATTTTTGTCATTTCTTTACTTAGTGAGATTTTTGTGGTTTTATTTGAAACCTCCTTTTCTTCTTAATATTCCACATCACTTTTGGAAGCAAAGTTCCTACAATTTCCACCTGGAGACTGCCATGGGGCCAATTCCATCTACTCTTTCAGTCACAAAGCTAAAGTATCTTTCAAGACCATCTTCTACATACAACCTTTTCCAAAGGTGATAGTTTTCATTCAGAACTCTTATAATGGACTCCACAGCTAGTTGAAAGACAGCAGCCCCTGTTAAAGGCCCATAAATATCTGATGGTCCAATCTTAACTGTTCCTGAAGATGAAACCACTCTATACAGTATCAAATTGTCCCTAAAGACTCTTCTGTCTGAACAGTTGGCTCTAGCCACTTTACTTGTCATTTGTGGCATCCCACTTTCCCCTTGGCCAACCCAACATACATCAATAGGAAGCAATTTGTCAAATGTATAACATGCTGCTTATTTGTAATTATCTTAAAACCACTGTGTGTATGTGCTACGTGTGTGGAAATGACTGAGAAGCACCACTGCCATCTCAGAGAGAAGGCAAACGTTGCCCTTGTGCCATCCCTACCTCTCTAGAAATAACATCAGCAAAGAGAAAGAGTAATAATAGCTAACAGTTACACAGCAGTATTATAAGCCAGGCAGTTCTGAACACTTTAAATATAATAACTCATTTAGTCCTCACAACAACTCTGTAAGGTAGGTACTATTATTATCCTTATTATACAAATGAAGAAACTGAGGCACAGGGAAACATAGATACTAAATGGTGGAGCATTTAGTAATTAGAAATTTAGGAATTTGAAAGCAGGCTGGCAGCTCCAAAGTCCATGTCTTGACCACTCTATTTCACTGCCTGTGACGGACGGGTTCTGAGATGAGCCCCCATGACCCTTGCCATCTGGTATTCATGTCCTTGTATAAACCCCTTCCCTTAAATGTCAACTGGACCTATGACTTGCTTTAACCAATAGAGTATGACAAAGGTGTCAGGATGCTGCTTCCATGATTGCATCACACCAGGAACTAAGAATAGCCTCTGGTCAATGACCAGCAAGGAACTGAGGCCCTCAGTCCAACAACACTTCAGGAACTGAATGCTGCCAACAACACATGAGCTTGGAAGTGGATCCTTCCCCAGGCAAGTTTTCAGATGAGACAGAAGCCCTAGTCCACACACTGTGTGAGAGTTCCTGAAGCAGAGGACCCAGCTTATCCAGGACTCCTGACCCACGGAAGCTGTGAGATAATAGGTATGTGTTGTTGCATGTTGCTAAGTTTGTGGTATTACACAGCAATAGACAATGTACATACTGCCTCTCATGGTAGGTAACTCATATTTTGAAATATAAATCTGGCCCATTAGGAGTTGTCACTAAATGAGAAACGATTACCATCGTTTCTGGTTAAAAGCCTGGGGGGAAAATGCAGCAAACGGAGGGAGCCTAGGTGGAGGCATGGGACCAAATCAATTCTTTGATGTGTACGATAAGAAGAGTGTTGACTGCTCTCAACCACAGCACACCCCTTCTGACCTTGTTAATATCAACACCTGACCTTGATTGTGTAGAGAAAACCACCAGAAGAGAGCAGACAAGTACAGAGATGTACCTTATACACTTTTGAAACAATCTGCAACATCTCAGTTTCTGAAGTCATTAATTTTAAGAACTATATGATTTTTGCTGTCATGTTGTATTATGTACGATGAGCGAGCACTTGGGATCCAAGAGCTAAGAAAAGGCTGACACAGGATGAGGGAGAAGCACAGGAGTAAGTAACCCAGACCCAGGGAGGTATCAGCTAGGCAGAGGTGAGCATCTGAAAGCAGGACATCAGGGCTGAAGTGCAGGAGCTGGGCTGGGCTCAGTGGGTCAGCAGGTTTCAAAGGTTGAATTAAGTTATTGATTTAGAATCCAGGGAGGAAGTCATTGAGCGGGGGACAAGAAGACAAAGAAAGTATGCAACAAAGGAATGAACTGATTGGAAAGACTGAATAATAAGCCCAGAGCATCAGCAGAAGGAAAGGCATTAGTGACTAAAAGCACTCCTTGGAGTCAGCCTAGTCAAGGGTATCTACTTCAGACCATATTTGGGAGTAGTCTTCTAGAAAGGCTGGCTGAGAATCTGATGCAAAAGAGGAATGAGAGATTCTAAGTGGAGAAGAGGTGAGGGGACAGTGGTATTTTGCCCACTGGCTCTGCCCTATCATTCATTCAGATGATGATCTTTCTGGACAGTTCTTCTCCAAGTTCCAGAAGCAAGGCATGGAAGAACCAGTCATAATTCGTAGTGCTGGAATGGATCTTAGGGGTCATCTCACCCCATCACCTCATTTGACAAACTAAGAGAAAACTGAAGCCTGGAGAGGTGAGTAACACGTCCAGGCTCACAAAGCCAGTTAGCGGCCGGCAGAACAGGGCCTGGGCCCGGCACTCTTTCCCCGATGGCTCCCTGGCCCTTTCATCAGTGGGGGTCTGGGCCCCTGCGCACTCAGCACTTTGCAGAAAGTGACGCTGTGCAGCTAAGGGCTCAGGTGCACGGACAAGCTGTAAGTGCTAGAGAAGTTCAGAAGATAAAAGGGTGCCGGGGTGATTAGAGGAGACTCATGGGGAAGGTTCGATCCAATCCAGGTCATAAAGAAGTGGGAGAGCTATTTTTCGAAGCCATTCTAAATTCAGTCAGAATCTCTAACCACTTCTTCCTCAAGATAAGGACCTTCAACACTTGAACATCCCCCCAAACTTTCCCCACTTCCCATCTTCCAAATTTCATCTAACATATTGTGTACAGAAAAAAATTAGCTTACTATTATTTTTGACAATCGATCCAACATATTAACCATTTGTTCACCATCGCCTCTCCATCCCACACCTTGCGATTTCATTGTCTTCTTTCTGAACGTAGCTATTGTTCAGTGGTCCTTTCAGCAAGAGTCTCTGAGAGGCAACACGCTTAGCCCTTGTGTGTCTGCCAATGTCTATTTTACCCTCACTCCTGGACGATCCTTTACCTGGGGAAAGACTCCGTCTAGCATTTACTCTCAGTGCTGAAAAGGCTGCTGTTCTTCTGTGGCTAGTGGGACTCTTCTTGCTGCTTGCTAGTAAGGTTTTTCTCTTTGTTCTCTACGTTTGCCAGTTTCATTATATCTCCCCTTGGCTTGTCCCTCCATTCAGGTCTCCACTTAAATGCCATCTCTTCAGAAAGACCTTCCTCAACGCTTACCTAAAATAGCTCCTCTGAAAGTCCTTTGCTCTGACTTATTTTTCCTCCATAGCACATATCTACACATGAATTTGTATTATCCATATATAACTTGCATGTATTGTACTATACATGTACATTATACATGCGTTCCTCCACTGAGTCCCCTAGAACAGTGCCTCGCAGTAAATGGCTCAATAAATAGCTGCTGGTAAATGAATGGTTATACCTACGTGTGGGGGGGTTGTGGTGGTTGTTGAATTTATCCCACCCGGCTCTTTCGACCTTAACACCCTTGATCTCGAAACACTGGCTATTTCCTACGGTAGGTGGTTTAGTGGCTTCTGCAGAGAAACCGAACCAATAGGTATGGATGTGGATATAGATATAAATACAGATCATACAAATAGAGTTTTTGTATATTTGTGTGGTAGATAGATAGATGGATAGATAGATACATAGATGATAGATAGATAGATAGATAGATAGATAGATAGATAGATAGATGATAGATAGATAGATGATAGATAGATAGATAGATAGATGATAGATAGATGATAGATAGATAGATACATAGATGATAGATAGATGATAGATAGATAGGTAGATAGATGATAGATAGATAGATGACAGAGATTGATTTTAAGGAATTGGCTCATGCAATTTGGAGGCATGGTAAGTCCAAAATCAGTGGGATAGTCTGGCAGGCTGGAGAACCAGGAAAGAGCTGCCATTCGAGTCCAAAGACAGACTTCAAGCAGAATTCCCTCCTCTTCCAGGGACCTCAGTCTTTTTCTATCAAGGACTTCAGCTGATTGGATGAGGTCCACCCACATTATGGAGGGTAATTTGCTTTATTCAAAGTCTGCTGATTTAAATGTTAATCTCATCTAAAATATATCTTCACAGAAACGTATGGAATCATGTTTAACCAATATCTGGGTACCAGGGGCTAGCCAGGTTGACACATAACATCGACCATCACAGGCCCCCACCTAAGCAGGAAGCGCTCTGTGTATGCTGCCAGCCTGGCTCCCATCTTGCATGGCTGCCTCTGTGTGCTCTTGGGTCTGCTCACTTCCAGCTGGCTCCTGCCTCTTGGCTCTCCAGTGCACTTATTTCATGCCCAATTCTCTGGCTTCATGCAAGAATTCCAGTTTCCTACCAGGAGTAGGACAGGCCCTGCAGACTTTCCCACACAGCCCCAGAAGTCCTGTGCCTACGGCCCTTATCTGGTCATGAGTCCTGTGGGCCCTATGACTTCACTGTCCCCTCTCACCACCGTGAGTTTCCTCTACATTCAGGTTCCTAGAGGATTTCTGCTTGTTTTGGAGGGGGGTTGTAAATTAAAAAAAAATTTTTTTTAACATCTTTATTGGGGTATAATTGCTTTACAATGGTGTGTTAGTTTCTGCTTTATAACAAAGTGAATCAGTTAAATTTTTTAAATTTTAAAACAATATTTCATCCTGGGCAGTTGGAGGGGAAGATGGGAGAGTGTATACACTCACTCTGACATCCGATTGGAAGTCAGTGGGAATCAAATAGGTCTAAGAGAGATGGGAAGGCATCCTGGGCCAGCGAAGCCAGAGAACCCATGGGAGTGAGCATGTCACATGCAGAGGAAAGCTAAGAGCCCTTCTTGAACATTCTAATATTCAAACACCTGCTGTGGGCTGTGCAGGATGCTTGAGGCAGTGATGTACAATACATACGCACTCCTGTTCTCACAGGCCTTGCAGCCAGACTGGGGTGAGCATGTTGGGCAGAGTGGGAAGTGGGATTTGATAACTCAGGGTCAGATTTATGTTTTGTTTTGTTTTGTTTCGCAGTACGCGGGCCTCTCACCGTTGTGGCCTCTCCCGTTGCGGAGCACAGGCTCCGGACGCGCAGGCTCAGCGGCCATGGCTCACGGGCCCAGCCGCTCCGCGGCATGTGGGATCTTCCCGGACTGGGGCACGAACCCGTGTCCCCTGCATCGACAGGCGGACTCTCAACCACTGCGCCACCAGGGAAGCCCTACGGTCAGATTTAAAAGGACCTCAGAAGCCTGAAAAGAGGCGTGACTTGACTTCCTAAAAAAAAAACAGAGCTGCAGGATTGTGGGGGCATGGAGGTTACATGCTGGAAGCTGTTTAAGAAAGTGAATTTGGTAGTGGAAAACTAGAGGCAGAGCATCAGCTAGGAGTCAATGATGTAATTCTTGGTTTGCCTTGGACGGTACATATTTATGTCTCTTGTCCCAGTATAATTATGTATCGTATCCCTTTTTCATTTTCAAAGTGTCCTATTTGGATGATCAATTCCCATGTTGCCTAGCTAGAAGCCTGAGAACGTGAGCTTCTTGCGGGTAAGGCCTGTGGTCCCTTTGCCTTTGTACCTCGAATACGCAGTGCCTGACACATAACAAACATTTCACTTTCGAAAAAGTGAATGACTCTAACACAGGAATCAGAAAGGGCAGTTATGAAGGTAGCAAGAGATTGAAGCTAATGCACTATTTATGAAAGCAGAGTTTCAGGGAGGAGGCTATGGTAAACAGAATCTAGCGTTCCAGGGAAAGCTAGGAGACCACAAGGAATAAAATGAACATGGGCTTCTTGGAGACATGACTAATCCCAGGTCTCGGAAAGTACAAGACCAGCGTGAAATATCTTGGACCAGAAAGCAAGAAAGTGCTGAGAGACTAAGCGGGCCTATGTCAAAGGACACACACAGGCACTGGCTTAAAGGGGCTCCCCCTGGCCACATTCGTGTTGATTTGAGCTTCAAAAAGAATAATGACGGCTATGGGTTATGAAACAGAAGAAAAGAAAGGAAATCTTGAGTCTGTACTGGTACTGAACAAAAAAGGATCAGCGGAGGCTCTTTTTAACCTGAGAACACCGGCCAATAAGGACCTAGCAAAGTGCCATTTTGCAGCCATCAGTGCACTAACTGGTTGAGGCGAGGATAATCCATGAATGCTAAAATCACAGCGAAAAGCTGTTGGAAACAGGATATTCACATGGTCTCAAAAGAATGCTTTTAATTAAAAATGGGAAAAAGATACTTTTACAATGGAGAAATTTGGCAGAAAAAACATAGTTACCAAACGAGAAATGGGACAACATCAACATGTACCTCCTGATGTGATGCAACTGGAAGTACACAACCTCATTTAGGTGGTATTCTTGACAAAACAAAACAATGTTTAGTCTGGATCTAAACATGAGGAAACAATCAGATAAGCCTAGAATGAGGGACATTATGCAAGACAATTGGCCTGAACTGTTCAAAAATGTCAACTATCATCAAATTTCATAAAAGAGGATGGAACATTCTAGAATCTAGAATTCTGAATTCTAGATTAAGGGAGCTCGGAGAAACAAAATAAAGACAATACATGAAATTTATCGGGGTCCTGGATTTAAAAACAACAACAACAACAAAATTTCAAAAGGCATTTTGGGGGACAACTTAGGGTTTTGACTATAAACTGTCTATTAAATGATCTTATTGAATCAGTGTTAAATTCCTCGCAAACAATAGTGTATTGTAGTGAATGCCTTTAAAAAATTAGGCAACGATTGCTTAAGTAGTCAGGCTGAAATATTCAGGTGAAATGTCATGATAAACACAATCTTCTCTCAATTACTCTGTCAACACACACACACACACACACACACACACACACACACACACACACACACCAGAAGAGCAAATGTGGCAAAATGTTACTAATTTGGTGAAGTGAGGTGAAGGCTATATGGATATTCATCGTATTATTCTTTCAACTTCTCTATGGGTTGGAAATTTCAAAATAAAAAAGGAAAGGGGAGAGTAAAGAAAAAAAGGAAAAAAGAAAGCTTGGAGGCTTTTCAATGAAATAGGGCACCTGACAAGCTTCAAGGGGGCGGGTGATTTGGAGTGGGAGAGAGAAATCAATTGCCACAGGTTACGGAGGTGACAGAGAGGAAAGACATAAAAGTGAAGACTGTCAATAAGAATGAGGACAAAGGAGAAAACAGGATCAAATGAATGTGTTTTGTGGTTTCTTTTTTTTCTTATTTTTAAAATAGGAGAGTTGTATAATGGTTTGAAGGTAGAGGCACCAAGTGAAAATGAAGTGGCTGATAACAGTGACAGGCCAGGATGAGCCCAGCTGTGGAAATATTATCTTGGATGTGTGCGAAGACGTCACTTAGGTAACCCAAGACGTGCTTCCACCAGGACTGGTGGTTGGAAGCTGTTGCCTCTCCCCAGCTCCCTACCCTTAAAAAATCCACACTGATGTTTCCTCCCCGGATTTGGAGAGGTCATTTCTCACTCTTCTGCAGCCACCCCAATCTTCCATCGTCTGAAGGCTTCCACAGGAATGGATTCGAGAGACTTCTACAGGGTTTCACCTCGTGTTCGTGTATTAATAATTCCCTGAAGAGGTCACTTACACCAGAGATTCACAGAGGGGTCCCTGACACTGTTTCCCTAGACCCCATTTCAGCTCACCTGTTCTTCATCTTCCCAAGGCAGCCATTACTCCCAGCAGAGTGTCCCCAGCACCGAATCCGTTCTTTCTGTTCTACAACCGTGAGGCGTGATGGAAAGCTGGAAGCATAGTGCACGGAGGCAGGTTGAAAATGGAGGCAACATATCTCTGAGAAGTTAAGGTCCATTGTCATCTCCAGGTTGTGTTTCAGAGGTTTCTGATGCCATGATTTGTTGTATGAGATTTACCTTGAGTAAAGGGAGAAGGTAGGAGCAGGATATTCTTACATTAAATGTTTAATACTTACCCAAAACAATATATGTAATGATACATGTACCCAGTTTAAAAAGCCAAGTAGTACTAATAAGCTTGTGATTAAAAAAACCAACACTCCCCTTTCCCTTTCCTTTCCACACCTGGTTTCCGTCTTTTACCAGCTGCTTCTGATATTTACAGCCATATTTCTAAATGATATGCTTATACTAATACTTCTTACTTAATTTTACTTATTATCTGTTCATTTTCTTCAGTTGAAGATAAGCATCTAATGACCTTATCACCACCGCCACTTCACCCACATAAACACAAAAACATACCAAAGCCACTCTCCCTCTTCTCACTCTCCCAACAAGAGTTATATCACAGTTTCTGGTTAAATCAATAGTCATCGTTTACATTCTGATTTATTGCACCACTTTAATAAGTTTCCTGGATTCCCTGAGCGTGAGGCCAGCCTGACTGGGGAGCATCTCTAGCCTGTGGGAACTTGACCTGAGGGAGCAGAACCTCCTTAGGTTGGATCACTGGGCTTTCACAACAGTCTTGGTCTGGCAGCCACAATAGGAGCTCCAAGTTACCAAACGAGCAAAATTCCTTGGAAACCCAAGTAAATGTGATTTCTCACCCCTTTCTAAACCCAGGGTTCAGCTTATATACAACTTCCTAAGCTCCAGGTAAACAATAGGGGAAAAGCAGTAGCAAATTGACAAACTGAGCAGATGTGCTCAAGAATGTGCGGTGAAGGTCACATTATCACCCACATTACTGGTCCACACACCTTAAATGTCACCAGAAACATGGGTAAATTGCAATTTTAGACAGTGAGCATCAACAATATAGAAGTATTGGCCAGATGCTTGGCAACAATCGACAATTTTCTTTTCCAGCCGCACAGCGCGGCATGCAGGGTGTTAGTTCCCCGACCAGGGATCAAACCTATGCCCCCTGCAGTGGAAGTGCAGAGTGCTAACCACTGGACAGCCAGGGAAGTCCACAACTGACAATTTAAAATGTTTCCGATTGCTATGGAAACAAAACCAGAATGCCAGTAATTATCAATAATTTTTCATGCTGAAACTCAAACCCAGCTCTGATTTCCATAATAAGCTAGATGTGTTTCCAAAACATGCTCAACCTCCAAGGATTTTGTTACACCAAAGGCAAAGTCAAATTTGAATAATCCCTCTTGGTACCTGCTTGCCTGTGGTACCTCAGCTTGTTCTCAGGACTCCCAAACAGGAGAGATAAAAGCACTCATTGTACTGAAGATGAAGCTGGGAACAGAGGAAGGACTGCATCATGTGTCAGAGCCGGGGCTGGGGGTGCCTTACACTCCAAGACAAACCTTGAATTGACCAAGAGCTGGTTCTTAAATGGTGTGAGTGAAAAGGCGCCTTTCAGAATAAGGGTCCTATGTCGCTCAGCCCTGTGCTCCAACACTTAACACTGGCCTGAAAGACAGAAGGAAAACATGCCTTCAAGATTCTCCTTACCTCCAGATCCATCAGGTTTGCTTTCAGCGTTCACCATCGCCCTTGATTCCTGCAATAAAGAGAATTCCATATTGTTCTTTGTCAGACGGTAAGTGCACGTCCAGGTTTGAAACATTGCCTTGGTCAGAGTATTCACTGTTTTCCCTCACCTATCTATTGAGGCTCTTGGTATGGCCCTTTCCCCTCTACTGCCATACATCCTCGGATCTTTTCCAATAGTAGCAAGCCTCCCTTGGTCCCCACATCCTCTTCTAGTTCTTTTTTTTTTTTTTTTTTTTTTTGGCTGCATCGGGTCTTAGTTGCGGCATGCGGGCTCTTGCCCCGCAGCATGTGGGATCTTAGTTCCCCAACCAGGGATCAAACCCCCTCTTCTAGTTCTTATCCTCTCTCTTTCTTGTCTTCACAATCAAACACCTGAACGCTGTGGTCAGAGCATCCTATCCACCTCCTCACCCCCACACCACCATTCTAATCTCTGTTTCTATAAACTCGGCGTTTTTAGATTTCACATATAAGTGAGATCATATAGTAGTTGTCTTTCTGTGTCTGACTTATTTCATCAGTAGTGGCCTTTCTTGTGAGCTACCAGGCACCCTGTTCTCACCCGTATTATGGAATATTCGCCCTACATTGTAATCACTATTTGTCCTGACTTTCTTCTCCCACTAGATTATAAGCAACTTGAGCGCAGGAATCATATTTTGTTTGTCTATCTGTCCACTACTGTCTAGCCTAGCCCTTGACACAGAGGGGTGCTGAATAGATCTTTATTGAATACATGAGCAGAATAAACGAAGTAAGTATGGAGAAGTGTCAAAAGACCATGGTTCTAAAGACTATAAGAAAAACAGAAGTTTCTACAGAAGGCTGTGTTTAGACAGGAGTTTAAAGTCCAAGCTACTAGACCTGGTGATTACGTAAAATTCACTATGTAAATAGACTGTATAAGATTGCAATAGTAATGACGTTCATTGGCTTTCATTCTACAGAGATTTAAACCTCAATACATATAAAAATCAGGCAGGCACCGTAGTAGCAGACTGAACAAAACAGAGAATTCTGCCCCCCCCGCCCCACCCTCATTGTTCATGCAACTTACAGTTGATTATTTCAGTACCACCTCCCTATATTCCAGGCACTTGTGCCCCTTGACAATCAATCCCCCCTCCCCACCTGCAGCCCTTGGCAGTCACTGACCTGCTCTCTCACCATTGGGTTTGTCTTTTCTAGAATTTCATATAAATAGGATCATACGCCATTCAGCCTTTTTTTCCTTTATTTTTTTAAATTGATGTATAGTTGATTTACAGTGTTGTGTTAATTACTGCTGTACAGCAAAGTGATTCCGTTATACATATATATACATTCCTTTTTTTTTTTTTTTTAATGCGGTACACGGGCCTCTCACTGTTGTGGCCTCTCCCGTTGCGGAGCACAGGCTCAGTGGCCATGGCTCACGGGCCCAGCCGCTCCGCGGCATGTGGGATCTTCCCAGACCGGGGCACGAACCCGCGTCCCCTGCATCGGCAGGCGGACTCTCAACCACTGCGCCACCAGGGAAGCCCTATACATTCCTTTTTTAAAAATATTCTTTTCCGTTATGGTTTATCACAAGGTATTGAATATAGTTCCCTGTGCTATACAGTAGGACCTTGTTGTTTATCCATTCTATATGTAAAAGCTTACATCTGCTAACCCCAGCCTCCCACTCTATTCCTCCCCCAACCCCCTCCCACTTGGCAACCACCAGTCTGTTCTCTATGTCGCTGATGCTGTTTCCATATCATAGTTCATTTGTGTCTTATTTTAGATTCCACATATAAGTGATATCATATGGTATTTGTCTTTCTCTTTCTGACTTACTTCACTTAGTATGATGATCTCCAGTTGCCTCTAAGCAACATTTAGTCTTTTACGTCTGGCTTCTTTCACTTAGCATAGCACTTGTGAGATTTATCTGCGTTGTTTTGTGTATGAATAGTTCATGCCTTGTTATTGCTGAGTGATATTCCATTGCATGGATTTACCACGATGTATGTATCCATTCACCAGTTGATGGAAATTTGGATTGTTTTCAGTTTGGGGTTGTTATAAATAATAATAATAAGTGGGATTACTGGGTCATATAGTAAGTATATGTTTAACTTTAAAAGAAACTTTCAAACTTCTCCAACGTGGCTACCCTTTTCCATTCCCACAAACAGTACATGAGAGTTCCAGTAGCTCCACACCCTCACCAACACTTGGCATTGTCACTCTTTCTAATTTTAGCTTTTCTAGTGGGGCATGTAGTGTTAGCCCAGTGTAGTTTTAATTTGCATTTCCTTGACAATTAATGATATTGAGCATCTTTTCATGTATTCGTTTGCCATCTGCACATCTTCCAGGGTGAAATTTCTATTTAGATTTTATGCCCATTCTTTAATCAAGTTGTTTATCTTCTTATAACGGAGTTTTAAAAGTGCTTTATATATTCTGAATACAAGTCCTTTATGAGACATTTATTTTGCAATTGTTTTCTCCCAGTCTGTGGCATGAGAAAGCCATTACATTTTGACAAATAGGAATTTTCTCATTCAGAATCCCTGGAAATGCGAACCAGTACACCGTGTCTGTTGACGTCTGCAAAGCAGCAGCCAGCCTGCGGGGGAGGGAAGGAAACTAATACGCAGCTCCGGAATTCAACCTCAAAAGAAGCTGCTCTCTGTTTTCAGCCCCATCTCTTGATTTTCTTGCATTTTATTGATTCCAATTATTTTCTTTCCTATGTTACTTGCTTTCTGTAGCTACTGCAATTTTAGGCAGAAACATGTACTTGGAAGATCCATCTGTTTCTTTCCTGCTGCAAATGAACATCTCGACTTCCATATTTCATGGTGAGCCCCAAATAGTAAAAACGCAACAAAGCCACTCACGTGGAAATTGTTCCTGATTGCTCCCAGTTCAACCTCTGGACGTTACACTGCTCTCTCTAACTTCTAGGGACAAGCTTGTCTGACATCTTCAGTCTTTGGGGGGAGATAAGAAGGAGAAAGTTCCCAGTGAAAGGAAGCCTTGTGGTATCCATTGTTTTATTAAAACACTGACCCCATAGAAAAGAATTTCTGCTGGAAGTATAAGGCAAGGTCCAATGTTTAGCAGTGCAAGAAGGACACTCTAACCTCCCCAGTCTCTCCTGAAGTAGCTCATACGACCCTCATGAGAGAGGTGCCCTCCCCATACCCAGAGAAAAAGAGCGTCCTTATCTCTGAAGACTGAGGAATAGGGAAGAACAGACCTTGCTAACCACCTCCACTCCCATCCCTGTTTACTACTCTTAGCTCATACCCTCTTGTCTTATCCTGTTTTCCTAGAACTTTCTACTCCTCATCATTTCTCTTGGCCTCACCCTGTACTCCAGCCATTGCTATGGAGACCAGGTCCACTCAGCTTTGCCCAGCTTCCCATAGACACAGCTCAAGAATGCCTGGTCCCGAGCCTTCTCCCCTCAGCTCCTGCTTCCAGCCCTGGAGCTTCCCTGATGTGGGTGCTGCTCTACATTCACACAGGCCACCTAGAGTGGACTGGGGAGGAGTGGGATCCTTATGCCCAATGGTGGCAGGACTCTTGGAGAAGTATGTCCCCCTTTGGCCTCCGGGCAGCCAGTTCTGAGGGTGTCACAGGAAGCTTCTCGGAAGGTTCCAGCAGGACAGAGCACCAGATGCTTGTAGCATGACCGGCTGGATAATGCATCTTTGTTTTGGCTTCCCTGCTCTGTTCCCTTGCTCTGTCTCTCAAGCCTGCTCCCTGGGATCGGGTACACTCCCAAGTAGATGACTGGCAGGCAAGCCCTTTTTAGGCTCCCCTTTCAGGAAATTCAAGCTAAGACAGAGGATGTTAAATAACTAAGCAAGGGAGCAAACAAACAAACACACGTGTGTGCATGTATTTATATGTATATAGGATTTCTTTTTCGACCCTTCCGATTTGGGGTTTGGTCACTGATACGCTGATGCATTCAACCCCAGCCAACCACCTGGTAATTGAACATTGTAACATCGTAGCTTACGCAATTGCCCGCATCCCACCCCCATGCCCAGACAGGTTTGCACAACTCAGATTTTGCAAAAGTGATCATGACTCCTAAATTGACATCCTGAATTTTAAAGGTACAGAACCTGTAACACAAACTGTATGTGTATAGTATACTTTCAAATAGTTTCTACTGTTGAAGTCACCAAAATATTTTCACGTTCAATGGAAGAAGGATGCTGGCCCCTTCTTTAGCTTTAGGTTTAGCATTTTATTTCTTACTTTAAGTCAGTCATCTTAGATTTACAAATGGCCCTCCACTCTTGTTCTCTCGTGGTGGCTTTTGGGGTAAGATTGGAAGGAGATGAGGGTAAAGACACAGACACCCCGGAAATAACATGATTTGGCACCGTTAGAGACCCCACAGGAGCACCATAAACCTGAAAACAAAAAGCCTTTCTCCTGGGACCTGCCACCTCCCCTGAGCCCTTGCTCCGTGACATTAGCTTAGCGTGTCTTTTCATGCATAATGCAACCTCTTCCACGTCTCTAATATGCTATCAGCACCTTCCGGAACAATTTGTATGGGTTAGATCTGTGTTAGTCATGGCTTGTGGGACCTGAGGGGCAGCTGTACCTGATCAGGAAGGGAAACCAGAAGGCTTGTTTTGAGTCTCTGCTTAGCCTCTCTCTGTGATACCAGAAAGGACTGGAATTTTTTGTTCCTAGTTTTCCGATACTTACGAGCAGCCTTATGAAAAAGTATCCATTTGCCTGTTTATTTTTAACTATCATATTAAATATTCCAGCAGAAAAATACAAGATCAAAACCCCCAAAGGTCGAATGCCTGCTTCCTAGCTGGAGTTTCAAAACTGCTTAGAAGCTGCAAGCCGCCTAATCCCAGGGCATTAATATTCTGGGAAAGCGCGGAGGACGCCGTCCCTGTGGGAGCGTCTCCTGGGTTTGGAGGCGGTGAGTATTCTGTCAGGCGAAAGGAAACACACATTAGCCAAATCCAAGCAGACTGCTCAGATGCTGTAAAAGCTTCCCAGTAGAGCTCCTTAAAGCTTTTCTGACTGATCTTCGACTTCAAGATTATGCCCAAGCAAACCACACTGGAAGCTGATGTATTGCAACGAGGCTGGCGACTCACCAGAATCAAACCAGGGCAGACCTTTGACAGATCTGTCCCCTCGGCTGAGAGACGAAGCCCGGGGCTGGGCTCAAAGCGTCTACATCCAGCCCATGGATTCCTGGACCTCCCAGCTTGGTCAGAGACTCGGGATGGGAGGTGAGAAGTACAGGGACTCATTTCCCCTCTGCTGACTGTCATACTGCCATTCCTGATACTATCTAAACACTCCAAGCCACAATTTAAATAAAAATCAGCATTAAACGAAAAGGCTGAGATTTTGTTTACATGCCTGGAAAGGTCATTACCAAAGGAGATGAAATGGCCTGACCCTTTGGCTCACCTCTGGGTCCATAAGCTCTTATACCTTATACATGTTCTCGCCTCATAAATCCCTTAAAATTCAATGGGCTCACAAATTTGCCAGATCTGCTGAGAAAGAGGACCTGGGAACAGACTCTCAGGTGGTACATGGAAAGAAGCCCCCGTCTCCCTTCTACACCAGGTTAAGATGGAGAGGTGTCAGCAATTCCTGAAAACCTCTGCCCTGAGGGACTTCAGACAGGAACAGAAAAATTAAGGGGACTTTGGACGATTTCTACCAGCAGAAGTCTGGGAAATGACCAGGTCAGGTATTTGCTGAGCTATTTAATGAGGCTGCACAAGCAATAAGAAGAGGTTGATAGGGTTTTAGTGTCACTGAGGTTTCCAGGGCGAATTAAAGAAAGCAGTGAAGTAAGAGGAGAGTGGATTTAAAAATTAACCTGTGTGTGAATGTACTATGTTCGGAACAGGAATTAAAAAGCAAACAAGGATTAATTGACCCCTTCCTTCCCCAGAAGCAGGGCACTGGCATTTCAGGAGCAAAATTGATTGGTTGAGAATTCTTTCAGCTAGGTAATTACACCGGGAAGCCGATCAATACTCAGTAGCTGGGATTTAGAATCCCACTGACAAGCTACAGAAGAATCCAGAAAGGAAGCTGAGAATGGCTGTTTGGTTCAGACACGATTGGATCTTAAATGTTTCTGAGTAAAATAAAATAAAATAAAATAAAAAATAGTGCTTTGCTCTCCTCTCTTGCTTTAAAAACCCTTTTGATTCAGTATTAACCCAAAATAAGGATTCCCACTCAAAGCAGTTCTCTTGGTGGCGGGTGACGGATGAAAAGGGCCCGATCTGTGATTACGTGGTTCACTTATGCAACCGCAATTAAGCTGCCTGTGAAGTTCACGTAGCTAAATAAAAATTACAACCAAGTTACTTATTAGCTACCTTGAACCTGCCTCCCTGAGAGCTGGAGGGGTGGCGAGAGAGCCAATTTCCAAGTGAGCTGGAGTGATCTGCCTTGCTGTCTGTTGTGCTCAGATGGGTCCTGAGCGTCCTGTGCATGACTGAACAACCAGGCCCAGAGATGTCTCAAGACTCATCAGATTAGTAGACCCACCAGCCACCTGCCAAAATGCTCAGGTCCTAATCAGAGGAGCCTGATCTAACTCTCCTACAAATAAGTGATGCGCCCCAGGCCCTTTTCTCCTGCACACATCAGATGAAAGTGGGACATATCAGGCAAAGGACAAAGGCGAAAGCCAAAAGGGTTTTCTTCAAAGCACAGGAAGGGGGGAAGCTCTGTTATAGGGGAGGGTTTAGGGCATAGACATTGCCAAGGCTGTTTCATCTGTCACTGCTGTTTGTTGTTCTCGAGATTCTCTGGGGAAGAGGTGCAGTGGGAGGAACATCTAGGGGTAACAGCTCACAATTGGCCCAGTGACCATGGCCATCGCTCAAGCACTCATTCAGGATTTCCAGGATTCCTGGGACTTCTGGAGGAGCCAGTTTCTCCCACCTCTTGCTTGAAAATTCATGGATTGCACTAGATACATAGCAGTTTGGCTTTCTGGCAGGGAAAAATGAAGGAGACGACCCTGTAGCAAAAGACTCTTGGAGACACAAATGGCTAAAACATAGGAAAACACACAACAGAAGGCAACTCATTTTATCCAAGGAGGGAGAGATCCTTATAGAGTATGAGCAAGTGAGTTGTATCTTGGAGGATCCATATTATAAAATTCTAGAGTCATTCATAGAGACAGAAAGCAGAGCATTGGTTACCAGGGGCTGGAGGGAGGGGATGTGGGGAGTTAGTGTTTAATGGACACAAAGTTTCAGTACAGAATGATGAAAACTTTCTGGAGATGGATGGTGGTGATGCTTGCACAACTATGTGAATGTATTTCGTGCCCTTGAACTGTGCACTTAAAAAGGTAAATTTTATGTTAGATGTATTTTACCATAATAAAAATAAATTTGAGAGTCATGCAATGACAATGTAATTTCCTGTGTAATTCATATACATAGACATATAGTCTACTGCTAAGTTTTCTCCATGTTTTTTAAAAAACATTGCTAAGGCAGGGGGAGGGAGAAATTAGGAGTTTCGGATTAGCAGATGCAAACTACTATTTTTATAAAATGGTTAAACAACAAGGCCTTACTATATGGCACAGGGAACTACATTCAATATATTGTAATAAACTATAATGGAAAAGAAAAACAAACAAAAACATTGCTGAGGGACACCCAAAGATAAAGACCTCAAGGTGTCGGAGATGCTCCTGTATCCATTCAAGCTCAAGGCGTTTGTGTGAAACACTTCCCAAAGAACATGTCATCCGAGGTCCCTGTGTCCTCAGCCTGCTGTGTGTGCATCTGCCCCCTGTGCCCTGCACCCTCCCTATGTCCAGGCAGGGCTGCCAAAGAGCCAGAGTTTGTCTTCTTGACCCTTAGTCGCCCCTGCCCTTTCTGCTTTTCTTTTCTTTTCTTTTTTTTTTTTTTTTTTTTTTTTTTTGCGGTACGCGGGCCTCTCACTGTTGTGGCCTCTCCCGTTGCGGAGCACAGGCTCCGGACGCGCAGGCTCAGCGGCCATGGCTCACGGGCCCAGCCGCTCCGCGGCATGTGGGATCTTCCCGGACCGGGGTACGAACCTGCATCCCCTGCATCGGCAGGCGGACTCTCAACCACTGCGCCACCAGGGAAACCCTCTTTCTGCTTTTCTTATCCAGTCATCAGTCTCTTTTCTTTCCTCATTTCAGAAAGGGATCTAATACATTCATTCACACAGAGGTATAAAGGTCTAAGAAGATTTATACAGCCCACCCGCAAATATTTACATTTAACTGGAAGCTAAGCTTTGAGCAAGAAGAGTTAAAATACAGAAATGGGAACAGAGTTTGCAGCCTCTCCAACTATTCCCCCCAGGCTGTGTTTTTATGCCTCAAAATCAGATTCTGCCTGCATGTCTCAGATAACCTTAGAAATGTCTTTTCCACAGTCTCTTTCCCTGGTCAGTTTCTCTGTCAGGCGCTACTTTCAGAAGCCCAGACCATGCTCTCGCCCATCAGCCCTCTTGGCCAGAGCCCTGCACCAAGTTAAGTTGTTCATTGGGCACAGAAAAGTCTCCAAGGCACCTTCTAAATCTGCCAAGGCCAATTTAGAAACAGAAGGCTGAAGCCAAATGGAAAAGTTGGGAGAGCACTCGTGGAGAACAGAGCTGGCCTGGGCCTCAAGGCAATTTATTACTAATCCAATGAGTGGCTGCAACCAAACAGGACGCTGGCAAAGAGCACATGGAAAGTTCTATCTTCACTCAAGCCTGTAGCCTGTCCTAGAACAAAGGAGCAAAGGTTCCTTAAACATAAACACAGCTGACTCTCTGGAGGGAAAGACAGTCTCTCTTTTATATCTGCAAAACCAGAACCAGCAGGGGCTGGGCCCAGGAATCTGTATTTTTACAAGCCTCCTCAGGGGGGCTGATGGTCTAAATTAAAGTGACGACAAATAAAAAGCCAAAATAGGGTGGTTTTGTGTTCGCTTTTGTTCAATGTTGGTGTGCATATCAACAATAAAGAATGTGATATTCATCTTATTTATTGACTTATTTCTTAAAACAGCAGGAAGATGCTGAGACAGGAGACTCTGCTCAACATGGCAGTTCCAAATGATCACAAAGGACCTGTTGTTTCACAGTGTAAGAGTCACCAACTGTCAAGGCCAACAAAAATATGTTCTACGGCTTTGGTTTCCCTCTACTTTGCCCTGATGCATGGAAAACCCTTTTACCCAAGCCAAGTTATAGGGCAGAAGATATATTTTGTTTCTGAATGTGGGAGTGTAGGTTTGGGGGTAAAACAGAAGGCTGAAAATAGAAGGGAGCTCCAAGGAAGTCTGCGACCTGGAGAGTAAGCTATGGGGACACCTTGGAATTCTACACAGAATGGTCCTACACAGATTCAGGGGAGGGGCTCATTCTGAGACAGAGAAGCCATACCTCGCTCATGTGCAGAGCAGTGTGAGCACCTGTCTTAGTCTGTTGGTGCTGCCGTAACAGAATCTCACAGACTAGGTGGCTTGTAAGCAGCAGGAATGTGCTTCTCACAGCTCTGGAGGCTGCAAGTCTGAGATCAGTGTACCAGCATGGTTGGGTGAGGGCCCTCTTCTAGGTCACAGGCTTCTTGTATCCCACATGTAGAAGGGGAGAAATAACTCTCTGGGGTCTCTTTTATAAGGGCACTAATCCCATTCATGGAGGTTCCACCCTCATGACCTAACTACCTCCCCAAGGCCCCACCTCCTAATGTCATCACCTTTGGAGTTTAGGATTTCAACATATGAATTTGGAGGGACACAAACATTCAGAGTGTAGCAGCACCGATCACATGGGTGAAAGGCCCCCCCTGTGAGGGGCCAGTCCGTCTCATCTGAGGGCAGCTATCCCACCATCTTTCACAGTCAGCTCCCTCCTCCTGGTTCCTCTTTCCTTTTACATCAACCGCTTTACTCTCTCCCCTAACCTCCCATTTCTCTCAGTCATCCAGCCTCAAAACCTTTGAGTTGATGAGGCATAATGAAAAGAGAAATTGACTTGGGGTCTGACAACCTGAATCCAGATCCCAACACCATGAATTTTGGGCCATGTGACTTTGGACAAGTCAATGACACTTTTCTGTAGCTCATGCCTCAGTTTCTAGTAACTGCCTAGTCCACCCCATGGGGCTACTGTAGGAATCAAAATGAGCTATATGAAATGCACATTTTATATCTCCATGTACATATGATCTTGTATTTGACATAACCTCTCAGTTGCCACCCTATGTGATGAGTCACCAAGTCCTGCCGATTCTGCTCTCTTTGGGTCCCTCCCATACATTCTTGCTTTTCCATTTTCATTGCTACCACTGCCTTCCTAACCTACTCGTTCAAGTTGACCTGAACCAATGGTTGTTCACTGTTACAGTATTAGGGTTTTAGCCTCTGTCAGCATTCAGTGGCTGGAGGAAATGAGGGTCATAATCTCCTCTCCCTCTGCCTCTCGACCAGGTGGCCTGTCACAATAAAAGCAAGTCTAGAGCCGAATTCTGACACATAGAGGCGCTTATCAGCCAGCAGGAACAAACACCAGACCGCCTGGTTTGTAAGCTCTGCGAAGTCCCAGCTCTCCATCCTTTCGCTCGAAAAAGCGGATGTGACAAGAAGCTAGCAGCGAGATTCAGTTAATTGGTCAGATGACAGAATTCTCTTTAAGCAGATAGACACAGAATCTAGTGGAACTCTAAGGTCCAGAGGCCATTCCAAAGGACACGAGCTGCTTATACTCTGCTCCTGCGAAGGCAAGGATGCCTGTACAACTTGTCTACCAATCCAACAAATACGACTCATTCCAACAACAAAAAAATAAAATCTAATGCCCAGTATGCTAATTAATACACCTTCTGATGTCCACTGGAAATACATATAACTGAAGCGTTAGCGTCAAGCTCTGGAATATGTTAGAACTACTCTTAAATAATCCAAGAGTACTAGGAAACTTCAGATGTTAAATAACTATGCCTAGGGTAGCAATTAAATAAACTCAAATACACACTATCATCGCACTGTTTAAACAGAGTTCTTTTAGATAGATAATATCTAGATATTATATCATCTATTATATTATCATAGATAATATACCAATGCCACACAGGGACTTTCACTTCTCTTTGTCAAATTGTCCTTCCTTTTCCTTTGAACATAGCCCACAAGTATTAGTGTCTTTCTCCTCTTCCTCTTACCTCAAGCAAGCCCTGATTATCTGTAACAATCCTTTATCTCTTAAATGATGCCTTAAAGAGTGGAGGGTTAGGCTGTGCCTTCTAGGCAGATAAGCTAAAAAAAAAACAATTCCAATAATAATAGCTAAACTCCTGCTCTGTCCTTGGCACTCTTCTAGATACATCACCTCCATTGTTTCATTTACTCCTCATACTAACACTCAGAGATGGATACTATTATTATCTCCATTGTACAGAAGAAAAACTGAGGCTCAGCATATTTAAGTCACTTGCCTAAGGTCATACAGCTGGGATGTGGCGGAGCTGGGATTGGAACCCAGGATTTTCTGTCTCCTAAGACATGACCTTATTCTCTCTTCAGGAAACACGTGCAAGCGGTTGACTGGGCTTGAAACTGAAGCTCTAGACAACGTGGTACAGTCAAGTTGACGAGATAAGTCAGCCAGATGATTTTTCTCATCTAGATTGTAAGCACCTGAGTCAATCCCGTTTCTCTGTTTCTACCACAGAGTTAAACACACAGTAGGAGCTCAGAGAAGTCAGTGACTGGGTTTAGAGGGAAAGAATTTCTGGAATAGCTTTTTCTGCACCAAATCCTGCCTGGGTAGTGATTCATGCCTTCTCTACAAAATGAGCCGGTTTCCCTTTAAAAATAGAGCTTCTAACATGCCCAACATCAAGGAATATTTGTGTGTCTTCCATGAGGCACGCACTGTTACAAGCAGGAGGATTCAGCAGGGAATAAAGCAAACAAGGTCCCTTTTGTCAGAGAGCTTAAAACAACTGTCTCCTAATTTGACCTCTCTGGTCCCTGAAAAATGCCAAGGAAATACCAACCACCAGTCACAGCAGCTCGGGACGTGGGCATCCCCAGAGGCAGGCTCTACACTTGCGTGGTTCCAGCATCTTGAGCCCGTGCTCAGGCCCACCTGAGCACCCAGCCCCTCAGCCCCCGTCATCACTGCTAGGTTCCCACCCCCATGGGGCCCAGGACAGTCACTCGTCTGGCCACCAAGAGCTTGTCCAGGGCACATCCTCTGACTTTCTAAGGTGGCCCCAGCCAGGCAGCACCTGCCGATTCCAGCACTAGCACCCAGACTGCTGTGTGCTTTGGCCTAAGACCTCAGCCTTGGGCAAGGCAGTGGGCTTTTTGCCCCTTTATTCAAACTCCACTCTGCAGGAATGCCTGCAGCGCCAAAAACCAAAAAATCAACCAAACAAAAAGTATTGAAAACAGAGCATTCTGACGTGAAGTCTAGTTGTCAGATTACATTGTCTTTCTTACTCCAGATCCCAGATGTGCTGAATGTGGAGACTGGAAACATCCCCCAGGTGGTGTGTGGACAAAGGTGGGCCCGGGGAAGCCTGGAGGCTGGATATCCTCTCTCTCCTCAGCAGGGTGGCCGGGCAAAGTGAGGAGGGGCTGGAAACTAAGAGCTCAGACGGCAGGCGGGGCAGGAGCAGGCCACTTACGTAGAGCGTAGAGCGTGTGTGGCCTGTTGTAGGATCCTGCCGAGGCAGAGCTTAGGTTTCTGCAGGAAGTGGCCTCTCTGCCCCGCCCACGTGGGGAATCAGCTTACTGGGCTGGCCGAGGCCTCAGCTCTCACATGGGGCTCCCCTCCACATCCCCTCCCATCCCAGGCCTGCGTCCCATCTCCCGCCTCCCTTCCAGACTTGACCATCCCCATGGGCCCCACCCCTGCTCCTCCCATGGCGGAGCCGATGGCCCCTGCCAGAGCCGCCCTCCCAGGGTTCTGGGGACAGAGGGGGCTCTGTACCTGCTGCGCCCACATCTCCCAGCCTCAGCCCTGAGACCCAGGTTCCCCATCCTCCCTGGACCCTCTCTGTGGGGCCGTGGGAGGAGGGCTTGACCCCGAGCCCTTTGCTTGGACCAGACTCTGGCAGATTTGGAGCACAAGCCGCATCGCTGGATTTGGAGCTGCTCAAAGTGCTTGTGACACCCTCCCCTGGGGACCTGCTCCCTCCTCCGGGCTGGTGGGGTCTGACGGCCACCACGACCTTAACCCCCTGTGCCACAAACTTCCTGTAAAAGGTCAAGTAGTCAACATCTTAGGGCTTTGTTGGTCTCAAACGATCTCTGTCCCATATTCCTTGGTTTGGGAGGGTTCTGTTTTTTAATCCTTTAAATCTTATCAGGGCCATGGGCCAGATTTGGCCTGCAGTTGGCCAACGCCTTTGCGACATTACCTCGGCCTTTGACAAGTCCAGCACAAGTAGGATGACGGTCTCCTCGGGAGGTGTCCTGACATCCAGACAAGCTGGTCCCTGGTGGTGCCCCTACCAAGGTTATGACGATGTCCTGATCCAACAAGCAAACATCTAAGATCCCAATTATCCAAGAGGGAGCGGGATTTTTGTTTTATAAAAAATAGAATTCCTTATCAAAATAGACAAGCTTGGCAATTTTTTACATAGTATTCAGTAACACCACATGAGTCTTGGTTTCCAATCGTTGAGGACCTACTAAGTGTCATGATCTGTGTCCTGTGATCCACATGTGTTTTGTGCTTTGATTCCTGCAGCTGCTGAGGTCCCTGTGTCATTTGGGATTGAAATAAAATTGGCTTAATGCCTTGGTCTTAAATTCTGTGGGAAGATCAAGATTCTGGCAAGTTCTCAGGCAAGTTCCAGCGACTCCTCAAGGCTTTTGGGGCTCTGTGTTTCCACCGTCTCTCTCTGTCCCCTCACACAGCTAATCCTCTTGCCCCAAGACCTGGGACACAGCTCTTTTCTGTGATTTTCTTCCAAATACACTCATCCAGTAGCTTTGTATTGAAGCTGACTTCGCTAAAGGTTTAATACAGTGCAGAGACCCGCCTTGAAGTAGCACTGTCTCAAAATTGCCTGTATCCATAAAACCGAACGTGAGTCACCCCGTTTTCCAAGCCTTTTGGCCATCCCATCAAATATCAGGGGCTTCCCACTGGCCACATTTCTCCTGGGCCTCCCTCCCTCACAGAATGCTCTATGCTTGGAGGTGATTCCCCTGGTAAGAGAAATCTAATTCTTCAGGTTTTTATACAGTCACATGACTCTGGAGTTTTCTACTTCCACCCTTTAGAGCAGCTGCTTGGTTGTCCCCCAGCCACAGTGGGACATAGTTATTGATGCTGAAATGTCTCCAGTAGGTGCTAAGGTGCACTTACTACCTTTTCCTCAGTCAGAAGGTGCCCTGTGTCTATACAAGCTTGGGAAGCAGACCTTTCAGTTTCCTGAGGAAGTTCTTGTACAGACTGAAACTGAATACAACCATTCTCTTGGCAGCTGGGAACCATTAACACAGAGCCTAGTCAGAAACAATTTCCTCAAAGTACCTGTATCTCTTCCTGTATAAAATATTTTAACCTACAAACTCAAACACACTCGCACAAATAGTCAACGTGTCCGAATAGACGTTTAGGGTGCCTTTCAGACATTTCACACCTCTTCATCTGCAGCAGAGCTTAGCAGAATTTCCAAACAGAATAGCAAAACCTTCTAGGAAGCTTAGACCAGCTGCAGGAAATATGCGGACTTCGTGGCCTTGTAGCTTCTACCCAAGAAAGCGTGTGCACCCATATGTGTCCTCACTGAAGAATATGCTGGGCTCCCCCTAGAAGTCAGAACACTTCTTTGGCCTTCTGGGCATTATCTCATGGTTTTTATTTAGAGCCACATAACAACCAGTGCAAAGGCACAGAGCCCAACAATACCAGTCATTTTTTTCTGAATAGAAGAAAATTTTCTTTACTTGGTAATTATTTTCTAGCTCCCATGTGGAAGTCTTACATTCAGAGAATTGCCACAGTTTTGGCACCAGAGAGAGAGAGCTATCTGGCCCCTCTGGGGGCCTTGGCTTGAATTTCTGGGACCACTGTGACTGTCCTATGGGAGGCCTAACGCAAAGGCATTCCCTAGAGAATGAGAACAAGAAGAGGCAGGTAATAAGTTGGAGCTTGTAATGGGAGGAAACGGGTGAGCATTCAGAATGCTCAGCCCCAGTGCCCGGATATGTGGAGGGTTAGGATGTAGGAAATCTGGTCATTGTCTTGCGATGGGGAACCGCAGTGTTTATATAGATTTCTCTGATTGTCGTGCTCTCTTAGTGGATGGTTCTCAGCCCGTGGCAAAGTTCTATGTTTAAAGGGGCAACTGTTTTCCCAGTAGGGGAAGAAGAGAATAAATTTCTGTGTGAAAGCAAGGGGCAGAAAGGACAGGTTGGGAATAAAAGCTTTGGAGAAGCTAGATCTTCAGGGGCAGGTGTCTACAAATAATTGGTTTTGCGCATTGGCAATTAGCCAGTACAGAAAAGCTGCTACAGAGGATGGCATAGCTTGGCACACATGAGCAGTATTGTTTTTAGGTGACAGTTCCCTGAAAACCCATCGTTTTTCTTGACAGTTAGGGTCCTCTCAGTGTAACGAGGAAGCGTCTCCTTCCAGTAGGCCCTGGAGTTCTTAGAAACCAGCGTGGACTTGTTTTTCATTTTCTTTGATGAGCTTTGTCTGTGTGCTTTCCAGATGCAGCCAGGGTTGGTTCTGGAGTAGACACGTGACTATAGGCAAAAGTAATAATAAGCTGATCCCACCTGCTGTGACCCTGGGGTACAAAAGGACCCTCATGGTATGAGCCAGGGTATCAGGCACCATTATGAAGTGCGACCCCTGCCACCCAGTACAGCAACTTCCCCAATCAAAGAGAAATTGGCAGAGAGAAAATACATTGCTCGAGGGCAAGGTGCTACCAATTCAACACATCTTTGCTTGGTGATCTAGGGGCCACCTTTACCTGTGAAATCCTATCATGTGTGTTTCCTTTCTCCTTGCTCATTAGATTGCACGTGTAAAACAATTGTCCTTATGTGGGCATCATCACCGTGGGGCGGGGCCGGGGGGAGTCTTGCCACCGCTGTAGTAATAGTTCAGGATGGTAACCAGGTTGGAAGAGCAGAGAATGGGAGCAAGTCTTTATGAAGCGTCCGGAACATGCTGGGCTGGCACTCGATGAGCAGGATGTCACTGGGTCCTCAGCACAACACCCCCAAACCCAGGCACAAGTTCAAGGACACCCAGGAGTGAGGACTGCACATAGAGTTCCAGTTGGAAAAATTTAAAAGAGGCACCTTTACCAAACTGACTGTAAAAGCAATTATCAGTCCCTGCATCCTCAGAAAGGTTTTAGTAGAGCTGGAAGTACTTTGGAGGAAGAAGATTTTGCAGACTTTCACGAAAAGAGTTTCCTTAAGCGGTGTTTCGCGAGAGAGAAAGTGGGCGCTGCAGAAGTTTGTTACTCTGACAATGATGGCTTCTCCTGTGACTTGCCGAGAGCTGCTTTAAAAGCAGGAAAAGACGGCAAATACTTGAAAAGCATGAACTGAAATAAACCTAACTCACCCGAAGTGCCTACGATGTGCTGCACCATTTTAAGTGCTTTATATTATTAACTCATTTACCTTCACAAAAACCCTATGAGACAAGTACCGTTAGTAGCCGTTATAGATGAGGAAACTGAGGCACGGGGAGGGTCCACCAGCTGCCAAAATCATAAGACCAGTGAGCAGCAGAGCCAGGATTCAGAGCCAGGCTGGCTGCAGGGTCCATGCTCTTCATAACTGCACTGCTTTGCCCCTCTGCGTAACTGACTAAGCAATTCCGCCATAAAGAAATGCAAAGTTCACTCAACAGGCCAAATTGAATGAGAAAAGGCAGCTTCTGCCTTATTCACTTTCTCTTGTCACGGCCAAGAAAACCTAGAGTGACTGCTGTCAGCACCACGTCACATGTGAGACATATATCAATTAAAAGAAAGTGGATCTTTTCAACTCAGCATACAATTCTTTTTGCAAGGTTCTGTGACATTAATTAAACAAGGGAAGCCATTGGACTGAAGTGGCCTTAATGCCATGGCAGTCTATGTAAGCAAACCCAAACCTAAGCCTGTAAATGCCTCAGGGTTAAGAAATTGAAACGTAAGGACGACCAGCTTATTGACCACAAACAGCCAACTAGGTTTTGAGCTGTAGCCGATCAACAACTTCCTTGCTTTGCTTCCAGGCCTTCTCTGCATAAGCCTCTCCCCAGCTCCTGTCGGTGGAACACTCCTAACAACTTCCAGTTTGGTCCTGCCCAATTTGAATCAATTTTACTAAAAAAACCCCCCAAAAAACAAACAAAAAACTCTTAAACGTTTTAATATGCCTCCGTTTACCTTTTAACAGTTCTAAACACAGCTGGGCAATGGCTCCGGTTTTAGTGGAAATGGCCAGAGTTGAAGCAACTGTCAAAAGTAACTTGAGGGCCTCCCTGGTGGCGCAGTGGTTGGGGGTCCGCCTGCTGATGCGGGGGACGCAGGTTCGTGCCCTTGTCCGGGAAGATCCCACATGCCGCGGAGCGGCTGGGCCTGTGAGCCGTGGCTGCTGGGCCTGCGCGTCCGAAGCCTGTGCTCCGCAACGGGAGAGGCCGCGGCAGTGAGAGGCCCGTGTACCACAAAAAAAAAAAAAAAAGTAACTTGAATTTGGCTTCTGCTTTACATTATATTGGATTTCCTCTTTTAAAAGAATACAGGATACACTCCTGAGGTCACATAGTTGAATAAACATGGATGTTTTCTCATCCTCCCTTGTCAAGGGGACAGTGCCCACGTGAAGCGTAGAGGGTCCTTAGCAGCATCCGGTGCCATCCTGTCGAGACTTGTTCCAGAAACGAAGCCTCACTCTCCAGCCTCCACACTCACTGGGAGTCCGGGTGTGGTGTGAAGAGGTGATGGGTGGCTAGACGCACAGAGGGACTGGCTGAAGTGTGCCCAGGGCAATTCTAGTGCATCCCCATTCCACGACCCTTGAGACATGGAATGATGTCCCCTCTTTCCTTCTTGAGCAGGGAAGTGGGTTTGCGTGACCAGAGGCAGATCCTGGAGAAAGTAGGCAAGAATTGGAGCTTTTCATTCCATCCTCGTTGCTGAATGTTTGTGTCCTTTCCAAATTCATATGTTGAAACTTAACCCTAGTGTGTTGGTATGAGGAGATGGGGCCTTTTGGAGGTGAGTAGGTCATATGAGTGGGGCCTTATTGCTTATATATGGAATTAGTGATCTTATAAAAGAAGCCACACAGAGCTCCCTTGCCCCTTCCACCGTGTGAGGACACAGTGAGAAGACTGCCATCTGCGAACCAGGAAGCGTGCCCTCACCGGACACCAAATCTGCACTTTGGCTGGTGTCCCAGCCTCCGAAACTGTGAGAAATAAAGGTTTAAGCCGCTGTCTACGGCATTTTTATTTTCGTAGCCCAAATGGACTTTCTCCTCCCTTTGAAGTAGGTGTGGGCTTTCTGCATAGAAAGCAGATGGGAAGGCAGCTGCTCATACACAACAGAGGCCAGTGAGCCGTGGATGGCATCGCTGACAGGCCAGCAAGGGTGCAACCCCACACCTCTTCCGCCAGTTCCCTCTTCCTGCCTCTTTCCCCCTCTCTCCTGCAGAGAACTTTCTGCCAGGTCACATCCTGTCGTGGTTACAGCCTCTGTCCCAGTTACAGGGTTTTACAGCCATAGTCCCTGGTGCCTCTGCCTGCATATCTCTGGGAGGTCTTCGAGAGGCCCACAGGCTCCGGGGGCAACGCCCAACTTTGTCAGATGAGGTCCCCACTGAAGAGAAGGACAGGACCACTGAGCTGTCAAGAGAGTCCCTTCCAAGATCAGCTCGGTGCTCTGTGACCACCTAGAGGGGCGGGAGAGGCAGCGTGGGAGGGAGACGCGAGGGAGGGGATATGGGGGTATATGTATATGTATAGCTGATTCACTTTGTTATACAGCAGAAACTAACACACCATTGTAAAGCAATTATACTCCGATAAAGATGTTAAAAAAAAAAAAGCTAGTCCCTTCCACCGGCTGCCACTGTCCCCAAGATCCTCCACGCTGGAAGGCTCCAGATTGTCCACAGGACAATGATGCCTAATGATGCCTAAGGTCTGAGGACCACCCAAGCGAAAACACCTGGAGCGCTGCTTCAAACATGCAAAGTCCCGGACCTCCAGAAGCGGACCCCTGGGAATAGGTCTCAGGAATCTGAGTAAAAAGGCCACTGGACTTGGAGAACCACTGCTCGAAATGCCTCCATTCCGACGGGAACCAGAATAACAGTAATAGAATGACCTGCTAACAGCGGTGGGAAATGAGGGGATGGGGCCCGAGATTGGGGAAGCCTGATAGAGACAAGAAATCACCTCTGTTTGGGGGTCAGGTAATCCCACCCCTTCCCCATGGGGAGTTGCTGGTCCCTTAGGGGCTTAGGGCCTTCCTCTTGAAGTCCCGGGAATTCCTTCCTTGAGCTAGTTATTTGGTTTCATATTTTCTTATTATGGCATCAAAGAACATCACCCTCTACCCTCCCATTCTAAACTCCTTAACGAAGGGGCCTTGTCGGTGTCAAGGACAGAATGGAAGCCTCAAAGGAATGTGCACTGTGGGTTCCACGGGTGAAGTGATGGGATCGCCTTTACAAGAGGGTCCCTGCTGAACTCCCTTCAGATGGGTCCATGGGGCTAGACTTGGGGTGGGGGGGGAAGGTCAGGGGTTAGCAAGGAGCCAGCCAGGGGCTGGGTGGGATCTGAGAGTGACAGGGCTGCCTCAGAGATGGAGGGAAGAAGGGGAAGGAGATCCGTGGACATCAACTTGATCCCCTGCAGTTTATCAGGCTAGGAGATCAGGTAGGGTCACGGGGCAGAAGCCCCTATAACATGATTAGGAGCGTTGCCCCCCATGCAACCCATCCCCCAAGAATCAGGAGGAGCACGGGTCAAGAAGCCCCTTAACGCAGGTACAGAACCTATAAAGGGGGACAATTGCAACACCTGGTCCTGGCTTTCTCTGCCCCGTCCCCCATTCCCCATGTCCCCCATCACCTCTGCACACTTGCTCAGGCTTTAGGGTTAACCTAGAGCTTGTAGAAGCTGGATCCAGACTATGCAAAGCCATCCAATGTTGCCGTGTGCTCGGCTGTATGTCTAAGGAAGTTCTGCACTTCACACGTGTGTGGTTTCCTTAGGCTGGTGGAGTGGTTTCCTAGGGCTGCCACAACAAAGTGTCACAAACTGGGTGGCTTCAGCAACAGAAATTCATTGTGTCACAGTCCTGGAGGCCAGACGTCTGAAATCAAGGTGGCAGCAGGGCTGGTTCCTTCTGGAGGGCCCTGAGGGAGGGTCTATTTTATGCCGCTTTTCCAGCTTCTGGGGGCTACTCATCAACCATGGCATTTCGTGGCTTGTAGACGCATCACTTCAGTCTCTGCTTCCATCTTCACATGGCCTTCTTCCCTGCGTGGGAAGGAAGAATCTGCTTTTTGTGTAGAAGAAACGTTCAAGTCCTAACCTTTGGTATCTGCAAATGTGACCTTGTTTGGAAATAGGGTATTTGTAGTGTAATCAACACCTGGATAATTAAGAAAGGGATCCAGAGTGATTTCTGTGCACAGACCCGGTGACCTGCTTCGAGGTTATTCAACCTCCCTGGGCTGCAGCTTTCACTAGTAAAGGAAGGAATTAAATCAGGTAATCTTTTCTGGGACTAAAGGTCTCTGAATCTGTTTTCTTTTTTTTTTAATTGAGTTATAACTGACACCCAATATTATATTAGTTTCAGGTGTACAACATAGTGACTCAATATGTTTATATATTATGAAATGATCACCAACTTTCTCCTCTGTTATTTCCTCTGCTGCTTCCTTCTCTGATTGGAGATGGAGGGTCTGGAGGGGGATGGGCTGATACCCACATGCCTGCCTGCCCTCCCTCCCTGTCAGTGTGCTGGGGGTCTTAGAGCTGGCAAAGATTGTTTTTGTCCAATATTCCAGGTCTGACCCTCAATTCCTGGTGTAACAAGAGAATAAGTGGTCCCCATGTGCACCCAGATTCCCTCAGCTGCCTCCTGGCCCGGCGGCCACCTACCAGCTCGCACATCCACGCCTTCCCACAGGCTCCTGGCCTGAGCAGCCTGTCTTCCTGCTCCCTTGACTTATTTCTCATCCTTCTCTTGTCTCACCTACACACCAGGTTTCCGGTCTTTCTTTCCATCCATTGTTTAGCTGCCAGTTGGCCTAACCACTCTATTTTCCACTTTTCTCCCCACCAACACCTTTGTTTATACAGGACACACAGGGTTTGGCATCTCGTCTACAGACAAACAGTCCACAGGATCCAGGCTGAGACAGGAGGCCCGTGTTTGCACCAGGTTGGGCTGAGCTGCCCTGGTGTGACTGCCGCATCCCCAGGCCTCGCTTTCTCCTGTGGGTGATGAAGGTGCGGGACCCAACGGGGGTAACAGGCTCCAAGCAAGACAACAAGGGTGAGCAGGGGACGTTAGATACACCCTCTGCCGAGCTCGTGTTTCCCACTCACCCCAACGTAGCCAGAGCCACTCCACCAGATCTGTGGCTCCTCGGGGCTGTGAGGATGGGGCCAGGGCTTGCTTGTATTAATACAGCGTGTCCCCCAAGCATTCAAATACAAACGACTCGGAGTGGCACTCCCACCCCCAAATAAGGGTTTTCAGAGTTCTAGGGATCAAACCCGAGGCTGCAGGGGCTCTGAGGAAGCACAGATTCCTGCACTGGAAGCAGGGCACTGGTCATCTGTTTTGACTCTAAATTGGAGAAGGAATTCTGTGAGCTGCTATGTAAACTGCACGAGACTGCTGCGTCACGGAAACCGGCGCAGGCAAGATTCCTAGGCAGAGGCGGTGTTCATCCTTGTTACATGGGCAGAAGGTCAACAGAAACGGAAGTCCCTCCAGAGCCTGAGCAGCAAGGTGGGCGTGAGGGAGGGGAGTCGGTGGGTTCCAACCACGTTTCCACACATCTGGCCGTGAGAGGAGGAAACCTGGGTCACCTCCGTGTCCCAGCTATTTTGGTGGGCACCTAAACGCGAGATCTCACCTCAGCCTCATAACTCCTGCCGGCATTATTATCACTGTCTCACGTTGCTGTTTTAGCCGAGGGGAGTGAGGGTAAATCACCTTCTCAAATACACACATAGAAAGAGAAAGGCAAGACTTAAACCTGACTCCAGCCTGTGCTTTTCCTGCCATGCCTTCCCTTCTGTGCTGTGTGAGGGAAAGGACAGCAGCACAGTTATCTTGAAAGGGTAGAAGGTTTTATGAAGTGATTGTGCTTTTATGGTAAGGGACAGCCATGCATATTTGTCAGGGAGGGAAAGGAGTCCATAGCAAGAGGAAGAGGAAACTTCAAGACCAAGAGGAGGGCTCTTCTTTCTATGAGTTGTGGGGATGGGGGGAGGATGGGAGACCAAGGAACAGAGGTCTTTCTCCATTTAGAATGGTTTGCAAATAGCCTCACACTTGAATCTTTCCACTGCCTCAGACTGGCCTCTTCTCTAACAGGTATAAAGCAGGGAGGTTTCTCTTTGGCTTCCTTGCTGGGTCATGGCCAAGTTTGCCTAGAAAATCTCAGCTATCACTGATTCAGTGTTCTTTCTTTTCTCCCTTTTACCACCAACCTCTGATACCCCAAATGAAGTGTTCCGTGAGCACAGAGGGAGATCAATGGTGTGGAAACAGACAAAGGACGTAACCTTGACCAATTCTGGTATGAAAATCTTGCCAAAATGTCAAGTTTGATTTGTCTGCCATCAGAATGAGTCTTGGTCATCGTTACAGAGCTTTAGAGCCCCAATGTGGCGCCTCTTATTCCTGAGTCTCCTGTACACACTGCTAGAACCTGGCGGACATTGCTAGCTCCACTTCAGAGATGGGGAAACTGAGTCAGGGAGAGAGAGCACCACACCTGTCTGAGCTCCGCCGAGATAAGCAGGCAGAAAAAGACTGAAGTTCAGTCTTCCAGCAATGGGCTAAGGTGTCTTTTTTTTTTTTTTTTTTTTTTGCGGTACACGGGCCTCTCACTGTTGTGGCCTCTCCCGTTGCGGAGCACAGGCTCCGGACGCGCAGGCTCAGCGGCCATGGCTCACGGGCCTAGCCGCTCCGCGCCATGTGGGATCCTCCGGGACCGGGGCATGAACCCGTGTCCCCTGCATCGGCAGGCGGACTCTCAACCACTGTGCCACCAGGGAAGCCCTAAGGTGTCTTCTTTTGTCTAGAGTAATAGAAATCAGGATTTTAAAGTCTATTCCCTTACATACCCCAGAGAGCTCAAGAAGTCTTTCTTCTTGCTTTTTAATAACTCTGGTTTTGCCTAGAGAAGTAAGTGGCACTATAAATCCCAAATAGCTTCCTACCTGCTGTTCTTCCCTAGTGAGATTAGAAGTGATTACTAGATATGCTTTCCGGCTCTGCAGAATGATAGGAAACTTCGAGAGTGTGCTTTCTGCTCAGATTTACCAGGGAGAGAGGGTAATGTCAATGGCATTTCATTATCTCAGAAGAGGTGGCAGTAAATATGTTCTGTTATTGAGAACAGACACTTAACTAATTTCTATTACTGGAGATCTTTCTGTTGGAATTAGAGGAAAACTCCCTAGTTCAAACACTTTGCCTTTCCTGATTAGACAATCTTGTACTGAATTGTCCCTCTTTAAGACCAGTTGCAGTGGGGAATTGTCATCCCTTTGAACAATGAGTAAAGGTAGAGAAGAAAAACATTGAATACTTTATCTGCCGCAATTCCTATGTGGTCCTACTCATGCTGGACCCAGGAGGGCCCCCTCCTCCTTTCCAGATGGGAAGAAATTGGTTGACAGTCTGAAAGTTGTCTTTTCCAGAGGACAACACCTGCCCCGGGGTCCAAGTTATTGAGAAGTACACATTAAGCCAGAATCTTACTACAGCTGTCACAATCACAACGATTGACAGCTGGGAAGTCTCACTATGCATTTCTGCAGGATTACAGCAAAGCTTTGATTAGAATTTAGACATTCACACTAGCAGGAGCAGCATTTTTCTTTGCTCTTATAGAGTATTTGATAGTGCTCAGGCCCAGCATTGAAACTCTGTAATGAGCTGAGGATGAAACCGGTGCCTTACAAAACTAAGGTGTGTTTTGGTTTGTTTCTCCTTAATTTCATCTTGGCTAGATCAGCTCTGCTCTTTCTTCTCTTGGATAAAGAAGGAGCTGAACAGAAGTTAGTCAGCCCACAATTTGTTTCCAGGATATGACACAGATTTGCTCTTGACCTCTGAAGCACATTTCCAAATTCTTATATGTAGTAGGAATGAACAGCAGAACAGGTTTAAGATAAATAAATCAAAGTGCCACCTTTATTTGCAACTAAGAAGGGTCACATGTTTGCATTTGGTTAAATAAAACTCCATGACCACTTGCATGTGGTCAGTAAGGATATTTCCACAGAATCGACTTGTTTAAAGTCATAGGTGACTAATGGTAAAAAATGAGATTTTTTTTTTTCAAAACAACTCCTTGTGGCACAGCATATGGTGCCTTTGTATCACAAGGACCATGGGTTCCACTTATTGAAATAGTGACTGTGTTGGGTTTTTGTTTTGTTCTTTTTCTGTAATACATTTATTTATTTGTTTGTTTATTTTTGGGTGTGTTGTGTTTTCGTTGCTGCGCGCAGGCTTTCTCTAGTTGTGGTGACCAGGAGCCACTCTTTGTTGCGGTGCACAGGCTTCTCATTGCAGTAGCTTCTCTTGTTGCAGAGCTTGGGCTCTAGGCGCGCGGGCTTCAGTAGTTGTGGCACGTGGGCTCAGTACTTGTGGTTCGCGGGCTCTGGAGTGCAGGCTCAGTAGCTGTGGCGCACAGGCTTAGTTGCTCCATGGCATGTGGGATCTTCCCGGACCAGGGCTCGAACCCATGTCCCCTGCCTTGACAGACAGATTCTCAACCACTGCGCCACCAGGGAAGCCCGATTGTGTTGGTGTTTAAGCTGTTGCTTCTCTGCTCCACATCCACTATTCTGTACTCTGCTTTGTGATTCTAGGGTTGGGTTGCTGTAAATCTCATTTTCCTTTCTTTCTACTCTTCTAAAATAGCCTTTAACTGATACAGAGAGTTTCATTTTACTAATAACTATTCCAAATGAAAAGAGGATTTTGAAATCCATTATTTAGAGCATTTCATTCCCGTCAAAATTCTCCCAAATGGGGCATTTTATGGAAATAAAATGTTTAATGAAGACTCTAGGGTCAGAGATTGTATTCTCATTGGACTCCTATCAGCAGTACAGAGCACACAGTAGATGCGAATGTAGCAGATCTAGCTGAGAAAGACCTGCTCATTCTACTAATTTCATGGTAGACAGATAAGTACAGAAAATTGTTGCAAATCTGCAAGGCTGCATAAAACTGTCTATTTCCTGAGGTATCCACCTGTTATGGTCTGAATATTTGTGTCCTCCAAAATTCATATGTTGACACCTAACACCCAAAGATAATGGAGTTAGGGAGTAGGCCTTTGGGAGGTCATGAAGAGAGGGCAGAGCCCTCAGGAATGGAATTAGTGCCCTTATAAAAGAGGCTCCAGGGAGATTTCTAGCCCCTGGACACAGGGAGAAGTTGCCAGCTAGGAACCAGGAAGAGGGTTGTCACCAGAACCCTGTCACCAGAACCCAACCATGCTGACACCTTGATCTTGGACTTCCAGGTTCCAGAATTGAATGGACACTATTCCAGCTAACCATTCTGAGCAAGGAAGAAGTAACCACTGGGAGCTGTGGAAGCCTGCAGGGTGCAGAGGAATCTCTTTGAAGGTTTTGCACGAAGAGCACAACTGCTCAAGTTTCCATAAAAAGCGACCCAAGCCAGAGCCCTGTGCTCCATTCCTAAAGAGACGGAAGAGCGCAGTAAAACAGGATCTGGTGAGTAAAATGGCTGAGAAGACATGAACCACTGGGAGATCAAATTCCAACTCCAAATCCCCAAATGGAAGTTGTTCATTTCCACGTTTATTTTGTTTTAATTTTTAAATTTTTTAATATTTTTTATACAGCAGGTTCTTATTAGTCATCCATTTTATACACATCAGTGTATACATGTCAATCTCAATCTCCCAATTCATCCCCCCACCCTCCCACCCCCCGCTGCTTTCCCCCCTTGGTGTCCACACGTTTGTTCTCTACATCTGTGTCTCTATTTCTGCCCTGCAAACCAGTTCATCTGTACCATTTTTCTAGGTTCCACATATATGCGTTAATATATGATATTTGTTTTTCTTTTTCTGACTTACTTCACTCTGTATGACAGTCTCTAGATTCATCCACGTCTCTACAAATGACCCAATTTCATTCCTTTTTATGGCTGAGTAATACTCCATTGCATATATGTACCACATCTTCTTTATCCATTCGTCTATCGATGGGCATTTAGGTTGCTTCCACAACCGAGTAATACAAATGAAAGCAAAAATAAACAAATGGGAACTAATGAAACTTAAAAGCTTTTGCAAAGCAAAGGAAACTACAAACAAGATGAAAAGACAACCCTCAGAATGGGAGAAAATATTTGCAAATGAATCAACGGACAAAGGATTAATCTCCAAAATATATAAACAGCTCATGCAGCTCAATATTAAAAAAAACAAATAACCCAATCCAGAAATGGGCAGAAGACCTAAATAGACACTTCTCCAAAGAAGATATACAGATGGCCAAGAAGCACATGAAAAGCTGCTCAACATCACTAATTATTAGAGAAATGCGAATCAAAACTACAATGAGGTATCTCCTCACACCAGTTAGAATGGGCATCATCAGAAAATCTACAAACAACAAATGCTGAAGAGGGTGTGGAGAAAAGGGAGCCCTCTTGCACTGTTGGTTGGAATGTAAATTGATACAGCCACTATGGAGAGCAGTATGGAGGTTCCTTAAAAAACTAAAAATAAAATTGCCATACAACCCAACAATCCCTCTACTGGGCATATACCCAGAGAAAACCATAATTCAAAAAGACACATGCACCCCAATGTTCATTGCTGTGCTATTTACATTTCCATGTTAATAAATTTTATTATATTGACATTTGTGATGGACAACACCAGAGATTTTTTCTTGAGTTCCGATATTCATAAATACTATTGATAATGGGCAGGCCACTGTAGCATTTTCCTTATAAAATACATAAATGAAAACATAAAAATGCAGAGCCACATTGAGATGCAGATGCTTGGTAAGACACTCTGAACATTAGAAACTGGCCCCATACCCTGGCGTCCTAGGGAGGAGGTTCAGATCATGTGTCAGCAATTTAAATCCCTAAATCATGGCTCTTCCATGTTATTTGCTAAAGGTGCCCAAGAATAGTCTAGCAAATAGTCAAAGCCAAGAAAGTTAAATCCTCCAGTGCCAAAGGTCTAGTCTTTATATTGACTTTGGTTGGTCTCGTTTGATTAAAATCTAGTAATTAAAGTTCATACAGATTGAGAATACAACATGACGTATCGGAAGTAGAACGAAGTTTGAAGGGGGTAGGTTTTATGTAGAGGTCCTTGGGCACAGCATTTGGACTCCCTGAGCCTCAGTTTCCTCATCAGTAAAATAGAGCTAGTAATGATATTTACTTTCCCACATTGTTTTAAGGATAAATGCAACATTTCATGTCAGAACACTCAAACACAAGGACAACTTTGATCCCAGGAAACACTTTAGAGCTCTTAATAACCCCTATGGCCAACACAGTGTCTGGCATATAATGGGTGTTCAAGAAATATTCACTGACGACTGAATAAATGAATGCATTCCATGATTTATTGAAATATCTTGACAGTACCTTCACACTACGTAAGAGTTTATATAGCTCTTAAAAGAGCCCATATCAGGGGGAAGCTACACAGACATCGGAAGGATCTGGACCATTTGTTGTAATTCATTTAAATGTGATCCTTCTCCTGAGAAGCTTTAAGAACTTTCCAGCAATCACATCATTAATCATGAATTCTGGGAGGCTGGGTAAAAGGTATGCAGGAACTCTCTGTACTACTTTTTCAAATTCCTAGGAGTCTAAGATTATTTAAAAATTAAAAAAAATTTTTTTTAAACGGACCAAAAAAAAAAAATCATGAATCCTTCTGATAAAAAAGAGTGCACGAAAAAAAGCCTGCTATCTAGAGCAGCTGTGTGACAGCCATAGAAACTGAGGCAAAACCTGCTTCCCTGATCAGCTGCCCTGGGCCTTGGGCTTTCTGGTACTCAGAGATTGGCTGTTTCCAGAAATCAGCGATAAAGAATGGCAAAAACCTGTTGCAGATATGTAACCCAACCGCACTCCTGCTAGCAGACCATATTCTTGTTTCTTCTTCCCTCTCTGGAAAGGAGAAAATAAATTGATGTTCTCTACTGATTCCTGGTGTGCATAGCCTAGCTGTGAAATTTGCTCAGCAAATACAGTTGCAGATTCTGGCTTTTCTAAAACACAGCGTCAATATTTAGATAGAATAGGGCATAGAGATCACTTGACCAATAGTCACTGAATCCTCTTAACAGCCGTTCATTAGAAGCGCTGTGCTTCTAATGAAAGCAAGACCCCACAGCTTAGAACACTAAAGAGGAAAGAGAAAGATGTGCTTGTGGCTGATTTCCTCCCACCACACCCCATGCTCAGTTTCATTATCTGACACAAATACATTACATGCCAGATGAATTTCCCAAATCTATCAGTGAAAAAAATGTCCAGGAATCCAAAGATACTTTTTATATTGCTTGATGCACTGAGGATTACATTTAAATATTAGGCAAGGGGCTTCCCTGGTGGCGCAGTGGTTGAGAGTCCGCCTTCCCATGCGGGGGACGCGGGTTCGTGCCCCGGTCCGGGAGGATCCCATGTTCCACGGAGCCGCTGGGCCCGTGAGCCATGGCCGCTGGGCCTGCGAGTCCGGAGCCTGTGCTCCGCGGCGGGAGAGGCCACAGCAGTGAGAGGCCCACGTACCGCAAAAAAAATAAATAAATAAAAATTAGGCAAAGCCTATTTACATGTGACATTATTCTAAAACACCAAAATGACAGTACCCCGAGGCCCCTCACAGCACCAGGAAAGGATAATTCAGTCCTATTGCCACCAGAGGTATTCAGGAACACGAGATGCCATATCAAGATGATTCATTGTTGGAAAGAGAAAGCAGGAAATAAACTGTGATAGCAGAATTTCAGAAAAAGATTTTCCCCGACCACCCAGGATGCAATTGAGGATGCTAAAAATAACAGTTCAGGGTTGTGTCCTATAATCACTAGAGATTCTACCAATGTTCAGTGGTTCTCAATAGTGTACTAAATCTGTGACTGACTCTACCTTTGTGAGGCACATTACAGTGAATTGTCTAGATGCCTGTCATTCCCCTTGACCTTGAGTTTCTTGAGGACCTAACATATAGCAGATGCAGGGAGAATGAAAGGAACATTTAAGTAACTGCCAGAAGGGTCACGGTAAGGAAGACCCTGGAAATCTCCATGGGAGCACCTCTTCTGAGGATGCAAAGGGCCTTCTGAAAGTCCTCTGAAGAGAGGACTCTAGGAGGGGCCTAGGGAAGCAACAGTGGGGACACATAATCATGTCAAAGGTGACCAGCCCCTCTGGAAAAGGAGCTCAGCGTTCTGCTCAGGATGGGGCAATAAATTACAGAAAAATATATTTACATTAAACTAACATTTATCACTAACTCCAACATTGTGTTAGTACGTTCAGCCTGGGTGGCTTAAATATTTATTTGTCACAGTCCTGGAGGCTGGGAAATCCAAGATCAAAGAGCCAGCACGTTGGGCGTCTGGTGAGGGCACACTTCCTGGTTCATACACAGCCATTTCTCACTGTGTCCTCACATGACAGAAATCAAGAAAGCCCTCTGGGGTCTCTTTCATTAGGGCACTAATGCCATTCATGAGGATTTCACCCTCATGACCTAATCACCTCCTGAAGGCCTCAACCCCTAAAATCCATCACATTGGGGGTTAGGATTTCAACATATAAATTTGGGGGAGACACGTTCAGTCCACAGCAACCATCCTTTTCAGGACTTGCCCATTGATAACCAATTCCCCCAGGCCTTCTAGACCTCGATGTTTCTTTTCCCTCCTCTTAGGCAGAGCAGTGAGTGAATCCCTGCAGGGTGGCATGGAATCCCAGATCTGCCATTTGCTAACTGTGAGAATGTGGAGAAGTTTCTACATCTGCTTGAATGTCATTTCCTCACCTGACAATTGGGATAATAAAAACTACCCGGGGATTTTGTAAAGGTTAAGTGTCCATTGCAGTCACTATCATATTGTGGCATTCAGGCACTCAATCAAAAAGAAAAAAAAAAAAAAAACTATTGACTATGTGCTGTATTCTAGCAACTTCCTACTGCTACAGGGCTGACAGCTGTCAGATTCTGTTACACACTTGGGATGAGTGGGAAGAAGGGTGGCCCAGAAGTGTTAAAAAATAAGGATCATGCGGTAGAGTATATATCATCTAAATACCCATACAGAGCCACTCAGTGAGTATTCGTTTTTTCCTTTCTCATTGTCAGCTATGACTTTTTAGGGTCACAGAGTGGTGATTCATCAAAGACTCATGAGCACACAACAGCCCCATCTCAGCCTGCAATAATTCAGATCAAAATCTGGCCAGTCTCATAGAAATATTCATAAGAAGCTTCTCTAATCTATATGCTCATCACTTATTTAAATAATCTCAATGGTCTGTTAGAAGCAGTGGGGAAGTACAGCAAGGATCCGATGAGATCATGGGAGAATCCTTCTGTCAGAAGCAGGAAGACCAGCGTGGTACAGTGGGAAATGCATGGACCCTGGAAGCCAGAGACAAAGGTTCCTAATCCAGCCCAGTTGTTACTGGTGTTGTGACTATAGGCAAGTTCCTTAATTTTGCCTCAGCGTCTATCTCTGTAAAATGGGGCCATTAATGTATACTTTGCAAGGCTGCAGGGAGAATTAAATGAAATAAGGCTCATCGAGCCCCTGACCCATAAACATTTGTTTTTCTTCCTCTTGAATTCCTGTTATAATGGTATATCAGGTTTATGCCATATCATCAAAATTTAGCGTATTCCATTCATTATAATATAGGCTGACAATATGTATTCTTACTTACAGACAGTGTAGACCATTATACAGTAAGTAATTTGTCCAAAAGAAGTAATGAGATCTACAATGGTCTCAACTGCCCTTCTATGACATAAGCTTCTGAAGGGCATGGTAAATGTCTTACTTATCTTCAGATCCCCCAGAGTGTCAGACCCAGTGCTGGTCACGTAGCAGTGTTCAGTAAGTATTTGTGGAAACTGGTCAGTTTGTCTCAAAACATTAAGATGTTCCATTTTACTAACTCTACATGGCATCCCCCAAATAAATCAATATTTATAAGACACATTTTTCAGTGGTTCCCACCGTGAGTTTTTCAGCTCTTGGGTTTCTGAAGGGATCTATGGAAGCAAGAAATTTGGGAATCATGATGTCATTTGTTCGTTCCTTTTATGCGTTCTTTTCTCCCCCATTGGGCAAGTCAGTGAGTGGAATCACCAGATGGTATCATGGGATCCCAGATCTGCCATTTTCTTTCTGTAGAACTGAGTGCATGCATCGTCATCTCCTCAAACCTAGATTACTATCCTGCTCTTAACCAAACTTATTGAATTAAAACAAAATGGCTGGATCTATTATTCAGTGATAATTGCAGTTTCTGCTTCTGGTTGTACTCTGCCTGGCAGAACAATTTTTACGCGTAGGTTAAAAAGGCAATGACTACAGCTCTTTGAAGTGTTCCCTCCAACCCACCTCACAAAGGAATATTTCCTTATTCTCTCCAGCTAGCCTGGGATTCTAAATTCCCCTGCACAAAAGAGAGTCTCATTCTCTGAGGTTAAGGCATTTTCTATCTACCATCCTCTCGGTCAATGTCAACAGTCAGTCTCTTGGCTTTGAGCTTCCACAACCAAGCCATAGAGATCTTCCTTCAGGTCTTTGAAGGTACCAGGCACTTTGTGGTCTACCAGACTTTGAACTTCTTTCTCTCTACCTGGAAAACTATGTCCTGCCCATCCTAACTCCTGTCATCCCTCCCTTTTCACTTGCTAAATGACTCCTACTTCTTATCTTACAGGTCCCCTCAGCTCCAGAAATCCCTCCCTTCCTTCCTATGTGTTCTTATAGCGTGTTTCTTTCCACATCGTAGTCAATTAACATGCAATGAAACAAGGGCTATTTATGACCGTGCATGCTCCAATACACTACAAGGCTCATGTGACCAGGGACATATCTGTCTTATTAATCACTGTTTCTCCAGTGCCTGCCCCAATCTCACTTACCATCTATAGTACTCACCCCCATTCATGTTCCATTTTGAAAGGCAAACTGCAAATATTAAATGAAAACTTATTTTGTTTTTTGTATGTATTAATCACTGACATAAGTAAATGTATACCAACCTCTAATAAGTACAAATTAGGTTCCTTTGGTTATAAGTAAAAGAAATTATGACTCTGGCCATGTATTGGCAGGATATCTGGTGGCTCAGATACTAGAGAACCAAGTCTAGAAATTTGGGTCTGGTGGGGATGGTGGGTCAGAGAGTTTAGATCACTATTTACAGTATTATCACAGTGCTACCTCTGTGAACAATGTCTTTTTTTCATTCTGATCAAAATTTAAATCCCAGGGTGGCTTGGGCCACTATCCCATCCCTTGGCTAGGGGAAAACTGGACAACATTAGTAACAGTCTCACCAAACTATATTAGATGGAGGAGAAATAATTTCCCACAAGGCACGTGAAGTACTATTACTAAAATATGTGCTGAATTCGAGAGTCAAAAGTGTTCTTACTTCAATAAAATATGCAGTGTTACCACATCCAATCCATTAAGTTATAATCAGAAGCAAATAAATTTAACATTTTTGTTAGCCTGGATAAGATTATGACGGATAATTTTCTCAAAACAAAAATCTATTTTAACACACTTTAAATTTAGCTTTGAGAAGGAGAAACTCAAGAAGATGGAAGCAGAAAACAGCTCTATTCTTCCTCACTGTCTGTCTGAGCTCTTTCTGCCCGCATTCTCTTGGATGAACTCTTGGCTAGATCCCATGTCTTTGTCAGGCACCCTTTGATAAGAAAAAGTTCTCCAGCCACTTTTAGAACCAAGGACAGCCTCCATTCAGTAACTAAAACCCTCTCTTCAGTTTAACAAATAAAACTACAAACTTCATTAAAAGTTCCCGCCTCTGCAGATGAGCTTCGTTTCTGCCTGGGAGTCTGCAGGGGGAAGGGGTGGCAAAGTTGACTACTTACTGGTTTCTCTGCCTTTCCCTTCTTCTCCCCTAGTTGGGCAGCCTGGATTGCTGAATCCTTCAGGATTGTAGCTTGAAGGTGGGATTCAGGGGCGTGGGGGGGCGTGGTGCTGAAGGGGCGTGGGGGGGCGTGGGGGGGGGAGACTGGAAAGAGCTTACTTGGCGGCTACTGTCAAGGTCTACTAACGTGTTCCGTGGGCAATTCCTTTGTTGACCCTCTCATGGGGCACCTACTAGAAACATCCATTTGCAGCTCTCTTGACTGAAAATGTGAAGTCTCTCCTCCAGCTGTCTTCTTACAACATTCCGATCAGCTTCTGCGTCCAAAAGTGCACCTGGCAGGATGCCATTTCTCTGTGACCTATACTTAGGCTACAGTGTACCCCTGCCTTGCCACCAGCAGCTCAGTCTTCTCCCAGGAGTGCCACGTTGGTGAAGGGGAAAATGCCAAAGCATGTCAACAACCACATCAAGGAAATTCTCTCGATATCTTCAACCTCAATCCTTTTCTATGCTTAAGGTCACAAGATAGGCTTGTAGGAACCTCATGTGCAAGTCCAGCGTGAATTGGTCTAGCACCCCACTTAGGAGCATGAGGGTACTTATCTCATTTTGCTCTGAGTCTTTGAAAGAGTCCCATTTCAAAATGTTGATGTATAAAACCTAATATATTTTCCGAAAGTTGATCGTGCACCAGGCACTGCTAATCACTGGAAATCCAAACATGAATTAAGCTTCCTGCCCTCTAGGAGGCCATAAGAAACTTTTTAAGATAGGAAAAAGTATATTTTTAAAATATATAGTAATCAAACATTCCTAGTAAGTATGATCTTGAAAAACAAGTGGTCCTTTTCGATCCTTAGCTTCCTTACCTTTAAAAATAAGAGGCTGGTTCCTCAAAAGTTTAAACATAGAATCACCGTATGATCCAGCAATTCTAATCCTAAGTATATACCTGAAAGAATGGAAAGCAGGGACTCAGATATCTGTGCACCAACATTCGTAACAACATTTACAAGAGCCAAAAAATGGATCTTTTTTCTCTTGTAAATAATGTGTCCCTCAACAGATAAACAAAATGTGGTGTATATGCACCATGGAATATTATTTATCCATAAAAAGGAATGAAGTTCTGATGCATGCTACAAGATGGATAAACCTTGAAAACATGCTAAGTAAAATAAGTTAGGCACAGAAGGATTAAATTTCCTATGATTACACTTAATATGGTGTACCTGGAATAGTCAAGATCGTAGAGACAGAAAGTAGAATGGTAGTTACCAGGGACTGAGAGGGCCTGGAAATGGAGAGTTATTGCTTAATGGATACAGAGCTAATATATGGTATGATGAAAAGCTTCTAGAACTAGTTACTGGTGATGGCTGCAAAACATTGTAAATATACCTAATGTCGCAGAATTTACACTTAAAATGGTCGAAATGGTAAATTTTATGTATATTTTATCACAATAAAAAAAATGAGCTGGGCCTGAGAAACCCTCACAGCTCCATTGGGTTCTAACTCTCTAATTTCTCTGAGTATGGTAATTGTTGCTATGATGAAATTATTTTTGCTTGATTAACTATAAATATTAATGTGCAAATTCTAATAGGAAAAAAAGGAAACTGTATCCACCCACCAAGTTGACCTCAGCCTTAAAGGGAAGAGTGTGAAAAGAGTCAGCTGACTGAGGCAAAATGATTCTTATTCTCAGAAACCACAGCTGGCAGGGAGCTCTTCATTTATTCATTTATTGACTGTGAAAACTATGGCTAAACATCTGAGGTGCAACTTCTCATCCAGGAAGTCCAATTATATGTTGTGAAGCAATGAATAAAGTGAAGCAATGCTTTTTGTTGGCGGGGGCGGGGGGCGGACAGGGGAGACGGCGGGGAATGATAGTGAGGGAACCGAGTTTTAAATGGCTTCTGGGAAGTCAGCAGATCTTGGAGAATGAGACTCACAGACTGAAACACTAAGGATGCCACCAAACTGCCACCTCGGATCTAGGGAATGAAGTGGCTGTTTTATTTTGAAGGAAATTTTAGGAGACAGTAGAAATGAGGGCCCGGGAACCATAGCACCTGAGGTTTTTACCACCCAGATAATGTAGGCGACTAGCTCCTTGGAAGATTTATTTGACACTGAATATTTCACAAGTCTCATTTCAAAACCTAAGTGTGTTAAGGTCACGATTTTGGGAAATGTCACACCTCCCCTCCTCCGCTGAAAGCAAGTTTAGAAGAGGCGGTTATTGGAAGTAAAATGGGCCACAGAGGGAGAAGAAAGTGGAAAATGCAAACTACTGACAACATTCCATACAGAGTAAGCCCTGCCCAAACGGAAAATCGTTTGCAAAATTTATAGTAAACACACCACATCAGAAATCTCTGCTTCTTGCCGGATGCTTATGCCCTAAATCACCTCTGCTAAATTGTTTTTATTCCAGCTCCCTATTGAAAGATTAAATTCTAAGAAGAGGTTTTCTCCTAAATGAGTCATGTTAATTGGCCTGGTCTGAAAGTAAGGGGGACGCCTGCATTGATTAACAGCCTTATCTGTGGAGAGCAGCCTTTCAGGACAGCAGGCAGATTTGTCGTCTGTCTGTTTGCAGTGTCAGCTGGGTACACCTTTAATCGAGGTGTAAATTTATTTCCAATTCATCATTACCCTCAGGACATAGCCCTTTGAGTCTCAGCTTTATGTATGGACCTCTAATCAAACACCCAATGGGTGGGACCCAGCTTTTGTCAAATGTCCCCACAAGGCTTTGAAAACCAAGTTCAAGTTCACTCAACAGGAAATGTTGAATCAGTGCTCCACCTACTTCTATAGGTTAAAGCTTCTACTTAGATTTTGAGTATTCCTTCTTCTTGCTAGCTCATTGATGCATTTGAAAATATTTTTTTAATAGTTTCAGAGGCAGAGTCATTATGGTACCAAGTCCAGCACACCGCCAGAAATGGAAAAGTTCCTTTAATTTTTACAGGTTTCCAAAGAAGTGGAATTAATTTGACAATGTTCACCCATGTATCTCATAAAATAATTTGTAAGACTTTGCCTTAGTAACTTCAGGCTGCTATAGCAGAATACCATAGGCTTGGTAGCTTAAACAACAGAAATTTATTTCTCACGATTCGGAAGGCTGGGAAGTCCAAGATCAAGGCAACAGCAGATTCTGTGTCTGGTGAGGGCCTGCTTCCTGGTTTGCAGATGGCCACTTCTTGCTGTGTCCTCCCTCACATGGCAGAAAGCAGAGAAAGATAACCTCTCCTATGTCTCTTCAATAAGAACACTAATCCCATTCATGAGGGCTCCATCCTCATGACCTAATAATCTCCCAAAGGCCCCACCTCCTAATACCATCACATTGGGGATTAGGGCTTCAATGGATGGATTTTGGGGGACATAAACATTTAGTCCATAGCAATCTTATTGTTTTCTCATGACCTTTATATGGTTTGATCTCAAGCAGCTGCATGTGTAGCTTTAAATCAAGAAGATGCAAAAGGTGAAAGAGAGTTCAATTGTGCTTTCTTGTCATCTTGAGTAAACTTTTAATAAGACATCCCCCCTATTCCTCAGCCTCGCCCCCCATCCATCCCCACACAGAGGAACTATTAAGATATTTTCAGACATCCTAATGTAGATGGAATGACTTTGAATTTCATTGCTTTGTGAGAGATGAATCTATCTACGAAAATATAAAAGATACTAATCTAAACACCTTTTTTTCCCCTGCTTCCCAGCCCCACTAGTCTAAACATCTTTAGACAGCTTTTCAAGAAGCCTGGCTGACTAAATCATCCTCATAAAGCCCCTTTAGGTTATGGAATCATGGAGGTTTAGAGTTGGAGGTTGTTGCTTCAACATCTCATTCAATAGCTAAGGAAGTTGAGGTCCCAATACCTCAGCTGGGACTAAATCTCCACCTTGTACATTGCCTTGCTCATAGGAAGCAACTTGGTTTGATTCAAGTGACCTGAACCCCAGTCCCAATCTCTTTCCTCCACACCCCACTGCGAATATTCATACAACCCAGGACTTGTCTCTGAAGCTATAAGGGCTTTGGAATACAAACATCCCCCAGAGAAACTTCTTGCCATAACCTAATAAGACACATAGAAATATTGTTAATTTATGCTTTAGAGTGAATTTCAGCTTCTATTTTAGCTCACATCTCTGATTTGACCACTCATAATTTTTATGTGCTATTTGCTTACTTTATAGCCCATTGAGAGCCTGTTGTATAATGTGCACCGGGCATTTATGACCAATTCATAGGCATTACTATTTTAATTAATTGAAGAGGTTAATAGTTTTGTATATTTGATTTTATGGCACATATTTTGCATATCCATTATTTATTTGATATTGCATTCTGGATCAGAGATGGAACCCCTAATTATAACGTGGTTCCCGAGGGAAAAGATAACTTGCTTTATGATAATTACTTTACGACAACAATTTCTAGAAATGAATTATGGTCTACATATAATTTGTAACATCAAGTTTATGAGTAATGGGATTAGAACAAGTGGCCTGTGTGCTATAATTTGAGAGGCAGTGTCAATAGTAGCAGGATCTTGACAATTTTCCATGGGATAACCAAGATTTTGTGATAATTTGGTGGAGGAGAGGGGATTGGTTGGAAATAAAGCATTTAAAGAAAGAGTGCATATTATTAACTAGTGTGATATAAAATTGTCTCATCCCACTAATAGAGAGCACTGAATTTGTTATTTTATAGCAGGCTATCTGTCTCCTAGGGAATACAATTATTGGTAATATTTTTAATGGGAGAAAGTAGAATGGTGTGGTTGCAGGAGCTAGAGGGAGGGGGAAGGAGGGTGTTATGGTTTAATAAGAAGAGTTTCAGTTTTGCAAGATGAAAAGAGTTCTGGACATGGATGGTGGTGACGGTTGCACAACAATGTGAATGTACTTACTGCCACTGAGCTGTATATTTAAAAATTGTTAAAATGGTAATTTTTATATTAAGTGTATTTCACTACAATTATTATTATTATTTTATTTTATTTATTTTTTATTTTTCTTTTTTGTGGTACGTGGGCCTCTCACTGTTGTGGCCTCTCCCATTGTGGAGCACAGGCTCCAGACGCGCAGGCCCAGCAGCCATGGCTCATGGGCCCAGCCGCTCCACGGCATGTGGGATCTTCCCGGGCCGGACCACGATCCCGTGTCCCCTGCACCGGCAGGCAGACTCTCAACCACTGCGCCTCCAGGGAAGCCCGTCACTACAATTATTTTTAAAGGGGGAAAAAAAAGATGATGTGACCTTAGTCCAAGGCTCTGAATCCTAACATCTCCAGTCTTCTCAGGACTTTAACTCCATTCATCATCCTGTCTCTTTCTCTCTGGGACTTTCAAGGGCTTTTTTTTTTTTTCCTTCTCTCTCTCTGTCTCTCTGTCTCTCACTACTTTCCAACCAGTATTATTCAATATTATTCAAATAAGTGTATTATTTGTGCACTTTGTAGAAGCTATTTTTTCATTCCCCAACCACTATCTTCAGACTTGCATCCTCTCCACTCAGTCAACAATCATCCCTTCTCCTAAAATGCAATGCATGCTTTTTAGTTCTTACCTGGCTGGACCACTGAGCAGCCATTTATCCTACCAATCTCCTCCTCTTCCTTTAAATTGTTTCCATCCCTCTTGTGTCACACCAGACTCATCTGCTACCTCAAGGTCTCACTCCCCTCCCGCCTCTTCAAGCTCCTTTGTAGCCATTCTTCCTGTATGCATAAGAGCCGGACCCCCGAACCCCAGTTCCATCCTGGGTACTTTTTTATTCTCACTTTGTACACTTTCTGAGTGATTGCATCCATGCTGGCCTTTCTCATCATATGCTGATGATGCCTAAGTCCACGTCTGCAGTAGAGATTTCACTCCAGAACTTTACACCCATAATTCCTGGCCGTCTGGACCTCTCCACTTGGATGTCCCATATACATTTCAAACTCAATGTTTTTAAATTTGAACTCATTTTGGCCCCTCTCCACCACACACATACAAATTCCTCCTCCAATATGCCATTGGTTGAAATGGCAGAATTACCATTAAATAACCCAACCAGAAAGTTCACATCATCTTTCACTTCTCTCGCTCTCTCATGTCCATTTCTCAACAGTTATAATCAGGTCCATTTCACCTATCCAGGGAAATTAGAAAATCCCCAGGTAGACTGGTGCCCCTGAGAAGAAACTTTATAATGCTCTGCCCATCTGGGAGGTCATTGATAAGTTTAATAGTGTGCCAGAAAGACATCTTTTAATGGTGGTCTGATCTGTGTATTTGGAGAAAGGATTTGAATCTTCAAATGAATTGACAATCATTGGTAATAGGTATTTCACAAGGATGTAGTAATCCCCGTGCCGAGGATGCTCTCTACAGTCTGCTTTTGAAGCATTTGAATTGTATTTGTTGTAAAAAGTGTGTATTCAGTATCGGCAAGCATGATAAGTTACTTTTAGAAGCCCTGGGAACAACACTCTCTTGCTAGATTATAAGGCATCAGTTCTAAAGCCCCAAGATCCTGACATGTAGGAAGGAGGCAGTCAGCTGACGTTTGCCAGGAAGGGCTGGTTGAGGAGTCCTTGGCTCCCCCTCTGAAGCCTGCTGGAGATTTTCAGAGCTCCTTCGAAGTTCAAACACTTGGCTCACTCACTTCCTGTGGGAAGTTGCATCATCCTACCTGTTAAGATCCTCCTTCCTACACTGCTTGGAGCGAAGAAGGCATCTAGGGGGTGATGGCAATAGAACTCATGAAAGTGAAACAACACTGTCGACTACTGAGTAATCTGTGCTGTGACTGAAACCTCTTAAAGGGTGTTGGAGATTGAATTGTTTCCCCCCAAAAGATGTGTTTCTAGGATCCATGCCTGTGAACGTAACCTGATTTGGAAATAGGTCTTCAAAGATGTCATCAAATTAAGATGAGGCCATTGCATTAGGTCCTAATCCAAGGACTGGTGTCCTGATAAGAAGAGAGAAATTTGGACACAGAGAGTCACAGGGAAGAAGGCCATGTGAAGACGGACGCAGAGATTGGAGTGATGTGTCTACAGGGAACGTCAGGGATTGCTGTCAGCCATCAGAAGCTAGAAGGGAAACAGGAAACAGATTCTTCCCTAAAACCTCAGAAGGAGTCTTGATTTCAGACTTCTAACCTCCAGAGCTGTGAGAGAATAAAGTTCTGTTGTTTTAAACCCCCAGTTTGTGGTACTTTGTAGCAGCAGGCTTAGGAAATGAAAACGCTGGGGAATCCCTGGATGGGACAGACACAGGCGCCAAAAGGGAGGCCTCCAAGACCTCCACCACAGGTGTAAATGGCAGCAGAACCAATACACAGTATGTTAAATAGCTCTCAGGTCCACCCACTTCTGTGAACTAGGCCATCATGCCCCCTTGGCTGGATTCCAGAATGGCCTCCTGACCAGTCTCCCTGCTCTATTCTTACACCAGTGCATCAGGGAAACCCTGACAGAATTGCTGCATTTATTGAGAACTGTGTCCTTGACAATGTCTGAAGAGTTCACATAGTGTGTGCAAGTGCAGGCAGAATCCTAATGAGGATCTTAATCCTCTATCATGTTAATCTTGATCACAGTCCTTTGTGATGTGTTGTACTATAAACCTCATTTGGGAGCGTGGGGACACTCCAGCCCAGGGAAGCTGAGTAATTAGCCTGAGGTCACACAGCTAGAAATTGAACTCAGGTGTAGCTGCCTCTTTATACTCTATACTGTATTGCCTGGGGGGAAACCACGGTTCAAGGCTCAAAGGAGCAAGCAGAGCCCCTAAAAAAGACAGAGCACCCACCTGGAACAGTCCTTTGAAACCGGGAAGAAGCGGCATTATCTTTTTCAGTGGAGACACTGAAATCTGAGATTTGCTTTAGGTTCCCGATGCAAGTCAGAACTTGGACCAGAAACACCAATTTCTACACTTTCTCTTCCCCCGCCAACCCCCTGGCCTCCCCCCAGCCTCTCTTCACCCACCACCCCACTTCCATCCCCAGCCCCGCCCCGCCGCTTGCTGGCTCGATAACCTGCGTGTTATCAGTAACTTTCCCAAGAGTGCAGGGAGAGTTAATGTTTATAAAGTGCTCTGAAAGCCCCTGATAAAAGACGTTAAACGGTATTAACAGAACACATTCTACAGGCCCTGCGTTTCGCTCGGCTTGATTGATACGTGTCCCTCTTGCAGAAGGTGGACTCTGCTTCCGATGAACTGAGCTCATTAATTAGGATCCTGCCTGCAGTTTATTGTGAAGGATGCTTGGTTATTAACGTAATTAGGATCCTCAGCCACCACTATCTCACTGTACACATGTCAGGGGAGGGGGACTGTCTCCTTGAACCCATTGTGCTCATAGTTGCTAAATTCAAGCCCATTATCTTGTACCAACAGGCAGCTGAGACTCTAATATTATAAAAAAAGGAGATCGCTGATTTCAACCGTGCTTTCCTTAGACGATTGGCATGTAAGCACAACAGTGATAAATGCATCACTTAATAGTGCTTCCCCATTTCCAGACATGAGCTCAATTCTGGACCTGTAACATCTCTCAACAGCATTTCCACTCAACATCTCATAGACATTTTAAAGCAAAATCAAGTTTCTTTACCCATTTGCGATCAAGGGACTCTTTGCATTAGCCAGAAAACTGCAGTACTTTTAAGGCAATTCCTTACAAAACTGGTCGCATGTTAGAAACCTCTAGGGAACTTTTAAAAACTCCAGGTACCCAGGCCCCAGCCTCAGAAATTCTGAATCATTTGGTCTGGGGACCACACATAAGTACATCAGTATTTGTGTGTGTGTGTGTGTGTGTGTTGTTTCTTTCTTTCTTTCAATCAATAGACTTTATTTTATTTATTTATTTTTTTTGCGATACGCGGGCCTCTCACTGTTGTGGCCTCTCCCGTTTCGGAGCACAGGCTCCGGACGCGCAGGCTCAGTGGCCACCATGGCTCACGGGCCCAGCCGCTCCACGGCATGTGGGATCTTCCCGGACCGGGGCACGAACCCGTGTCCCCTGCATCGGCAGGCGGACTCTCAACCACTGCGCCACCAGGGAAGCCCTAGACTTTATTTTTTTAAGAGTAATTTTAGGTTTACAGAAAAACTGAGCAGAGTCCAGAGTCCCCATATACCCATACCCATAAACCATATAGAATGTTTTTCAATGCCTGGAGTGATGCAGATGTGCGGGCAGGGCTAAGGATTCAGTTGTAGTGCTATCATTGCCTACACAGCTGGAATTCAACAGCCTTTTAAAAACTAATTTCTGATTAAACCACAACCCAAACACTTCTGGGTTTTCTCAATACCTTTCCTTAATGTAACAGCCCAAGCTTGAGAATGTGCTTGGCATTCACGCAGATGAAAATGACTCCACTCACCACTGTGGTTTATGCTTTCAGATTGCATAACAAATGGCCTTATCAGTTATTACAGGTCTTGGAGGACTCTCTTCCTTGTTAGATTAAAAGAAATATAAAGAGATAATACAATAGAGATAACACAGTGGACAATCTAGAACTCTTTGAAAATGGTTGATGATTTGAAGAACTGAAGGAAAATTAACATATTACTTCTAAAAAGAAGTTATTTAAATATTTTAACATTAGTAGTCTTACTGGAAAGATAATTAAGTAGAGTGAAGGCAACAATCCATTTGATAGAGAATAAAAAATATGAAAAAATATTTTACACTATCCAAAAGGCAGCTATGCACTTAATCAAGTCTTTTGGGTCCATATTCATTCATTCATCCATTCATTAAAAAAAAATTTATTGAGCACCTACTAAGTTCCAGGTTCTAGGTGCTGTGGATAAATAATGAACCAAACAGGAATAGAATTGCTGATGGCATATTAGAATATATACTCTTCCACTTGCAAAAGTATTGTTGAAAATGTCTAATTATCCAGCTGTTGGATACTTTTGGAAATGTGAAATATGTAAATTCTAAACATTATTAATATTGACATCACTATGGCCTTTAATCACACTAACATCAAGATACAAACGAAACTCTAAATTATGAAATACGCTTGTTGAATTTTGACTTTAGAAAAAGCTACTATGCTTTGATATTGGTATGTTGTAATAATTGGATTGCTGAAGTATAAATCACAAATCATATAAAGTATAGAAAAGAAATAAATTCAAGTTCCTTCCATAAGGTTAACAGCTCATGCATGTGTTGGGTCTATTTAAGCTGATAGACATGTTTTTGAATCTTGTTAGGAGGAAATAGTATCTTTATTTATTGAAGGGGACTAGTATCTACCAGTTAGCTTATGCTGCATAACAAACTTCCCTGAAATGAAGTAGCTTGAAACAACCACCATTTTATTTAGCTCACAATTCTGTGAGCCAGCTGGAAGTTTCTTCTTGGTTGGCTCAGCTGATCTTTGTTGGACATTCACATGTGCTGGGGTCAGCTGGGGAGAGGACCTCACTCACAAGACTGGTGGTTGGCAATCTGGTTTGTCTAGGGCCCTGCAGCTGGGATGGTGCATCTCTTCTCCATGTGGCTTCTCATCCTCCAATAGGCTAGCATGGACATCTTCACATGAAGGTCTCAGGGTTCCACAAAACATAGGGAACAAGTGCCAGTGTTAAACAACTTTTCGAGTCTGTGATTGTGTCCCATTGATCAAAACAACTCACATGTCCAAGCCCAGAGTCAGTGCGAGAGGGAATGACTCAAGGGAAGAGAAGGAAATTATTTGTGCAAACAACTACCCCAATATCCCATTACTGGGGTACAGGTTTTTAGGTGAGAATCCCCCAGAAATTGCTCTTTTATAAGAGAAGTTCCTCATTGGTCCTGAGCTCCACATACACTCAGATCTGACTGTTCCCAGTGAATGCAGTCCAGGGAAGATGGCATCTTGCTGCATCACTACCCATCATGCAGTTCTGGGACCTGGAGATGCACACTTCTTTCATCCTCTAGGCTGTCCTACGTACATTCTACCTCTGGGGGCTATGCTTTCCTATCTTAAAGTGGCCTCATAAATTTCATATATAACCCTAATCTCCATGGGGACCAAACCCCTGCATCTTTAAGAGAAGAGAAAGATGTTTGTGATACTGTTGTGAATCTCTCTCTCCCAGGACTCAAACCCACACTATCTTCCTCTTCCTTAAGCCAAAAGTATGAGTGAATCATTGTTAGAACCAGTTGTAGGGGATTGCAGGCCTGGGACTCATGGGGCCAGGTCAAAAAAGAGGTTCAGGAAAAAGAGAACAATATACCTCCCGGGCCAACTCAGATTAGAGCTCTTCCCTCAGAGATGAGAGCAAGTGTAACAAGGTGGAAAACCAAAGAATCTCTTTTAGCATCTACATCTCTTAATTTGGAAAAGTCATTTAAAATTTTGTTTCATCTGGGCTTTGCTATTGAGTTTGAATATAATTTTCATGAGTAACTCTCTGTCCTTGGGCAGGAGGAGAATAGCCTACTCATTAGAAGGGCAGACTTCCCTGGAGTCCTGCTTCTACCAATTACTACTTATCACCTGTGTAACCTTGAACAAGTTAGTCCATGTAAGCCTCAGTTTCTCCAGCTGTATTAGATATGAATATAGGTATAGATACAGATATTTTAGAGAAAGAGAGAGAGATTTTGAGGAATTGGCTCACACCACTGTGGGAGCTGGCAAGTCTGAAATCTGTAGGACAGGCTGGCAGGCAGGATTCTGATGAGTCAATGTTGCAGTCTTGAGTCAGAGCTCCCCAGGGCAGCAGGCTGGAAACTCAAGCAAGCTTTCTATGTTGCACTCTTGAGTATAATTTCTTCTTCGAGGGTGACCTCAGTTTCTGCTCTTAAGGCTTTCAATTGATTGGATGAGGCTCACTCAAATTATGGAGAAAACCCCACTTTACTCACAGTCTACTGGTTTAAATGTCTAAAAAAGTAAATGTCTAAAAAAGAGCAATAGCTAGACTAGCGTTTGACCAAACAACCGGGCACTATGGCTTAGCCAAGTTGACACATAAAATTAACTATCACATCACCCATCAAAAGGAAGAAAAATAGTACATACACCATAGAATTGTGATGCAAAGAAGCATACAAAGCAGGGAGAACGACTCCTAGCATTAACCTTGGTCGTCACTGTCCTTGCCCATATCCTATGGATACAGTAAAGGCTGGTCATTCATGTAAGTCAGGGCTCCCTAGTTTGAGGAAGGGGTGAGCACAAGGTTTGGTGGATTTATGACAGGTTGTTTTATTCCTTACAGAACCAGAGCAGGGCCTTTGAGGTTAGTTTTCTGTGTTTATCTTTTGCTGTTGTGGTTGTTGTTTTTAATAAATTTATTTATATATTTATTTATTTTTGGCTACGTTGGGTCTTTGTTGCTGTGTGCGGGCTTTCTCTGGTTGCGGCGAGTGGGGGCTACTCTTCGTTGTGGTGCACGGGCTTCTCATTGCGGTGGCTTCTCTTGTTGTAGAGCACGGGCTCTAGGTGCGCGGGCTCAGTAGTTGTGGCTTGTGGGCTCTAGAGCACAAGCTCAGTCGTTGTGGCGCACGGGCTTAGTTGCTCCATGGCATGTGGGATCTTCCTGGACCAGGGCTCGAACCCGTGTCCCCTGCACTGGCAGGCGGATTCTTAACCACTGTGCCACCAGGGAAGTCCTGGGGTTAGTTTTTAAATTGATGTTTATTTTCAAAAGAAAAGGAATTTAAAAAGAGCTCTGATCCTTTAAGACTGAGCTATTGCTTTAGAGACCCATCACCTAGCAACAAGAAGGTAATACTTCTCTCCTCCAACAGGTAAACCTCTGGCTTATCTAATTGAAATTTCAGGTTTCCTGCCTCACTCCTAAAAAACTATCACTTTAAAGGGATCAAACCGTACAAGCCAAACAAAGTCAGATTTAAATGCACTACTTTTCAAATGGCAGGCTAATGAGATTTTCATTGGGAGAAGAGATTTGAAGCTTTGCAGCTCATAATTTAAGTAGCTTTGTTCCACTGGCATTTGCTGAATTTCACAAAAAGAGTCTGCAGTAAAATTCCTTTTTTGACTCCTGTCTGGCGATCAAAGATAAGTGTTAAAAGAAGAAACAAAGTATAAATTTTAAGAAAATAAAGAATTATCTAGACTTTTCACCAGGTTGAGTTATCTTTTATCCTTCCCTCCCGATCCCCTCCCCGTCCCTCCCATATTCATTGCAAATGCTATCCATTCTGCTCCTAAAATGACAGCTCCTTTCATGCTTTTCCATTCCACTGACACTGCCATTGTCAAGGCTCCTAACCCATCTTCCTGACCAGACTGTCCCAATCTCATCTAATCTTCACATAGCTGGCTGGTTTATTTTGTTTAAGACACAGCCTTTCCTCTTTCTACTTTGCTCAAAAGTTTCAATAGCTACTATTGTTTTTTTCAACAAATTCAAACTCTTTTGCCTGGCATTTAAGAACTTCTGTGATCTGACCTCAAATTCTCTTTCCAAGTTTGTCTCTATTCAGCAATTCGAGCCAAATACAAATGTCTTGTTCTCCCCAGACGTGGCCTATGCCTCTTTGACTCCACACCTGTTTATACTAGAACTTCCTCAAATGCCTCTCCTTGAATCCTAGTGCAGTTGACCCTTGAATACCATGGGTTTCAACTGCATGGGTCCACTTATATCTGGATTTTTTTTCAAGTAAATGCTACAACACTACACAGTTCGCAGCTGGTTGAATCCACGGATGTGGAGGAACCTCAGATATGCAAGGCTGACTATAAATTATATGCAGATTCACCCCCATGTTTTTCAAAGGTTGACTGTAAGTCATCTAGGCCTTGGTCAAATGCCACTCCCTCCAAGAAGATTTCCTTGATTTCCCTTCTCCTAAGTAGTAGGCTCACCTTTTAGTTACAACTCTGTTGTGATATTATAACATTTAGAGAAGTCAACAGGGCACAGTGGTTAAGAGCATAACCTTGGAGGCAGAGAACTGGGTTTGAGCCCCAGCTCTGCTGCTTCCTAGCTGTGTTACCTCGGACAAATCGCTTACCTTCTCTGAGTCACACCACCTATGTTTGTCTTTTTGAAAACTGAGGTAGCCCGTGATTGTGAAAGTTGAATAAGTTAAATCATAGAAAGTGCTTAGCACAAAGCCTGGCACGTGGCTGATAGCAAACATTAACTCCTATTTTATAAAAATCACATTTAACCTTGTTTATAGTCCATATATTCTCCATCTCTTTCCTCCATTGTAAAATTTGGGGGGAGTACAATCGATATCATAATCCCACCCTGTCCCACTTCCCACAGCATCTGCCATGTACTAGAACTCAAAACATTTTTATTCAAAATCTTGGTTCTTGGGGCCTTCCCTAGGCACCCTACCCCACACGCCAGCCACACTATCTTTTCAGTGGGCCTTAATTTCCCCATGACACTAATTATCACCTGAAGTTATAGTATATACCTATTGTTTTTGTGATTTGTTAATTTTATTGTCTATCTTCCCCACAAAAATGCACTTTCAAGAGCCTCTTCTGTGTGTTTTGATTATTGCTGAATCCCAGCACCTAGACTTTTTCACCAGGACTGAGGGATGGATTTGCACGAGTCCATGATACTTTCTGCCCTTTGCGCAAGAACAGATAATTGGCCAGAAGATGAGACATGATCCATGACCACAGGTTATGGCAAAGGGATTGACCTGCCAAACGATGAAGTCCATGTCCTTTGCTACAAGAGCATGATACTTTAACCAGCTGAACTCATGAGTCATCCTTAAAGACATTCCCAAACCTATTGATTCATAATTGACACCAATCCAACCCATCCTTGGTGTTAGAAAAATCCAATGTTTTAAGGTGTAGTCTATGTACTTGAGGGTCTTACAGTCTAGTTGGGGTCCAAGCGACTGTGTCTTCTGAAGCAGAAATAAAGAGAGAATTGTGCAAAATAATTTTCTGTTTCAGAAAGTCTGGAACTTTCTGTCATGTCAGTATTACATTATAAAAGGGACACAGTAAGGGGCACAGAAATGAAAAGCTGGCAAAGGAGAGACTGCGCAAAATTTTATCGAGGAGGAGAGAGAAAGGAAAACTAAGACTCAGATGTCCACAGGGCCAAGCAGAGAATGTGAGCTGAGTGACACTAGCACAGGAGAGAAATATTAATTCCACATGTCCACCTGCTGCGTGGGAGTGCGGGGCCCGGGTTACTGGACCTTCAGATTATTCAAGAAAAGGTAGAAATCCAGATATTTGTAAGAAATACCAGATTTTTAAAATATTGACAACTAAGATAAACGGGGTTGCAGGTCAAATAAAACGGTTTCTGAGGACTTCCCTGGCGGTCCGGTGCACAGGACTCGGCGATTCCACGGCAGGGGGCATGGGTTCAATCCCTGGTCGGGGAATTATGATCCCACATGCCACACGATAAGAACAGTTTCTGGCTGACCTGGATGACTGCTGTGCGCTCTGACCCAGTCAGCGAGGCGGGCAGCTTGGGAAAGTTCTTTCTTCTCCTGTCCCCCGAGCCTCTGCATTTCAAGTGACTCATTTTACTCTCTGCAGAATATATTTAGCCCTGATTAAATTGATACTAGATGTAGTGCGCTGACTTTGCATAATTCCTTAATTTTGAAGAGGACATTTAAGATACGCATTCCCCACCCCGCCATGATTTTGCTCTGTCAACAGTAATCGTCCTGAGCCACCACACCCACCGGTCAGAGCCGTGGAAGAGGGGTTGGCTGTGATTAATTAAACTCTGTTTGCTGCGAGCAAATGGCAGCGCCCTCAATCACGCTTAGTGCCTCTTCAGCTGCCTCCAGAGGAAGCTTTTGCCCAGGATTATAAAACTGTTATGGCATTCCTCCCCATTTACTTTTTTTAAAATTAATTAATTTTATTTATTTATTTTTGGCTGTGTTGGGTCTTCATTGCTGAGCGCGGGCTTCCTCTAGTTGTGGCGAGCAGGGGCTACTCTGCGTTGCGGTGCACAGGCTTCTCATTGCGGTGGCTTCTCTTGTTGCAGAGCCTGGGCTCTAGGTGCACAGGCTTCAGTAGCTGTGGCTCGCGGGCTCAGTAGTTGTGGCTCTTGGGCTCTAGAGCGCAGGCTCAGTAGTTGTGGCGCACGGGCTTAGTTGCTCCGCAGCACGTGGGATCTTCCCGGACCAGGGCTCGAACCCGTGTCCCAGGCATTGGCAGGCAGATTCTTAACCACTGCGCCACCAGGGTAGCCCCCATTTACTTCTTATTTTATTTTTTTATTGTGGTAAAATATACACACTATTTACCACTTTAACCATTTTAAGGTGCACCGTTCAGTGGCATTTAGCACATTCGCAGTGTGGTGCAACCGTCACCAGCGTCCACTTCCGGAACCTTCTCATCATCCCAAATAGAAACCAAGTACCCATTAAACAGTAACTCCCATTCCTCCCTCCCCCTACGCCCTGGTAATCTCTATTCAACTTCCCATTCCTCCCTCCCCCTACGCCCTGGTAATCTCTGTTCAACTTCCTGTCTCTATGAACTTGACTGCTCTGGGCCCCTTATGTGAGTGGAATCAGACAATATCCGTTTTTCTGTGTCTGGCCTATTACACTAAGCAAAAGGGTTTCAGATCCATCTGTGCTGTAGCAAATATCCCATCTACTTTTTACTTTGTTCCTTTCCTCATGCTTCCTTCACCCCTTTTCATATTTTAGTGGTAAATATTTACAAAAAGGATAATGCTTTAGCATAAAAACCACCAAGGATAAAACATTCAATGTTTTAATTCTCTTAAAGAGAAAGGATCCTGATTTATCCAAATCTATGGCTTTCAGACTGCCTGGATTTGAACCCTGGCACTACCATTAACTACTCATGTGGCTCCAGGAATGTTATTTGACCTTCCCGTTCCTTAGAATCCTCATCTGAAAAACCAGGATAGTAATAATTCGTACATACACTAATATCTAATGTTACGTATAACATGAGTATACATGAACACAGTAGCACCCATTTATTCAGACAACTTTTAGTAATTTAATTTTCTTGAAACATAACTAGGACTGGTTATGTATATACATCATATGTATATTCTAAATAATTTTAAAATAATCTAAATAATTTCTTTAAATAAGTCCTTGCTAGTAAATACTATTTACTAACCAGGGACTGACAGGTGAACCAGGGCTACTAGAAGTAGAGGAAGAGCCCAGGCACATCTCCCTCTGAGATAGACGGAAGGTTGGGAGCAGAGGATACAGTACACAACAAGACCACAGTGACAACTCTCAGTAAGAAAGTCAAAAGTAATACTTGGAAGGAATGAAGAAAAGGAGGGGAAAATGAACAGAGGGAGGAAGGGAAAAAAAGGAGGAAGCCAATCCATTGAATGGGGGCAGTAACCATGACATCCTTCTTATTAGCCCCTGAGAGCATCAACTGTTTCACTAGCCAAGCACTGTACAAGGAGTCCAGGTGAGACAATAGATACAAGTAAGAACCCTCTCTACAGACCCCTTATACAGGCTGATCACAATCCCTAGGAAAGAGAGGTGTGTAAGCCAGTGAGTTCTACAAGAGTGACAAGCACAAGAAGAGAAGTACGTAAGATACTGGTACCACAGAGGAGGAACTGATGAACCCTCTCTCATACGGTCAGGAAAACTTCCTTGCATCTATAACATCTACACTGAAAAACTGAGTGGGAGTTTCCTAGTCAGATGAGAATGGCTGGGAGGGAGAGACAGTGTGTGGACAATTGTATTCAGGGAACATTGAAAATCCTTTAACACTGCTGGACCTTAAAAATAGACTAGAGAAGTAGGGAGGGAGAGGAATGAGGAGCCCTGTGTGTGATGCTCGGGTACCGAGACCCTGGTCTTAATGCTAAGATGGAGCCAGTGCAGGGCTTATTCAGGAGAGGGGCGTGCGCAGAGAACACACTAGCTTTAGTGAAGAGGATACAAAGCTAGTGACAGAGATAGAGCAGAAGGCAGGGACTTTAGCCTTGGCTAATGTCGATTGGAATCTCCTGAAAAGCATCTAAACTGGGGCATTGGTGGCAAGGATGTAGAAGAAAAATAAACAAACGTGGTGCTTCTTTTATCATTCTTTCTGGTCTTTATAGTCATTCACTTAACAGGTGTTTATTGAGCATTCATTAGTAACCGAAGTATTTCATTAATACTATTTATGAATAGTGACCTATTTTTAAGCTTAATCATTTTCACAAACTTCATTATCTTGTTTGATCCTCAGGGTAAGTATGTGAGGTAGTAAATATTTTATCATCCCCATCTGACAGACGAAGAAACTGAGGTTCAAAGAAGTGAACTCATTTTTCCCAAGGCTACACAGATAGCAAGCTGCAAAGCCCCAGGGTAGACCCGAATCTTCTCACTCTGGCCCAGGTGTACCCTCCAGCCCCATCCCATGACATCATAGTCCAAAACAATTTTATTATTTGTGCATCCCCAGGAAATGAAAGTCCACTTGGCAACGGGCTATCCTTCAGGGGAATGGAAAACTTCAAAGAAGATGAAAGCTTTAGCAGTCTGTAGAATTCTCTAAGTCATTGATCTAGACACAAATGGCCCAGCAAATGGGAAGGAATGCAGAGCTCTTTCTGGTTTGCTTTTTAAATAAGCAGTGAATCTACTTACCCACACACACCTCTGGCACAGTTAATAAAGAAAATTTATGGTGTGCCTGACAAGATGCCGTCACCTCCTCCCTGTGGTAGGGGTAAACATCTGTAAAATCTCTGCGTTACATGAAAAGACTCATCAGGCCATGAAGATCTGTCTTGATCACTAAGGAAAACCAAAAAGCATTTGGTGACCCATTTAGGCTTAATTTGCTTTCAGTCTCCTCTACCATCTGCAGAGCTGGGAGGTGAGCTGTTGTTCAGCCCATTTGTACACACTGATTGTGTCTGGTGTCTCCATTCACCTGCATCCCAAACATGAGTCCCTTCAAAAAGACAGAGTCACATCTTCCACCTGTTGCTCAGGTCGTCATTTATTTGTGGCTCCCAGACCTACCTGTCAAAAAATATTTTCCATTCGGAGTCAAATCTGGCTGATTGCCCCAGTGTATTTATATGAGTGGGTCTGTGTTTTATTGCTGTAAAAAGGGATTAGTCCTGCTGTAATAATATTTTCCATTTAGAGAGCACTTTGGGCTGAGAGCCCCATTCGAAGGCACGTTGTTCTGATGCTGCTTTTCTAAAACCACCCGCTTTATCCCATCAAACTTTGTGAAAATGACAAATAGCCTCCAGGCGCCCCCCCCCCCCCCCCAGTCAGCTGGCAGAGGAAACAGCCTTAAACAAGGTTATTTTGGCGATTTATATCCTGAACCCCCCTGGGAAAGACTGCCAAAACTTTGAGACCCAAATCAGAGTCAACTGAATTAGTGGGAAAAGCCTGGCTGGAAAAAAGGTAGCCAAGGACTGGAAAGCACCTTAGAAATCACCCAGAAGAGTGATTTCCAAGTTTATTTCTCCAGCAGAACTCCTTTTACCTGACAAAACAGATGCCTGCTGGTTACTGTGGCCATCCTTGGTCCTCCCCTGGTGGCTCCCAAGGGTCCCAGGGAACATTTTTGAAAACCTGTACCGCAGGTCAACTTCTTCATTTTACAGATAAGAAAATGGAGGTCCAGAGAGATGACATGACCTGCTCAAAGCCTGACAGCAAGTGACAGGGACAGCATGCTGTCCTAACTGTCTCCTTAGCCAAGGAGGGACTGAAAAGGAGGAACAGGGACAGCATCTTGGTTCCTCTTTGATGGTTTTGATGTCAGTGGTTTTCTCCTGAATGGGAACCTTCAGTAGAGCTTGAATCTGGGTTCTCTCTGGTTTGCTCCTTCCTGGTGCCTCGTAGTGGGGACCAGCATCTTTCTTTTTTCCCTCCTTGAACGCAGATTGAAACTACTAGAGACCCTTCAAAGGCATACAGGTTCATCCACCCCAGAGCCTTTCCATTTGTGAATCATATAATAAATAAACCTCCAGGGACAGAGCCCAGGCCTTTGTAGGAGGGTTGGGGGCGCCCTTCACTTCCGGGTCCCCAACTTTGCCCTGCACAGGGCCCCTCTCTGACTGCTCCACCTTCACCCAGGAACTTCTCTTGTTGTGTATGTCAAATAAAAAGGCAAGCAGTGTGAACCTAAAATGTCAGGATCCAAGAAAACTGCAAGACTAACCTGCTTAACCAAGCATTTCTGGAAGGGAAGGGTCCTTGTGACGAATGCTTTTAGACTGTTTGCTCACTCTCCATCCATCACCAGTTTTTGTTTGCCAATCCCAAGCAGATCATTTATACGTGCTAAGAATCCCTGGGTAATGGGCATGCTGTAAAAATAAATGGAATAAATAAATTAGTGCTTGAGCTTCTCAAATAAATCCAGTTGAATCAGACACACCTAAAGTCACTCAGTCTTGAAGAGCAAAGCGGAGACTGTCATGAAATGAGAGACAGGCTTTTTGTTTCAGAAAAAGTAAGAAGAGCAGAAAAACCTCACTCAACAGGCATGAAAAATTTCAAGAAATAAAGGGAGTCATATTTGTACAGAGAGTTATTATTATTTTTGAGGCCTTGTCTCCCAGCTGCCTTTTTCCATAGCTTCAACTCACCTTATATTTCTAGAGCCCTCCACTGAGATTTGAATGCGGGTCTTTTTAAAAGTGACAGTGGGGCTTCCCTGGTGGTGCAGTGGTTGAGAGTCCGCCTGCCGATGCAGGGGACGCGGGTTCGTACCCCGGTCCGGGAAGATCCCACATGCCGCGGAGCGGCTGGGCCTGTGAGCCATGGCTGCTGAGCCTGCGCGTCCGGAGCCTGTGCTCCGCAACGGGAGAGGCCACAGCAGTGAGAAGCCCACGTACCGCAAAAAAAGGAACAGTGACAGTCACTTGACAATCACTGTATGTGCCCAAAGAGAAAATAAGGTTGTTACACCTGAAAAAGTTATCCCTCAGAAAGGAGGAAGTAGCCCAAATTTTCACATCCTTATTGTCTTTCCTAATATATTTTGAATAAAAAGTTTCTACTTGGGTTAGACACATGAGCTAGAAACACACACACGTATATAACCATCCTTTGTTTTGTGGTTTTTTTTAAATCTAGGTTGAATATTTGCACTTGGAATGAGAAGACCCTTCTTTCTTTTTAAATTAATTTATTTATTTGTTATTTATTTATTTATTTTTGGCTGCGTTGGGTCTTCGTTGCTGCACGCGGGCTTTCTCTAGTTGCAGCGAGCGGGGGTTACTCTTCGTTGCAGTGCACGGGCTTCTCATTGCGGTGGCTTCTTTTGTTGCGGAGCATGGGCTCTAGGCGCGTGGGCTTCAGTAGTTGTGGCTCACGGGCTCAGTAGTTGTGGCTCACAGACTCTAGAGCACAGGCTCAGTAGTTGTGGTGCACGGGCTTAGTTGCTCCACAGCATGTGGGATCTTCCCAGACAGGGCTCAAACCTGTGTCCCCTGCATTGGCAGGCGGATTCTTAACCACTGCGCCACCAGGGAAGCCCCTAACCATCCTTTGTTGAGACCCCACAATATACCAGGCACTGTTCTAAGTCCGATATTTGCATTAACTGTTTTAATCCTCACAACAATCCTATAAATCATGGACTATTATTATCAGATGAGGAGACTGCTAGTTTTAGATTCTTACGGAGGTCACCTGATAGAACTGTTCTTTTAAGAGGCAAAAGAGAAAAATCACCCAGGATTTCGAATGTATTGTACAATTAAGGTAAATTACATTTAAAGTAAACATTTGACATCTATGCTTATAAAAGTTTATATATTCAAGTTGGCCTAAATTGCATTTTTCTTTTTTAGATCTTTCAACTGGGAAGATAAAGTATGACCTTGTAATTTGCATTATTTTCTACGTCGGCATATGCAGTGTTAACTGAGCACGTACTTTGTTTGGAAGGCTACCTTGGCAGCTGTGGGGGAAACAAGTGAGATGTATTTGGATCTTACACTCAATCCAGTCACAGTCAAGACTCACACACACACACACACACACACACACACACACACACACACCCTCCCTTCCTCCTCCCAGAGCTGGGACAAGGGTGAGAAGAGGGAGGCTCTCAAGAGTGTCTCCTTAAACAGTCTGCCCTGGAGGTCTCACTTGCATCACCCTAATCCAGGTCTTGTCCCCTCCTTCTTAAGCACACACCATGTACTGCAATTCAATACAACAAAATAGAGCGTGTTCATGTATTCAAGCAAATGGACTATGAGGAATGTACAAGATCTATAAGTGGTCAAAGTGAGAGGGTTGGTGCAGACTTCACATTAGTGAATTCTGATTAACAAGCGAAGTTGCCAAGCCAGTCAGCCTTGAGCAGGAACATTTTGAGGAAGAGGAAATGACTTTATTGCAGGAAGACAGCTGAACAGGAACAACTCGTTAGAGTGGGTTTGATGGACAGGATGGAGGAAGCAAACTATTCCCCACAGCAATAGCAAGAATCTAAGTCCAGGAAGTGATGAGATCTGCAAAGAAGAGAGCTCCAACCACACCGCATATCCCAAAAGTGTCAGTGCACCAGAGCCTAGTGTTACTGAGTTACCTCAGCAGACAGGATGACACAGACACTCATTCATTCAGCGAATCCTTACAATCGATCACTCCACTAGGCACTGGATGCAATGGCGAGTGCAAAGCATAGAGAGATCCCAGCCTACCAGGGATAGATCCCAGGCAGGATCTACAGGGTCTCCTCTGTCAGTGGTACCAGGACCTGAATCATCATCCCTTTGTCCATCGTATCTCACCCGTTGGTCACTTAGGAGCCATCTCCATTATGGGATCAACTGTCATGGTATCATATTACTTGTGTTCAGGTAACCCTTATGTTAGTTAATAATGGCTCCAAAGGCCAAGAGTAGTGATGCTGGCAATTCAGATATGTCAAAGACAAGCCATAAAGTGCTTCCTTTAAATTTGCAACTTCATAAGGAAAGAAAAAAGCATATGCTGAGGTTGCTAAGATTTACAGTAAGAATAAATCTTCTGTCCGTGAAATTGTGAAGAAGGAAAAAGAAATTCATGCTAGTTCTGTTGTCGTACCTCAAACCGCAAAAGTTACGGCCACAGTGCTTGATAAATTCTTAGTTAAGATGGAAAAGGCATTAACTTTGTACAATAAGATATTTTGAGAGAGAGAGGGAAAGACCACATTCACATAACTTTTATTACAGTATATTGTAATTGTTCTTTTTTATTATTAGTTGCTGCTGTTAACCTCTTACTGTGCCTAATTTATAAACTCAACTTTATCACATGTATGTACAGGAAAACACATGGTATATATAGGGTTCAGTATTATTCATGGTTTCAGGCATCCACTGGGGGTCTTGGAATGTATTCCTTGCAGATAATCAGGGACTGCTCTATTACAACTATTGATTTCATTCCACGAAATTTATATTTCTATTAAAATGATGTTCTGTGAAATGGAAAAAGGTTTTCTTTTTAATTTATGTGTTTTGTATATGCTTGTAAATTCTTTTGTTTGCCTAATTCTCTGTGCAGTAGTTCTCAGGGTATGGCCCTCTGCCCACTGTGGGCATACTCTCTAATCCCAAAACTTTTTACCTGCCTGAATGAAATCAACTCATTAATAACTGACTACATATGTTTTGCTAAGTTCAGTATTTTTAAACTAAAATTAGTGCATTTGAGAGCTGAGAGAGCTTATGTCTGCCTCCAATTTAGTATTTTGCTAATTCAGTGTTTTATTAACATTGCAAGGCTCCTACTGCACATGTGCATATGCAAATAGCTGAATTCCTACAGTTTGGGGGAAGGATCCGTATTCATTATCAGCACTGCCTTGAATGGTCATGTTCTTTAATTGCTGCTCTTCTTGCTTCTTAATAGCAAATTATTGTTGGTTTTGCTCATCATTATCAATTTACTTTGTTGTGGGTTGTTTTTAACCCCACAGTATGTAGTAATGAATATTTATGAATTTTTAGGCTATAATTTTCCCAAACCTCTCTGGTCTCTATGCATTGTGTTCAAGTATGAATCATCCATACCCTTATTACTACAGCAGATGTATACATACTCCCCTCCCACCCCCCATGATTTGCTAATGTGAGAACATTTCATTGGTAACGTGGGCAGTACATGGAATTTTAGCATGCGAACTGCTCACAATATACCATCAAGGTAACTCTAATACAGGTACTGGGTTATTTTTACATTTGCGTGACATTGATTTAAAATAAAAAAACAAACGTGAGCTAATGGTTTAATTTTATTACATGATAATAAGCACTTAATGCATTTTGGAGGCCAGATTTGGATGATGTGGGGTGAGTCCTAATTGTGAATCATTTTCAACGTCAATATTCCCCAAACTGTGTTCTACCAGATGTTCATAGGTATCCTGAAAACAATGAGTTTTTTACTCAGATAAGTTGGGGAAAAGTGATGTGCATTATGTTCCCCTCTGACAGATTTGCAAGGCTCTTGAGCATATTATGATAGTTAATTTTATGTGCCAACTAGGGTAGGTCACAACAGCCAAGTATTTGATCAAACATTGGTCTGGATGCTGCTGCAAAAGTATTTTTTATATGACATTAACATTTAAATCAGTAAACTTTGAGTAAAGCAGACTGTTCTCTGTAACGTGGGTGGGCCCATTCAATCAGTTGATGATCTTAAGAGAAAAAAGACTGACCACCCCTGAGGAAGAGGGAACTCTGCCAGAAGGCAGCCTTTGGACTCAAGCTGCCGCCATCAACTCTTCCCTGGGTCTGCAGCCTGCTCTGAAGATTAGGGACTTGCCATAGCCTCTACAATTCCTTAAAATAAATCTCTCTCTAGATGGTACATACATACTTGCAGATATGTGTATATACTATGTATGATATATCTGTATATATAATCTATATGCACAGATATATGTATGTATACACTCTATGTGTGTGTATATGTATACAGAGAGAGAGAGAGATCTCATGTAGATGCATACACACTTATATGTTTGAACTGCAAGTGTTTCGACTTATACACAGATTTTTTTCAATAAATGTGTACTACGGTACTACGTGATCCGGTGATCCAGGGCTGGTTAAACCCACAGATGGGAAAACTGCAGATATGGAGGGCCAACTGTAAAGTTATAGGCAGATTTTTAACCGAGTGGGGAGTCAGTGCCCCTAACCCCTGTGTTGTTCAAGGGTCTATATATAGAGAGAGAATACACACACACTCACACACACACACACACACACACACACACACACTCTCTACTGGTTCTGTTTCCCTAGAGAACTAATACACATGTTAAAGTCTCTGAAAATTTCTACAGTTAAAAAAAACCCTGCTGGGGCTTCCCTGGGGGCACAGTGGTTGAGAGTCCGCCTGCCGATGCAGGGGACGCGGGTTCGTGCCCCAGTCCGGGAAGATCCCACATGCCGCGGAGCGGCTGGGCCCGTAAGCCATGGCCGCTGGGCCTGCGCGTCCAGAGCCTGTGCTCCGCAACGGGAGAAGCCACAACAGTGAGAGACCCGCGTACCGCAAAACAAAAACAAAAACAAAAACAAAAAACCAACAAAAAACCAACCCCTGCTTAACCCAGTATTTTCCCAGCTTATTCAAATCATAAAACATTTTTCATATAACACCTACTAATCTCTCAAAATATAACTTGGGAAATGCTTTTCTCAACACTTACTTTAGACAGGTTGTCAGCAATATCGGGCTCTGAATCTGTTTGATTCTGAAACGAATAAGTATTGGGACATAAGATTCCGTGTCCTCTTCTTCTGCACATGGCGAAGGCAGAAGAAAATAACTGCGTGTTATGTGGGCACAAGGAGGTGAAATGTCGACTGTGGAGCCCGTTCCACACGGTGATGACAGATGAAAATATCTACCAGTGAAATGGACCCCATAGCTGTGCTTTTGTCAAATGTTCCTTTGTGGACGTTCTCGGGGACTGGGGAGTCATACTGAAATATCATCAATCACAGTGTAACACGACACAAGGCAATGCATGAATGGCAGGGGGCCTAACAGGAAAAGCCAACTCTGTCTCCATAAAAACCCTCATACCTCCTTTGTCCCTTCTTGAAAGTGTTTCCACAAATGGTCCTCACTGACCCCAATTTATCCTTCAGATCTTATCTTAGAAGACAATTCCTCCAGAAAGGCTTTTCTGACTACATCCCCTACCATGAACCTACCAGGTCAGCCCACCTGCTTCCCTGTTACAGCATGTACATTTGCACTGGACATGAACGTTATTTATTAATGCCTGTCTTTGCTACAAGGCTGTGAGGCTCACGAGGGCAGGGCCCGTTTCCATCTTGTTCGTCTCAGCAGCCCCAGTGCGTGGCGACCAGCCAGTGGGAACTCTGAGCAGAGGAACGATGGATGCAGGGGAGCTTCCTTCTCCCTAATTTCTCTCATGATTCTACCCAGACTAGCCTTTCTCTGTAGCCAAATCTGAGTACTTTTCTCTACTCTGATCTTTCTCGAAAGATCTTCACTCTTTCAACCTTAAAAAAAAACTATACCAAGAGTCTACGAAATATTCATATATATGTGTGTACACACACACAGGCATGCGTGTACACACACACAGGCATGCGTGCACACACGTACATCTATACGTCCATTTACTCCTGTGAATAATAATGATAATAAAAACAAACATTGGGGGGCTTCCCTGGTGGCGCAGTGGTTGAGAGTCCGCCTGCCGATGCAGGGGACACGGGTTCGTGCCCCGGTCCGGGAAGATCCCACATGCCGCGGAGCGGCTGGGCCCGTGAGCCATGGCCGCTGAGCCTGTGCGTCCGGAGCCTGTGCTCTGCAACGGGAGAGGCCGCAACAGTGAGAGGCCCGCGTACCGCAAAACAAACAAACAAACAAACAAACATTGGGACTTCCCTAGTGGCACAGTGGTTAAGAATCCGCCCGCCAATGCAGGGGACACGGGTTCGAGCCCTGGTCCGGGAAGATCCCACATGCCACGGAGCAACTAAGCCCGTGCGCCGCAACTACCGAACCTGTGCTGTACAGCCCCGAGCCACAACTACTGAGCCCGCATGCCTAGAGCCCGTGCTCCACAACAAGAGAAGCCACCGCAATGAAAAGCCTGTGCACTGCAACGAAGTGTAGCCCCCGCTCGCCACAGCTAGAGAAAGCCCGTGCGCAGCAATAAAGACCCAACACGGCCAAAAATAAATAAATAAATAAATAAATAAATTTTAAAAAATAAAAACAATCATTTATCAAGTCTAATAGTGTGAAGAGAGATGGAAATGCAGGGAGCAGTAGGTTTGGGGAATGAGAGAGACCGAACCCAATCACAGCTGTATCACTTTCTGGGTCAAGTAAAATTGTGCAAAAGTTTTCAAACTTATATAAAGAAAAGCAGAGACTCAGTCTAATTCTTGGATCAGTTCCTTCCCCCCACCCCCTCCCGGGCCACCATTTACCCCAGCCTGGTGCTAGCTACATGGTGGACACTGGACATGGGTTTCTCTTCCCAGAATTATCACTGGAAACAAGCATTAAGAAAGACAACGCACTGGCAGATAGACAGGCTTTCATCTCAGGAAATCTGGCTGGTATTTGGAGGGGTAGTATGTAAGAATTGAGGGTGAGGGTGGGGTGCAGTGGACACCGGGCCTGGCTCCACTCACTATGTGTGCATCCTGCACCATCCCCATGGGACTTTCAACTACTCACACTCAGCGCCCCCTTCGCAGGGAGGGGTCAGAACGGCAAAGAGCTTGGAGCTGACCCAGGCTCATCCTCTCCTTCCAGCCCTGCACCACAAGCAGACCACCTGTGCCATCCAGTGTCATCTGAAGAGGTTGCCAACGTGGGTTATCCCCAGGCAAGACTGGCGTGTAGGGCTCTCCCGTGATTTCCTTCTCCTTCGCCCTGGCCCCCATTAAGTCTACAGAGAAGCCTCGAGATCAGACTATACATGGGATCCAGTCCCGGCTAAGCTCCTGGAGGAGCTAAGACCTTTTAAATGCCTTAAATGCCTTCTTCCAGTCAACTCTTCCTCTAGCTGACAGAAAAGCTCTGCTCTAACAGTGAGGAATCCCTCCCTGGCCCCCCAGCATGCACACACACACACACACACACACACACACCCTCTATTTGAGATCAGGGAAATCCACACCAGAAATCCTAAAATATACTAAATAAATGTCACACTTTCAAAAATCTGGACTCCCTAAAAAAGGCCTGCTTTTTTGGTACAAGAAATGAGTATTGAAGCACAGTAACCTCTCATGTTTAAAACTATAGGGATCATTTTTATAACTTCCCAGCGAGAGCCCCAGCACACTAATACTAGTGTTCATGCATATCCAATCATTGCTAACCCCTTAATTAGGATTAGGGCACCTGTTCCACTGAAATACAATTCGCTGATGTGATCCCAAGTTATTGAAAGGCAGAATGCTTTTATCCAAAAAGGCTGCCCCAACGCCCTCTGTTCCGCTGATAAAAACATTTGTTAAAAGATTCTTTTCCAGACGCAGAGCCAAGAGGCTGGGGTCATGGTACTAATCACTACACAGGGACCTGAGAAACTGATGACACTTGTGTGAAAATGCTGACTAGTTGGCAGCATCATTTTTCTAAGAGAAGATAGTAATTCAAACCATTGGCATATCACTCCTCTCATCCCAATAACCTTTGGACCTCTAATTTCCTCTAAGGTACTTAGAGATGGTCCACACAGCATCATTTCTAAATGGTAGAGGTTAAAGTTGGGGCCACCAGAAGCCACAAAAACCCAAATTGCAAAAGCACACTTGGACTTACCCATTACAAATGCGTTCTTTGGCTTCTCAGAGGAGCCACTTGAAGGTCGACTCCACTTAAACCCTTGGCTCAGAAGCAGCTTTATGACCCAAGTCTATTAAAATTCTTAGAGTCTCTGATGATGAAAATCCCAGCCAATTTTTTTCTCTTCATGAGGTGGGGGGGGGGGAAAACCAACACAAGTCTATTTGAAATCGTTTTATGAATTTTAATCATAGCAAATGTGTTTTAACAGTAGTCATAAAATCAACATTACCACATATACAAAGGACAAGACACCAGATTGGCATACAAAAATACCATATATTAAAATCGGGTTCATTGAAAAACTCAGGACTTGCTAAGACACCACCTACAACAGAAAGAGCAAGCAAGAATGCTTTTTAAGACATTCCGATTTATAAACAGCAGCTTGATATCCCCCTAACGAAGTCGATATTTGGCAACATTTGGACACTATTTTCTACACAGTCCAGCAGCTCATTTATCTGTAGGGCTATTTGGCCCTTTAAAAGAAAAGATTCTAAAATAAATAATCCACATAATTGTAAATGAAACATGTCAAGGACTTAAGTTAACAGCCTCTGAGCAGCATTAATCTAGCCATTTGACCGGAGTACTAGTTATCAAGAGGGCCAGGGAACCCACCAGTGGAGCCATCCGAATGGCAGGGACCCTGTGCAGCAGCTGCAGGGCGTATGTTGGGAGTCTGTAACCACCCCAAGCTGAAACCAGCCTCCACACCTGCATCTGCCAAGGGAGCGAAACAGAAACACGTGGTGGAATAAAAAATATAATAAATGACCACAACCTGGATAGAAACTGAAATATTCTGAATGAGTCTTCCCAATAGTCTTAACCTACTCAAGTCAGAATACATCCACAGGCACGGGCATTGCATTCCACGGTTGGGAGGATGTCATTAGAGTTTGTCTGCAATGACTCAGCAACCCACTGCAGAGCAGGTTCTGAAATTGTCTTGTGTGCTGACGCCCAGTAGGGCCTCCTTGGACCCTCTCATCAGCTGATCATATTCCCTGTTTGTCTTCAGTTTAAACATCCTGAATTGAATTTCGTGGGCCATACTGGAATGACAAATCGTGCTTGGCTAAGTTAGTCCCAGTTGTCCTGGGTTTCTTTCTTCAGCTGGTTTCTGCCACGATTGACCTTCATCTCTTCATCTTCTGTCTACTTTGTTCAGGAGTTATCATCTCATTACAGATTTCCCTCCCTTTATGCAAGTGTTTTCTCACTCTCTGGGGATATCTTCCTATCTGTTGCTATATACCAAATGCTACATCTCCACCTCTACCATACAGTGTCTACCTAAGAGCTGGGTTTTCTCTCAGCCAGGAAAATCCAACCAGGAATTTTCTGAAGCACAGGGTAAGACACCAACAATTGTGTCCTCCCACTTTTTAAACAGGGATGACCTAAATATCTCAACTTGTTCCCCTTTGAGGGGCATCTGCCTCATCTATTTCCTCCTTCTTACAGCCCATGCTCCTTCACAACCATCACATCCAACCGTCTACCTCTGGATTCTCAAAAAGCAAATGTCAAATTAAAAACTGAGCTTCCCTTTGGAAAACTGTTGTTAGAATAATCCAATTAACGTACCCCAGGGAGACCACAGAAGACTTTCACACGGGCTACTAGCCCTACATCCCATGGAGATGAATTTAGAGCAGTGTTCTAGAAGAATGGGGCAGCCATAAGAGAACATCCCCCATTAAAACAAAGAAAATCCATGCTGTTGCAGACTTCAAAAGACCCCTCAGTTCTTTGCCCCAAATATTACTGAGTGTCTCTAAAAAGATCCTAATATGAATAGTATCAAAAACCGGAGACTACAATAATAAAGTCCAGCTAATGAGATGAGTGTTTTCAAGCACCACTACATCATAAGTGAGATTGTACATAGTGGGGTACCCCAGGCAGTGAACCCTGAAAAAAAATAATTGGCCCGACTGTGCAAGGAAACTTGTGCAGAAAACTCAGAGCCATATTGCAAGAGTTCAATAGTGGTGCTCTGCCCTCGCCAACTTGAGCAGAGCCCAAACATAAGTCATTTGGAAGACAGAGATTAAATGTCCCACCCACTAATATTCTTTAATGATCAATGGCTTTCCAATAAAATGTATATGGTAGAACCCACCTCTTCATATATTTGAAAAGTCTCAAGAGCTTAGTTATATAGACACTCCCAAAGATAGCTGGGTTTGACAAAACGGGTGCAGCCTATAACACTTGTTGAGAAATTAACATCTAAATTCACCATTATATAACCCACATTGGAAAACATTTTACTTGATCTTTGTAGCTTCAGTTATAGCTAAATCGTGTGTCTACATATATATTTATATCTATATACAGTGAATCAATTGTGTCAGGAAAATCAATGGCTTGAATTTCCACTTATTTTTTTAGAAGACTTTCATGTTTAACAAACTTCAGCAACTTGTCATCACTTTTGAAATAGACTACCACTTTCAAAACAGTTGCTGAATTATCTTCACTCATTCTTTGGAGTTTCTCTTTCAGTAAGGATTACTTTGTGGGCAATGTTTTACTGAGAATGGTGGAAATGGTAAGGAACAGCTTCTCCTTCGAGGTCAAGGATGACAGATTGACTGACTGATGACACTTGTGTGAAAATGCTGACCAGTTGGCAGCATCATTTTTCTAAGAGAAGATAGTAGTTCAAACCATTGGCATATCACTCCTCTCATCCCAATAACCTTTGGACCTCTAATTTCCTCATAAGTCTAAAGAAAAACTATCATTGGGCAAAAAAATTTTTAATCATTTTCAAGGATGAACTAAAGAGTCCTCCTGCCCATTGATGAGTTCTCTATAAAAAAAAAAAAAATCAACCCAATTCTGTTAAATTGAAGCAAATGCATTTGGTTTACAGTATTTTTGGACAATGAAAAGCAGACTAACCAATTTAGACACAGCATAGCTTTTCAAATAAAACTATGAGAACTCTATAAAACCAAATCTAGACTGGAATAAATACTGTACTATCAGGAAGAGTCTGATCTTTCTATGAAAATATATCTCAATTTGAATTTTCTACTTCCCTTTATTCACTTAAAAAGCAATTTTAGTAACTTTAATAACCTTCAAGGCTTTAAATTCCATGGGCAATTTTTTTTTAATGTAAAACAAAGTGTCTTTGTGCAAGGCTTCAAATCTTCGATTCTTTCAGTGATAACTAAAAAAACCAAACAGGACGAAAACAATGTCAAATCTCACTCTAAAAATTGTACCTATGTTTTTGTCTGGCATCTGAAAAATGATGCCCACCTATGCCCATCTCAAATACGATGACGAGCTGGCAGACTTCAAGGGCAAACAAAAACACTCCCCGTGAACACTGCAAAACATGCTTGCTCTTTTATTTCATACCTTACTAATGTAATGATGGCGTTTGGGTAAGACCCTGAAAGAGGGATTTCATTAGGCTTTTTTTTTTTTTAACATTTACTTTTTGGTCACAAGACCCTAAACACAATTTCACAGTACAGGTCATGCAAGTCAAACGTTTTAGAGCTACTGTCTAACTACTATTTTTGGACAATAGATTCACATGCAGCTAATGATCCCAGAAAAGGGGGCTTTATCGAGCACTCTTTCAGCTTCACTGATTATTCCTTGGCCCAGAGTATCTAAGTAATAACCCTGAAGAGCAATTGATGCATTTTTACTGTCATACTTGAGATCATATATTTTTTAAGCCAACTGCATGTTACTAAACCAAAAACTGTCTTCTTCGCCTTACTCTGCTTACTCCATTAATATTTTGATGCTAGATTCCATTGCACAACCCTCCAGAAGTGCACTGTCCAATATAATGGCCACCAGCCACATGTGAGTGGCATCTATTTAAATAACTTTAAATTAAATAAAATACAAAATCCAGTTCCTCACTCAGACTAATCCCATTTCAGTTGCCCAACATCCAATGTGGCTACTGTATTGGACAGCATAAGTTATATAACATTTCCATCATCACAGAAAGTTCTATAGAACAGCGTGAATCTAGAAGATCCCAAGGTTGCACCAGCACATGGTTTTAACCTTCAAGGGACCCACTCAAGTCATGTGCAAGATTAAACTGAATTATATTCCTAAAGGAAATGCCTTATAGCTTTCTGATCATAAAGTATGACTGGAAATGAGAACCCATTTGCCTTTTCACAACTTATGCCCCAGGTCATTATACAAAAATGTTCCAAAGACAATGCTTTTTGATAGCATACTTGGCTCTACTTAGCATATTCAACATTCTCTTGCTTATGTCAAGATCATTAATAAAGATGAAAATTCATGCTTCTTATAGTTTACTATTTACACAACACTCACTGTCCTTTATAGCTCAAGTGGGAGGGGGGAACCAATGTTTTGCAATTAAAAAAATTCAAATCACATGGTTCTCTTTAACTGTCTATACTCATCCCTAAATCAACACTCCTTTCATTTCCCGGAGAGGTAGATGCTAACTAAAGTGAATATATAAATCTACAAAGACAAAAAACTTAATAGTTGAGTTAGTAAAGGGTATTGATCCTCCCTGAAAAGGATCATAGACCAACAGAGAGATCGACAGGTCTAGGAAGCAGCAAGAGGAAACGGCAGTACAAAGTTCTGGTCCCCTTTTGCTGCAGAATGACAAACGGGCTCGCACCTCTGGGGACCCCAGCAGACTCATCTACAAAATGAAGCCACCAGAGGTTGCTTTCAGCTTTCTGTGCTTTCATTTGTGAGTTTTTTCATTGACGTGCAACTGTGAATTCTGGCTGACTGTGTCACTGGACTTGAGTCACATGGGGTAGATGAGTTGTTAGTGTCATGGGTAAATGCCAGAGGCCAGAGCAATGGGATGCCAAATAACAGTACACATCATTAAGCCTATAAAAATCCTATCTGGCAGGCTGAGACATCACATAGACATGTGCACGCACACACGCGTGCACGCACAGGATTGCACACCCTGATAAGCAGGTACACAAATAAATAACTGCAGGCAGAATCCACATAAACAATTGTTCTTACCTCAGTAAGACTCACACGAAAAATTCTGATTTGGGTTGTTATTGTACCTTAAATTGTAACGTCAAGAATCTATCATAGAGCCGATTAATTTTGCACTGCTTAATTGCAGCTCTAGCACAGGGTTGTTTTTAAGTAAAAGGTACATGGACATTTGTAATCTACAGCTTTGCACTAGGAAACACAGGGCACTGTATCATCACATATGTTAGTGTCTATATATAACCTACAGACCATGTAGAATTCTATCACACACTACACTCCAGGGCTGGTCATTTCATACCGGACATAAACATACGTAGACATCATTCACAAAATTAATTTGAAAATGGCATGACTTAATATTGCAAGGGTAAAGTCCATTTGAAATGTGGAATTCTTAATGTAACATTTCTGTGGGGTTTTTTTTCCCAAGAGGAATAGAAATTAGGTCAGACATGCATCAAGGCAGCCTGGGAGAGTTTGAGAAATTGAAACTAACCCAACAGTATATTAGGTTACATAATAGAGGATAGCATTCAGCTAATGTGATACCTAAATTATTAATACCAAATAAATCCTAGATTATTTGTTGTATAATGCCCAATAGCTTACACAATAAAATGGCATTTTAACCTAATTTCTAGTTTGAGCTTTCAAATACATTTCCTAAAGGTCTAATGACAAATTGGAAAGATTTGAAAAACCCATGTTCACATTTTTATATCAAATTCTCATGTCAATGAACAGGGTTAGCTTGGGATTCTGTTCATTATATTGTCGTTTTATCTCATTAATTCCATCACTTTAATGTGCATATTTTGTGCTGCTTGAAGGTAACAGTTAGCATATAAGTAAATTAAATTATCTCAGTCTTAAGGGCTTTTTCTAGCCTTACTTTTTGGAGCCAGTCACTGCTTATTTTTCTGTCCCCTATTTTCAGGGATTCAATGGAACATAAACAGACATATTTATGAGTGGGGACCTTGGCACATACCACTTGCTTCATGAATTCCTTAAGAGAAACTAGAAGAGAACTGTAAAGCTCACAGCTATGTCTGAACGCACACATTCAGGGATAGAAATTTATCATTTAAGACCAGCAGATCTTTCTTCATGAGCATCTGTAGGCCATTACACATTTAAGAACGTCTGAGAATTTATGAAGAATTGGTCCACTTAAACTAGGAATGTGAGTTGCTAGTTCACCTTGCCATTCTTCTCAATGAAAACACATTTTGAAATACAAGAGATAGTCTCACTTATACCAACAAGAGGAAACTGGAATTCAAAATGATTTAACTCTCATGGAACAATCTCTTTCAAAAAATAATCATGGACTGTCTTAAAATGCCAGTCCAAGTTTGTTATTGTTTACCAACACTCATGGCTGTTACAATACATCAAAACTGGGAGCAAAGACAGAATCTTCTGTTACTCTCCCTTAGTGCCTTACAGAATACAGGACTTGAATACATAGAAGAGGAGCAAGTTTGGAAGTGACGTGTCTGTGACACCTCGCTGGGTGGGTACCGGTGCCCTTGAGGTGGCCATCATTTCAGACCCCGGACTCATTCATGCCCACAAAGTCTTACTCCCGGGATTCTTCTGAAAAGATTCAAAACCTGAGGTAAATCAAATTACACCCACACCCACACCCCCCCCACACACACAAATACACAATATTTACATTTAAAATTCTTATTTTGTGAGATGGCTTGAGAAAAATTGGCATGTAGGTTTCCTGTGGGATTAGGCATTTCTCATTATTACTCAGTTTATTGCTCCCCTGTTGGGCTTTCAGTTTAATAAACACATAGCGAGCTCTAATTACAAGGGAAGAAAAATGGAGGTACGTGACAAAACACAACACACTGGAAACACTTGTTCAAATATCTTCCTGAAAAAACAACTGTCCACTTAACTTATTTTAATTTGGGTGCCATTCAAAAAGTATAAAAGGCCTTAGCAACTAAATGAAGACTGGGTTTCATTTTTTAAAAAAGGAAAGAAACCAGCACTGCATGTCATCACTGAATTTTTACATGGATTTTCAGATTTAATTCTACTTGTATACATAGCATCTTTGTTTTAATCTACCACATTTAGAGATCACATTGTATGCACTTCCACAGTTTAACATCTAAGTAGAATAGGTCTACCTGGCAACATGATTTTGAGAAATCATAAATTACAGTCCATTTAATACATGATTATGAGGATGCATGCGATCGTCTTGGAAGCTGTTGCCACCAATAATCAGAGCGCTCTGCCTGGTATCTTGCTGACACCTCACATTCTGCCCTTCGTGTCTGTCTTGGGTTAATCAAGTGGCAGCCCAGAGGCCAGCACTCGGCACCCAATGATCAGCGTGGCCCCCCATCTCCTCACCGCGATCCATCACCAACACCTGCTCAACCGCTAGTTGGCACCCACAAGAGACTTCCCCGCAGCCCTCTTCAGCCACAGGATATCACAGTGAAGCGCTTAGAAATGCAGGACATGTTGTGGAGCACGATGCCGAGAAGGAAGACCAGGACGCAGGCCACCAAGATCACAGTGCACACCCCAGACCAGGTGGAGCTTTTCACCACGCCCCGCCTGTCTGGCTCCTCCTCCACCGCCTCGGGCGGAGCCCCGCCCTGCAGAGGCTGCTGCTCTGCCGGGATGGTCACCACGGTGACGGACTTCTGCTGGCTCCCGGGCAGCAGACGGCAGCCCATGTCTCCGGGCAGCAGCGCTCGCTCCTTGGAGATGGGCAGGGGCAGCATGTAGCACCCATTGCTCGGAAGTTTGATGAAGACTGGGGTGTGCTCGGAGGCGTGCGGGATGGCGATGACGGCAAGGACCTCGGGGTCGTCCGGGAGCTGGGACACGGAGAAGCCCGGGGGCAGCTTGGTGATGCCCCGGCACCAGGGGCACCTCACGTCCTTCTGGCTCGTCCTCATCTGCTGAAGGCACACCGAGCAGCACGTGTGTTTGCAGTCCAGCAACTTGGGCCTTCGCCGGGGGCTGTAGTAATTGAAGCAGATCTGACATTCCAGCAAAGACTCTTGGGAGAGCGTCTCCATGGTGGACTGTGGGCAGGAAGGCCAAGGCCGAGGGGGAGGAGCTTGTTCTCAGAGTCCACCACTCCGCCACCTTCTTTCTTGCAGTCTCTCCAAAGCCGCCGGGGGATCGGGGAGTTCACAGGCATCTAGCATACTCGGGCGTGTTCATTTCTGAAGGAGACAAAAAATGCCAACCAACTTAATTACTTCAAACAAGTTGAGATGGATTTATACGGCTGCTCAAAAGTCTTGACACCAGGTCAAAAGGGTAAAGTTTCCCACTTGTGAGGCTGTAGGATTCCCGTAATGTCCAGTGGACAGTAATGAGTTGTCTCCGCGAATACCTTGCTTATTTCTGAAGAAATAAACATCTCTATGGGGTATACAGAGGGAGTCTGCTCTTTCTGCTTTATTGTTCTTCTGGACTGTTCTTCTAAATACACTGCAGAAATTCTCTCCTTTCCAATAAGTTTGTAGCATTTCCTAAAAGTAAATTTCTTTCCTTAGATCCTCTGACCTTCTTTTTCTGACTCTACTTATCTTCCTGTAACTATTCATTACCAGATACGGGCAACTTTACAAATCCAGGTATTTCATGTAACTAGCTCGCTCACTTGATATGGGTTAGGACCGTTCCTCTCTCACAGGTAATTAAAATGATGCCACCAAAGAAGCACATGCAGGCATCTGTTATCTTTTCCACCAAATCACCTGAACCAAGGTAATTCTCGTCTGTTGGTTTTAAAAAGAGACAAAAACAAAATAACCCCCAAATAACAACAACAGTGAACCTTTATGCAGTAGGGGTCACAAAAATACACAGGATCACTACTACATTTCAGTCAGTTCTTTTAATTTCATTATTATTTGGGCTTGCATCAATTAACATGACCAAAAGCAAATACTGTTAATTCACTGATCATAATCGAGCATTATGGTCAGAGAAGACTGGTAAGGCAGCCTCACCAAAAAAAAAAAAAAGGAGAAGGAGAAGGAGAAGAAGGAGGAATGTTAGCCTTCTGATATTGACAGGAGGCAGAATAACTTAGTTCAACTTAACTGGAGTTTAAGGACCTCCCCCCGCCCCATCCCCCCCCTTCCCCGCCAAGTGTTCTAATAAAGGCTGCCCAACTCTGCTTCCTATTGAAAGCATCCAAATTATGTGTCTCTGGATGGAGCCATGATGACTCTGGAAAGAACTATTCAACCACTATTGTAGAAATAATTGTCAGTCCTAGAACCCCACCTACACCCAGAAGCAGGAGCTAATAACACAGAAAACCTCGTTCACATTTTTCTTAAAAAGTGAACCTTCTTTTTCTTTCCAATTTCCTTTGTGAAATTAAGAATGCACCCCCTCCCCAATGATTACGATTTGTAAAAATAAAAATTAAACATGCAGAAAAAGTTTAAAGTCAAAAATAATCACTGATAAAAATTAATGTTGACAATCAAAAGAGAAACATTTTAAAATATTTTAGCTGTAGTAAGAGCACTTAAGTTACTGAAAGTAAAAATATAGTAACATAGCATTCAGAAAGCTCATATTATTAATATAATCAACTACTCATCTATCCATTAATTCAAGAAATAGTTATGGAATAATTGAAATTTGCTAACCGTAGAACTTAAATGTTCTCACAAAAAAAAAAAAAGATAAATATGTGAGAAGTTGGAAACGCTTTCACAATGTAGACATATTTCAGATTACTGCGATGTCAACTTTAAATGTCTTACAATTTAATATGCCAATTATACCTCAATAAAGCTGAAAAAGGAAATAAAAATAAAAAAGAAATATCTACTGAGTATCTGTTATGCAGAAAGCTAGCCATGGTAGGATATTAAGATGAATCAGACCCAAATACTACTCTTAAGCAATTTAAAGTTAGGCAAGAATGAACTAGTGAATATATTTTCTCTTCTATTCATTTATTCATTCAAATTCTCATTGAATATTTACCATGTGTCAAGCATTATGATATTTATTTTTTTCCCTTGTAACAAAGACCTTGTCACCACTCATAAGAAACTCCCAGACTGGAGGTACTTAAATAGTTATGTGAGTAAATAGTTATAATAGAAATACAGTGATGCATGCCTTACTGGAGCTGGAGGAATAAAGGATGGCTCAGTGAAGAATCTGGATCAGGGAGAGGATTCAGACATGTAAAATCAGGGACAGGTTATTTTCAAGTTCAGAAATCAGCATGAGCAAAGTAAAAGGGGTGAGCAAATACAGAATTATTTTTATACTCTAGCTGTGACACTGGCTAGAAGATTTTTTCTAATACAAGAGTAACTTATAGATGCCATCTCTAAGAGTTTTACAGTTTTAGCTTGTAAGTTTAGGTCTTTGATACAGATGCCTTTTAAAGAAACAGAATTCTCACAGAACTGGCAAGCACCCTCCCACAGGCCCAGCCAGGGAGAGCAGGGCCCACAGGAAGGGGAGGTGATCAGACTCAGGCACGGGCCACAGACCACAGACTGTGGACAGCCTCGAGTGCCAAGGATGTGGGGCTTTCTAGTGAGCAATGGGAAAACATCAGAAAGGTTAAGAATATGAGAATGATTCATTAGGTAGCTATATTCAGGATAGACTGGAAAGACCTGCTGGGAAGCTATTATAATAGTAGACGAGAGATAATGAGTAGCTGAAGTCAATAGTGGTGATGAGAATGAAGAGCTGAAAAGTGCTGACAGGTCCTACAGGGGTCAAGTGGGATCTGGCCACATGTGACGATGAGGCTGTAAGGGGGAAGAAGTCCAAGGTCAAGTCTTGAGGGGAGGCTGGTATTATTAAGAGAAATAGGGATGGCAAAGAAAAAGATGATGAGTTCTGTTCGGGCCGTATTCCATTTGAGGGGTTAGGAAGATAAAAGAAATCAGTTATCCAGGAAGATGTTAAAGAGTCAAAAGAGGGGCTTCCCTGGTGGCGCAGTGGTTGAGAGTCCGCCTGCCGATGCAGGGGACTCGGGTTCGTGCCCCGGTCCGGGAAGATCCCACATGCTGCGGAGCGGCTGGGCCCGTGAGCCATGGCCGCTGAGCCTGCGCGTCCGGAGCCTGTGCTCCGCAACGGGAGAGGCCGCAACAATGAGAGGCCCGCGTACCGCAAAAAAAAAAAAAAAAAAGAGTCAAAAGAAAGCTGAATATATGGATCTGATATTGCAGAGCAGGCAGAGCAGAGAGAGACCCTTAGGGAGCACTTATCCTTAAGCCTGGCTAAAAGGAAGAATAGGGGCAGACATAAGCAGAAACCCAGGAACCCCTCCCAGCACATACCCCAGATGAAAGAGTTCCAGGCAGCAAAGGGCTATGAGCGGTGGGCACTGAGAACAGACCTTGAGGTGGGGCGACCAGGAGGTCACTAGCATTTTGGGGGTGTGACTTCAGCAGGGGACCAGGGGTATGATGGAGACTGGCGGGATGCTGGAGTTCCCTGTGATGCGGAGTGATGTCAGGCGATAGGATCATAGCTTAGAGGGAAGAGCATCAAGCAACAGTTCTTTTTCTTTTCAGAGTAGAGAAATTTGAGAAAAGAGGGGCAGAGCAAGCAAGTTAGGGCGCTCACAGCCAGATGGTCTGGTCTGTGCTGTTCAATACGGTGTCTGCTAGCCACAGGTCCCAGCAGAAGGTAGTGTTTGAAGCTCAGAAAGGAAAAAGTGTACAGACACTGAGGTGGGGAATGTGGAACGGAAACAGAAATCCCCAAAGTGTCAGCAATGAGGGTGGAATTCTTCTAATTCTATACCCAAGGTACTGAATTTATTTTTTCTTAGAAAATAAAAACCGAACACAGGGTTTGCTGGTGAATCTTGACCAATGCTCTTATCTATCCTCACTGTTAAAGCCCACTGACAGACAGCAGGCCATAATATTATAAATCATAGGAAGATGTGAATGTTAAATGGAGGGTGGGGGGCAGAGATTGATCATAATGAACTACAGTGGCAGAAATGACAAAATTGGGGAGGGGTATACAATAGCCAAGACATGAAAGCAACCTAAATGCCCGTTGACAGGTGAATGGATAAAGAAGACGTGGTATATGGGACTTCCCTGGTGGCCCAGTGGTTAAGAATCCGCCTGCCAATGCAGGGGACACAGGTTCGAGCCCTGGTCCAGGAAGATCCCACATGCCACGGAGCAACTGAGCCCGTGCACCACGACTACTGAGCCTGCGCTCTAGAGCCCACGAGCCACAAGTACTGAAGCCCACGCACCTAGAACCTGTGCTCCGCAACAAGAGAAGCCACCGCATTGAGAAGCCTGCACACCACCATGAAGAGTAGCCCCAGCTCGCAGCAAATGGAGAAAGCCCGCATGCAGCAATGAAAACCCAACACAGCCAAAAATAAATAAATAAATAAAATTAAAAAAAAAAAAAAAAGACGTGGTATATATATACAGTGCGATATTACTCAGCCATAAAAAAGAATGAAATAATGCTATTTGCAGCAACATGGATGGACCTAGAGATTATCATACTAAGCGAAGTAACTCATACAGATTAAGACAAATAAAATATGATATCACTTACATGTGGAATCTAAAAAAATGATACAAATGAACTTATTTACAAAACCGAAACAGACTCACAGATATAGAAAACAAACTTATGGTTACCAAAGGGGAAAGAGATGGGGAGGGATAAATTAGGAGTTTGGGATTAGCAGACACAAACTACTATACAGTACTACTACTAAAATAAACAAGGAACTACTATATAGCACAGGGAACTAGACTCAATACCTTGTAATAAAGTATAATGGAAAAGAATCTGCAAAAGAAAAAAAAATATATATATATATGTATATATATCTGAATCACTTTGATGTACACCTGAAACTAACACAACATTGTAAATCAACTATACTTCAATTAAAAAAACATTGGGGAGGGGTACAAAAAAAAAAGCACAGATTCCTGCCATTTTATGAATTTGGAGAAAGCTGTCCTTAACAATGGCACTCAGGGCAACCACCTTCTATGTAAAGAGAGCTGGGAACAAAAAAATACTTTGTGACACCAATATAGAAACAGTGACCACCAGTTCCTTTCTTACCCTTCTCTACTTCCACATTAGTTACCTTGCTTCCATAGAAAATTGTGGAAAACAGCTCAGCAGAGTGGGAAGAATAGGGGCTTTGGCTTCAAAGAATCTTGGGTCAAATCTGTTTTGTCACCACCAGCGGTGCCACTGGAACAAGTCCAAAGCTTCTAGAGCCTGCTTCCTCACTGGCTAACGAGGGGTGATGGAGTTTGTGGCTGAAGGTCAAGTGTGTTCAGGCACTGCCAGGTAGTGAAGGGCTCAGGGAGCCCTGGTGCTAATCCCTCCTTCCTTCTGACTTGGACTCCACACAGTGCAGTGCCGGGTGTGGTCTACCCAGAGGCACTTCCTGGCTCTCAAAGTACAGCCCTGTGCAACAGCTTGGGCGGAGAGAGGCGAGCACTCCTCTTGGCGCTGCCCCGAGACCTGCCACACCATCATTTTTCAACAAAACCAACATGCAATTTTGTTCATGAATTTATGTTCCAAGTAATGTTCACTTAATTGGTGTTGAGTTCCCTTAAAATTAGATTGTACAACTCAATTTTCAACTCTATCCAAGTAAGTGTAGGCCTTACAACACAGGCTGAACACAAAGGCAGAAGGGGAAAACAGTTCCTATCTTCTGTGCTCAGCCACTCAAGTCATTTTGACAGCAGGGCAGCTCTCTGATTTATACACTGATTCTGCCCTTACTGAATTCCAGTTTATTTCCTGTAGCATAATTAGTAATGATGATGACTATTTAGGTAATGAGAAGAAAATTTGGGCTTCCCTGGTGGCGCAGTGGTTGAGAGTCCACCTGCCGACGCAGGGGACACGAGTTCGTGCCCCGGTCTGGGAAGATCCCACATGCCGCAGAGCGGCTGGGCCCGTGAGCCATGGCCGCTGAGCCTGCGCGTCCGGAGCCTGTGCTCCGCAATGGGAGAGGCCACAACAGTGAGAGGCCTGTGTACCGCAAAAAAAAAAGAAAAAAAGAAGAAAATTTATGAGGCTCTGGACCAAAGGTAATGATGAATCTTCTTTCTCCCTTTCATCATGAACTCAAAAGATATGAGTCAACTACAGAAGAAACAAGGTCCACGTAAGCTAAAAAAGAAACTCGGAGTTCCTAGTCAAACACAGGATACACAAGCTCACACTGGCAACTGCTTTAGAGACCTGTCTTTGGAGTTAGTTTCCTTACAGGAGCAAGACATGATGCTCAAAGTAAGTACTCAAATTCAAAAGAAAAGAGTATTTTGGTAGAACGCATAAGAACAGGTGTAAACTGAAATATATTGGAACGATTTTTAACAGTTTAGTTTGAAAGAACCTAAAGTAAAAATTAAGAAAAAAAAAACAGACTACAAAAAGAGGAATAGCAGCTAAGGGAGGACATTCTCAAACTAACTGTGGCTTATGATCTAGAATTTATGTTCAAACGTATCTTCAAAAAACAGTAGTTTCAGGAATTCCCTGGTGGTTCAGAGGTTAGGGCTCCAAGCTTCCACTGCAGGGGGCACGGGTTCAATCCCTGGTAGGGGAACTAAGATCCCCGCGTGCTGCACAGCACGCCCAAAAAAAAAAAAGAAAGACAATATATATTACCTTAATTAAAAATTACTTTAAAATAAAAAAACCGTAGTTTCATAAATAATGTCAGTTGTACAATATACAAATTAAAGGCCTTGAATCATCACTGAACTCAATACTAATGCATATCCTGGTTTTAAAATAGTTTAAAAAACTAAGATTTGTATAAATGGAGGAAGGTGTGACTTGGAGGGAAAATGCCAAAACCAGAGGGGTGTGTATATTGTAATTGTTGTTTAGGGGCAATGGACATTTGTTGCTTTACAACATCGATATATTTTCATAAAATAAAATTTCTTCCTTTTTAAAAACTGTATACTTTTAAGCACTTTTATTAAAGCTGTGGGTGTGATAAAGTGCTCCCATGAATTTAGTGGGTGGTAAAAAAGCAAAGGTCTCCAACGCTGAATTTTTATAGTTCCAGTTGCTTTTAGAAGTCTGGGCACATGAGGACAGAAAAGCTGATGAAATATATCCAGTCGTCCCTTGGTATCTGCGGGGGATTGGTTCCAGGTTCCCCTCTCGAATACCAAAATCGAAGGACGCTCAAGCCCCTTATTTAAGATGGCCTAGGAGGGGCTTCCCTGGTGGCGCAGTGGTTGAGAGTCCACCTGCCGATACAGGGGACACGGGTTCGTGCCCCGGTCGGGGAAGATCCCACATGCCGCGGAGCGGCTGGGCCCATAAGCCATGGCCGCTGAGCCTGCGCGTCCGGAGCCTGTGCTCCGCAACGGGAGAGGCCACAGCAGTGGGAGGCCCGCGTACCGCAAAAAAAAAAAAAAAAAAATGGCCTAGGACAGCTGGCCCTCTGTATCCTTGGATATGAAATTCTCGAATATGAAACCCGCCGACTATAATGCAGGTAGTTTTACTCTGTTTATAGTATAGACTCTTCATACGTTCTGATTTAGATCCACGTCTGTGACATCAACTATGAAGCCTCTCCCCACTTGTGACATGAGTTGATATTAATTACATGTGGCTGACCTTGAATTATTCCATTTCATGGTCTACACAAGGATCTTAAATTCAATGGTTGTGTTGAGAAAAATCTCTAAGTCAAAGACTAAACTAGTCACTATACTGCTCTTCTTATTCTCTTAAAATAGCATGTCTTTCTGACGCAGGTCATTTACTTAATTTTTCAAGAAAATGTAAATATTTGAATTGAGATTGAAGAAATTAATTACAATTCCATTTAATCTGGCATTTCAGCTGGCAAGACCATTTAGTTATATTGGATCTTGACAAACTCTCCGATTAATGGCAAGAATAGGAATGGCTGGCAATGACAAGATGTGTGGCTGACTTTTGGTCCTCTGGTAGCAGAGAGCAACCCTTTCAGGACACAGTTGCCTACTACGTGTAAAGTCCAATTGGTATAACTACACTCTGTTTTCATGGAGAAGGCAGTGGATTCCAGGACTCTGACAAATCTCAAGTGAGAATTCTATGGGCCAAGCTTTAATAGTTGCCCTGTTTTCTCCTATGAGCATCATGGTTTGTGTATTTGAAGATGAAAAAATTCTGGAAAGTGAGAATGGTTACTTAAAAGTCTTGGGTGACCAAGGGGGATGGGGCAAAGGACGGTGACGGTGTTGGAGGCCGACTGGCCCCAGTAGCAGACGCAGGCAGGGTAGAGAGAGAGGTCATTGGTTAAATGGGCAAAGAGGAGCAGACCAGAACACCATGGTCAGCCTGGGGACTTGCCACACAAAGGGCTAGCCTTGCCAGCACTGCCCAATGGGACAACCACGAGCCCGATGGACCTGCCCACAGAGTAGGGGCCATACCTCTGCACGTGCCAATATTTTCGCTGCAAAAATGCAACTAACCAAGCAGCTGAAACCGAACCACAGTTTCCAGAGATGTACTTACATAGGAGCAGTTCAATTAAGTCAAGGTAGGGAAAAGATGAATGCATTTGACCTAATCACAGCCTGGTGATGAATATTTAAAATCAAAATATATTGGAACCAAGACATTTTTAGGAATTATAGCCAAATTTCATTATTGCCATGACTGATAATAACCACTGGTTTTTGTTGGTTTGCTCGTTTTAATATCTATCAGATAATCATTACTATTAGGAATCAGGAGGTAAGGATTTTAGCTCTAATTCTGCCTATAAGTAGTTGGGTTACCTTAGGCAAATCACCTCTCCATGAGTTGCAGTGTCCTCACCTCCAAGAACACTGGACTAGATGATCCCCCAGAGTCCCTTCTAGTAACAATAGTTCTATGACCTAAGTAACTGCTAACCACACTCCTGGGTTTTCAACAACATGACAGAACTGTCAGGCTGTTTGTTCTATAGTCATTACATCTGACAGATCGTTTATACATATTAACTGTCCATGATCTCATGCAGGTTTACGTGAGACAGTGGGCATCTAAAATAAATGGGAAGCATCTTACATATTAGAAGTTTCTTCCTTTAGGCCTTAGGTTGAATGAATGAGTCTAAAGAGAGCTAACACCCTAAAAGAAACAGCCCACAACCTCCATTTGCAGCAACTATCAAAGGAATAAGTATTTATGTTTAATCAATAACCCTCTCAGCTCAAGCAAGATACTCCCATTATCCAAACTTGCTACTACGTGAAGGTGGTTCCAACTGTCCCTTGAGCCGAAGCCTGCATAACTGTCTGGCTCATAGAGAGGCCAAGGTTAATGCTGGAATCAATCAGACACACAGCTTCACCTTCACTTGCTCTGCTCACCCAATGACGGCAAAGAGAAAAGTTGCAGATGGTCACAAAGGTAGAGAAGAGATATAAAGGACTGTCAGGGGATCCCCAGACTCCCTGGAGAGAGGAGATGATAAAAGATGCCATCAGACAGACAGGCACCGCAAAGGGGAAAAGATCAATTACCCCAACTCCTAGAATTCTGAGTAGAGCTGAAGGAACTGACAAGCCAGGCACATAAGTAAAGTAAAGGAATGGAAAACAAACAAAAATCCTAAGTCTTCCCAACGGCTGGACATCTACTAAGATAAAATATGTAGTAGGAGGTAGACAAATATCTACTGGGAATCCACCAAGTGCCAAGCATTACTCAAGGCACTGGGGTCACCATGGCAACAAGAGTCTCTGCCCTCAAGGACCCTGACTTTGCAACCTGGTCTGTGGAAAGAGAAGCAAAGGCGAGGGGAAGTGTAGACAAAGCACTGACAGGGAGACTCTTCTTCAAGTGATCATATGAATTCAATCGATCATGCATAGGGCTTAGACAGAACCACTAAGCAAAAAACTATAATTGCCTGTTAGAGCCAGAAAGGATATTGGAACCCAAGGAGTCTAAGCTGGCCCACTTCAGAGACACTGGAGAGCAAGGAGAGTCAGAGGGAAGGACACTGAAATTTCCTTTATTGATTAAGCATTCCACCTGACCCATGTCAGCATCATCCCAGACAGCAAGGTGGCTCTGAGCTCACAAGTCTCAAGAGATGCAGGAGTTGAAGATGGTATCGCAAGGCAGCGATACCTTGTGATATCTGAAGACAGCCCAATGCCAGGGAAGCACATTAAATCATCACTGGGGAGGATGTTTGAGGGCCAAGATTGTGAGTTAAGGACTGAGGGGCTGTCCGAGTAGGCAAGTGCCCTAGGGAGCAGAGGTCTCTCTCTGTGGAGGGTCCCCTTTGCCCCTGCTCTTCATGTGCAGGAGACAGAGAACCTCTGAAGGCCCCTGACAAACTTCCTATGTAAATATTTGCATTTTCATAATATGAACCGCACATGTGCACGCCCACTCCTATTTCTTACCCAACCACAAATTCCAACCACTGAAACCTTAAGGCAATTTGTTTTTTAATGTTTTCCTATTATATTTCATCTACTTCAGGGACCACAGCCTTCCTCTGTAAAGGAGCAGATGATAAATCTTTTAGGCTTTTAGGCTTTTTGGGTCATGCAGGCTCTTCCGCAAATACTCAACTCTGCCACCAAAGTGTGAAAGCAGTCAGGTCATATGTCAAGGAGCAGCAGAGGCTATGTTCCAATAAAACTGTCTTTACAGAAACAGGCCACAGATGGGATCTGGCCAATAGGACATCATTTACTGACCTCAGATCGACATCATTTCTCATCATCTCTGTCCTTAATCCCAGAAATTCAGTATATTACTCCAGAGATACCCATCCTCAAATCATCTTATTGCTCTAACATGAGTTATCTTAACTGAGTTTTCTGTCAAGCTACAGAATGCAAAAATATTTTCATAGTTATTTGGGAAGACATTAAGGGAATATAATGTCTTACAGATGCATTGTCGTTTTGAATGACTATTCCCAGTCAACAGGAGGAAAGAGAGTTGAGCAAAGAACATTAACAATGACAAACATTTGCTTGTCTCACCAACAGCAAGTACCATTAGTGAGAACATACAGATAGGGTTCCAAACTTTCTTCACACCTAAACATATGGATTCACTGCTTCAACCAAATAAGCAATGATTCTAGAAGTCATCGTGACAGCACCAGACTGAAGACAAGCCTTCATCTGATGGAATGTCACAAAGACAGCATGATAATGCCTCCTGAGGGTCTGAATTTTGGATACAATTCTTGTGTTCATCTGCATAGTCATTCAGTAGCTCAACAAATTTAGATTCGGCCAGGTGAATCTCAGCCCTATACAGGAGCATCTTCTGATGGTTCACCTTTGCCAAGAAGGGACATTGGGTACATTTCCCAAACATGCGGAGCATTCCTTCAAAGTGCCAAAGAACGTGGACGATTTACAATGAGAGCTTCGTTAATTTGAGGCATCTTAAGGCTGGAAGGGCAGGAAAGTCTTGGCTCAATTTTTTTAAAACCACCTAATTGTTAAGACTCACCTACTTTCACACATAAAAAGACATTTATATATATATATTTCTTTTTTTATTAATTTTTATTGGAGTATAGTTCCTTTACAATGTTGTGTTAGTTCCTGCTGTACAGCAAAGTGAATCAGCTATATGTATACATATATCCCCTTTTGGATTTCCTTATTTCTTAAGAGTTCTTCAGGTTACCTGGAGAATATTCTATATTAAACATTTGAAAAAAGGATGGCACATTAAAAACCTGGTGGGTTTTATAGCTATCGCTTCAAATAAGCCTATCCAAAAGGCATTCATGAGATTATTTTCTTTGAGCAGAGAGTGTTCATCGCTTCAACCTCCCTCCCTACCCTCAATATCGATGATTCATTGCACGAGTTAAGCCTCAAACTGAAGCTGCAAAGAATTCCTAAAGGCATTGGTACTAAAATTAAGCCCCATGGGGAGTCAGCTGTCAATCTGCTCATTACTTCTGCTTTTTCTTCTGGCTGCAGTAACTCAATGAGGGTTGATTTTCCATTTAGGCAAGGTATGAAGAAAAGAAAAAACCTACAACCTCCCAAATTAGATACTGAACAGTGCTGCAACCAAAGGCCATCAATCATTACCTCATCTTTCCTAACCAAACAATAAATCCAAAAGATTTTTCCTCTTGCTTTCTTATATTTTTAAGTCAACTTTGAGGTAAGGTTTTTCAATAATAAAATACACATATTTTAAGGGTACAGTTCAATGAGTTTTGACAAATGTGTGCAGCTGTGTAACCGCTGTGCCAATCAACCTATTTCCACCACCAAAGTTCCCTTTTGCGCCTCATCCAGCCCATCCTTCCTACCTCCACCCCAGACCCCCGTCCCTCCCAGCCACTGCTCTGCTCTCTTTGAATTCGTTTGTGTACTTAAAACCCTACCCGTGGGGGCTTCCCTTCCCCGGTGGCGCAGTGGTTGAGAGTCTGCCTGCCGATGCAGGGGACGTGGGTTCGTGCCCCGGTCCGGGAGGATCCCACATGCTGCGGAGCAGCTGGGCCCGTGAGCCATGGCCGTTGAGCCTGCGCGTCCAGAGCCTGTGCTCCGCAACGGGAGAGGCCACAACAGTGAGAGGCCCGCGTACAGCAAAAAATAATAAAAAAAAAACAACCCTACCCGTGGGCTTTGACTTAGGGGAAAATAGCAATACTCCAACGCTCCTTTCAGATGTCCCAGGACCATGACTTTTGTATATAAGGTGTTTATTCAACTTCACAGAGAAAACCCTCGAGTAGCAAATACTACTACAAATGCATTCATTCAAATATATATTAAGAGGCACTGTTCTAGGTTTGAAGGATTGAAAGAGAAAAAGATGAGGCCCATCACTGCAAAGACAACCATGCTCACATAACTACAGCACAAGTGTGATTTGGGCTTAATGCAGGGGGTGGGCAGGGGATCCGGTAGAAATGGAAAAAGGAGCACCTCTATCTGTCTGGGGAAGCCAGGAAAGATTTTTTTCAGAAAAAGACGGCATTTTAACTCCAAGGTAAGGACACAGCATATGCAAAAGCACAGAGTTCTAGATGTGACAGAATGAGGGGTGGTTAGGAAGAGGGACCAGAGCCTGGAGCTGCCAGCAAGTGACTCCAGTATCTCTGTAAAAGGTGATAATAACAGCACCTACCTCATAGGTTGTTCGGACTGAAATACATTAACACACGGAGCGCACTTAGAACAGTGCCTGGCATGCCTCTTCCAGGTACGATCGCCATCTTAGGAGGCAGGAAGGAGAAGGCTGGGTCCCAGGCAGGGTGGTGGGGTTGCAGCAGTGCTAACTAGTCAACCGATTAAGCACAGTCCTCCCCCCAGGCTCTGAGCTCAATGGAGAAGCAGATGACGAAGCAGGTGGGGGTTAAAACATGAGCTCCGCCACATGGCTCGAAAGCAAGACTGGAGGAAAGAGCCAGGCCCCGAAGCCCAAAGGCACTTCTTCCTCCTTCCCCTTCTGGTCCTAATGATCAGAGAGCTGTCCCCGCAGGCTGGAAAAGGCCAGGTCACTAGGTGGCAGCAGGTGCAGCGAGCAACACAAGACCCCAAGGAGGGTGAACAGGTCTGAGAGATGGGAGAGTGGGGGAGAGGCGGAGGAAGGGGGAAGGGTGGGGTGGGGGGAACACAGGCCAAGCAGGGCCCCATCTTCTCCTCCTTCCCACTCTTAGCAAGGGGTTTAGAGGAAGGCCGAGGCCCCCTGGAGAAGGCAGAAGTGGGAGTTCTTATTTTGTAGGAAGAGATGAGATTCCAAGGAATGGAACAGTGGCCCCTCCCTTCCGTTACACAGAGCCTGGATTTTATCTGGGAGGTGATAGGGCTCATGAAGACTTCACAGGAGAGAGGCATCCCAATCACAACTGCATTATCATTCTTATTTTGAACCATTTTAAAGAATATAATTCAGTGGCATTAAGTACATACATAATGTAGTGGAACCATCACCACTGTCTATTTCCAGAACTTGTTCATCATCCCAAACAGAAACTCTATAGCCATTAAACAGTAACTCCCCACCATCCCCTCCCCCGAGCCCCTGGTGGCCTCTATTCTGCATTTTGTCCCAAGGAACTACCTATCTAGGTACCTCGTGTAAGTGGAATCATATAACACTTGTCCTTTTGGGTCTGGCCTATTTCACTATGCATGTGTACCAAGGTCTGTCCATGTTAAAGCAGGTATCAGAATTTATCCCTTTTTATGGCTGAGTAATATTCCACTGTGCATTATTTTTAACAGCTCCCCTGGCAGCAGAGTGGGGATGAATTGGCAGGGGTTCAGCTGAAAGGGAAGGGTGGGCAAGGCTGGAATGAAGGCCATGAGGATGGAGGAAAAGGGAAGAGAAAATGAAGAGGACTTGGAGATAGGATGGAAGTAGAGAGGGGAGACCAAGGGAGGAATGAGGGAAAGACCCCCAGTCTCCAATTCAGACCACTAGTGGAGGTAGCATTTTTGAGGAGAGGGGCTCTGATGAAAAGCAGCGAGGGGTCTGGAGGTTACAGAGATGACCCAATACTCTCTGTGTCTTGAAATTTTCTAACTACGGAAGTCCTGACTTCCATGTGAAACTCAGACAACTATTGGGAAACTAGCTTTACTGCATACTTTTATTTATATGAAGTTATATTTCACCTAGCCAATTATTAGACAACAAAAAAATAGGTATTTTCATTAATAGGCCCTCTAGAAAAAAATGAAGGTGGGGAAGAGAACTATGAATCACAAATGTTTAAGTTTGAATTAATCAGTAAGGATTAATCACAAATCGCAATCACAAATGTTTAAGTTTCTAGAGGTTAAACCTTAGCAGTTTAAACCTCCCATTCTTAGCACCTCTGAAAAGCTACAGTAAAATACTTGTAAGGGGTTGTGCGGGGCCAGAGTGATTATTATTAGATCATCACATTGTCAAATAAGGACTGTCTCTGGGCCCCCAGCCATTTCTTGCCTCGTAAATTCCTTTCTCAATCAACACCGGGCTGTGATAGAATCAACGCAGGGAGATGCTAGATTCACCACCTCTCCCTTGGTTACTTATTCATCGAGCACCTTCTTCCTCTGTATAAACAGACACATCTTTAGATGGTTCATGGCAGGCACTCCTTTATTAAAAGTGTACACTTACTCTCTTTTTATCTCAACTAAAATAATTCAACTTTCCAAGGAGCCCCAAATTGAAATGTGAGGTTATTATGGATTATCCAAATCCTTATATCCAAGACGGTGCACGAAGCATGTAAGCTGGCTGCAAGGAAAAAAATTAAGCAATTTAGGATACAATGTTCCCCCTACTCTCACCAAGTACCCTCAAAGCAAAAAACACTGTAAAAATACAAGCTCTATGTCAGAAAAAAAAAAGATTCATTTTATTTAAAAACATTACATGTAAATGACTTCTGTTAAAAAAAAAAAAAGCTTTCTTGTTTAATATGAAAGCTTAAAGGTCCCATCATCAAATAAGGAACAATTTACTTCCAAAACCATTTTTTAAATTATGTAACCTTTTCAGAATATTAATACATATTCTAAATATAGCATGTGCGTGTGGGGATATATACGTGTCATGATCTGTTAGTATATTTTTATATATAGGCCACATAAGATCCAATTCATTTTTTTTTGAAAATAACAGAGACGGACAATTCTTACATCTTAAACTGGTTTTGTTATAGAATTATTGCAATTTTATCTCCATCACATCGAATACATTCAATTTTAGGGGAAGTAAAATATTTAGTTTTTTAATACATTTTTTTATTTTTATTTTTATTTATTTTTGGCTGCGTTGGGTCTTTGTTGCTGTGCCCAGGCTTTCTCTAGTTGCGGCGAGCAGGGGCTACTCTTTGTTGCAGTGCGCAGGCTTCTCATTGTGGTGCCTTCTCTTGTTGCGGAGCATGGGCTCTAGGTGCGTGGGCTTCAGTAGTTGTGGCTCACGCGCTCAGTAGTTGTGGCCCACGGACTTAGCTGCTCTGCGGCATGTGGGATCTTCCCGGACCAGGGCTCGAACCCGTGTCCCCTGCACTGGCATGCGGATTCTTAACCACTGCGCCACCAGGGAATTCCGAAGTAAAATATTTAAGTCATATTTTTAAACAATTGATAGTCAGAATATCTGAATTAATCAGTAATGACCAACACTTAAGAATAATCTCTACCAACGCCTTTCGCAATATCCTTTTTGGTTGGAATAAAGTCATCCTCAAGTACTTTGGATTTGAGTAAGTTGGTATTGTTATTCACAATATGTGAATATTTAATTTTTTTTAAGTACACATGTATAGACATATTACCTAACTAAAACTACTTAAAACATAAAAATATGTATCTTTATAGTACAGAATACTTATTTTCCAAAGCTAGCAGTTCAGTTAAATAAAGTAATTGATAAGTCTTATTTGGTGAAAATTGCTATCCCAATTCAGTAAGGCCTTTCCCAAATAGCCATGTACTATCCTGTTAACTTAAGTCTATTTAATCTACCAATAACTTACTGAGTTTCAGCTTTCATTTCATTTGTGAAAAAAATTCTCAATAACATCTTTCTTAGAATAGTCATAAAATGTATCTAAAAACAGGAGTTAATATTTTCTAAATTACCCAAACTCTATCTTGAGTTTAAAACAGTCTGATTTAACAAGCATTCATTTTTTTAAGTATTGATAGAAAACAAATTAAAATAGAGTCAGGCCAGCAAATAAAACTGAGGGGATTTTAGAAGCCACCTCTATATGGCCCACCTGTATTAGGTCATGCCTGTTAGCAAGCATGTGTTTTCAATCACCAAATGGTAGTTTTCTATATCTCACATTACTGAGCTTTTGTCAGTCTGTTCTTATGAGTACCTTTAATAACACGGTTAATCTATATCTGCTTAATTCAAGATATTTTAGCAGAAGAAATGGTAAGCATATTTCAAATCTCTATGCCAGTTATACTATGACAGAGCTTCCTTGTTCCTGGTTCTATGGTTCTACTAAACTCAATGACTCTTACCAACAGAGAAAATAGCTGTTTCCTTGCTTTATGTGTATTATGACACTTTTCACAGAGACATAATAATAGTAGAAATAAAACAACAAATACAGATTTAAATGAAAATGGATGTCTCATCAGCCATTAGCCAATGTAGGTCACAGGAATCAGATTACATTGGTTTGTTGAGATAGCCGGTCTATTTCGGAAAATAATTCTCTAATGCTCTCAAGATATTGAGTAACTTAAAATGAAACAAGGTCGAATTTAACTTACATTAAAGGAGGGAAGAAGTAGCAAAGCCTTAAAGAAATTCAAATCTAAGGTGATTTACAGTGAGCCACTGGTACAGCTGCAAATTCAATTCCAGCTTCCACCAGAACTCCTGTCCTTCAAATGATTGCTTGAATTGTCGCAATTCCTCCGTTTCCCAGTCTAATTTGGAATATCAATGAAACCACAGAACCAGACTCACACACAACACAATTTCCTGAGGAAGTCATTCTACAGCTAACATCACTGAACACAAGTGCTGTCTCTTAGTCTAGTCCGTTTGTTTTGCTTTAGCTGATGGGAAACATTCCGAGGGCTCTCAGGGCCAAAAGGACTATGCATTTTTAAAATGCCATCTATCCCTGAAGCTGGATTATAATAAGCAGATAAAGAGACAGGGACATTGTGAAAACAATTTGAAGAGATTTTTCTTTCTGTCCATCAAACCAGAATGGGGCAATACACCATCCAGGTGACCCTTCCCAATTATATGGCTTCTTTCATAATCTGATTGCCTTTTGCATTAAAAAAAAAAATCAGCTTTATCCACAAGATAAAATATCAAATACACTGGGAACACCAACTCCTTTTATCTTGAATGTAGTTAGCAAAACACTAATGCAAAACTGCTCTATTCCACAAATCAGCAAGTCATCATTTGTGAGATCAACCAACCAATGGTTTATTTAACACCCACTATGCACCAGGCACTGGAGCAGATGATGTGGCCTATGGTTACTTATCCAATCTTTTTTTTGTCATGCCCTGGCTCGAAGCCCACACTCTAGCCACTTTGAGGCACTTACACTTCTCTAAAAGCAATGTGCCTCTCTCACCGCTAAGCCTTTGCACGCACATCATTCTCTTAGCTTGGGATGCTGTCCCTCCCATTTTTAGTATGGAAAAATTCCGTCCAAATGTCCATCACCAACTCGAAGAAGGCTCCCCTCATCCCTCTAGCTGGGTTAGATGCCACTAGTATGTTCTCTAAGGACCCTTTCTATAATGATCATAGTCTATTTACTTGTGTCTCCCCCACTGGAAAGTGAGTTCCTTAAGGGCAAAAACCTACACACACCCCATATTTGGCCAACCAAGGGGTTCAGTGGCCTCCTCTTTCCCTGCTGTCTCCTTTCCTTAGTACCTAAGCAATGGCTGGCATTCAGTAAGTGCTCAATAAATGCTTGCAGAATGAATGAAAACTGATAGAAACCAGGCCATTTTTGAAAAATTAAGGATATATGGTCACCAGTATTCGTAGCCAATTCAGAAATCATGAGCATGATTAGATTCATGCATTTAACAGTATGCTTTCATTTACCTCTTCCCAGAACAGTAAGTTCATTAAAGGAAAGAGTTACTATGTTGGTAACTAAACTTAGATGTTAAACTAGTACTTCAACAAAATAATCTGAATCTATGCCTCATAAAGTCCACTGGAGGCTGAGCAAATCAGTGCCTGGGGGGTTTGGTTCCAAGGTAAATATCTGCAAAAAGCTCCCTGGGTGATTGTGATGTCAACTGAGGGTTGAGAGCCACTGATAATTCCTTATTCTAACTAAAAAGGGCTCTAATAATCTACCCCCAAACAGGCACTCTCGAACACTGCTCTTGAGAGAACAAATCAGTAGGAGGGGGATGCGTCATTATCTAATAAAGCTACTTATGATTTTACCTTCTACCCAGTGTTTCCACTTCTAAGTATTCACTCTGAAAATACACCTCCATAAATACAAAATAACATGTTCACAGGTAATTCATTCATTTCACCATTATTTGCAATAGCAATATGCTGGAAAACAAATCATCTGAATTCCCATTTATGGAAACAAATTGATTTCTATTCCCCCAATGAGTAGCATGTGGTCGTACAAAAGAATGAGAAAGACAGCTATGAACTGTTTTAGAATGACAGCCAGGTTATACTGTCAGGTGAAAAGAAAGCAAGGTGAAAGATTAAGAAGGGGAGTAAGAATATATATTTGCTTATTTCTACAAAAACAAATTCAAAAGAATAAACCAATTAATGTAAACGGTCATCAGTAAGTGGAGGGGTGGCAACGGAGAGGAAGGATGTGCAGGTGCGGCCTCTCTCAGTATATCTTTTATACAGTTGTGACTTTTGAGTCCTGTGAACATTTTACATATCCCCCAAAATAATTAAATCAGAGAATTAGAAAAAAAAATCAACCCTAAAATTAAATATAAACAGAAACAAGTGAACTGAACTCAGATGGACAATATAACTGCATTCATATAACTACTGGGCATAAAGACTGTACACACTTAGTGGGATACATTTTTTAATAATAATGGTATCTGCCAAGCAATCTTTTTAAAAAAATATTTATTTACTATTTATTTATTTTGGCTGCCCCGGGGTCTTAGTTGTGGCACTTGGGATCTTCACTGTGGCATGCAGGATCTAGTTCCCCAACCAGGGATCGAACCCGGGCCCCCTGCACTGGGAGCGTGAAGTCTTACCCACTGCACCAGGGAAGTCCCTGACAAGCAATCTTGAACTTTACTTAGTTGGTTTATGGTTGGTATTCATGGCAGTGCCATAGTAATTCTGAAACTATTTTGTAATATATACTACATGCTAGAAGAAGCAATTATATTGATGTTGTTAGGAAACAGGATTTTCCCACTGTGGGAAAAGGGAGGTAAAAAAATACTGAAATCAGGGAAGGTAAGAAGGAATTAGTTGTGCTGAATTTAAATTGGAACCATCAAAAGACAATCATGATTTAAAATAATAGATATGTATTTCTAAGTTTTGTCCACTGAAAACGTTTAGAAACAATGATAGTCCGGTAACAATGAGCATTCTTCATTCCTAGATCTTGGTTTCTAAATACTATTTCTCACTAAAAAGAATCTGAAATCCTTGGGAAGTGGCTGATTCCAGGTCGGGGCAGGGAAAATACAAAGTGAGCCTGGATCGTCCTATAGTGCCATCAGGTGAGAATGATGGGGACATGTCAGAGGCCACAGAAGTCAGCTTGAAGGTGCTCAAACTGCACTGACCAAACTTGGCAACATTTGAACACGGAAAAGAATGATCGTCTGAATGTTTGTGTCTCCCTGAGATTGAAGCTCTAACCCCCAATATGATGGTGTTTGAAGGGTGGCCTTTGGGAGGTAATTAGGTTTAGATGAGGTCATAATGGTGGAGCCCTTATGATGGGATCAGTCCCTTTTAAGAGGAAGAGGCCAGAGCCCTTTCTCCACCAAGTGAGGACACAGTGAGAAAGCAGACACCAGCAAACCAGGAAGAGATCTCTCACCAGTAATGAAACCTGCCCAACCCTTGACCTTGAACTTCCCTGCCTCCAGAACTGTGAGAAATAATTGTTTCTTGTTTACACCACCCAGTCTATGGTATTTTGTTATGGCAGCCCAAGATGACTAAGACAAAGGTAGTATTTTTTTTTTTTTTTGCGATACGCGGGCCTCTCACTGTTGTGGCCTCTCCCGTTGCGGAGCACAGGCTCCGGACGTGCAGGCTCAGTGGCCATGGCTCACGGGCCCAGCCGGGCCCAGCCGCTCCGCGGCATGTGGGATCTTCCCAGACCGAGGCACGAACCCGTGTCCCCTGCATCGGCAGGCGGACTCTCAACCACTGCACCACCAGGGAAGCCCCAAAGGTAGTATTTTTATAAGACTTTGAATTATAAAAAGGATCTGTGACCCCACAGTGATACTCAAAGGGAAAATCATACAGGAAGAGAAAGGGGAAATTAAGAGAGGAATTGGGGAGGGGAAGTACTTTTTAAATTGACGAATGCTGGTTTATAGATGAAAAAAACGATCGATTAAACTTAAAAAACACTGTTTTGCCATCTCCAGTGTAGGAATGATTTAGGCAAAGATCATCAATAGACACTAAAATCATTGGATGAAAGCTTATTGAAAGGCAGGATATTTACGTGCCTCAAAGTATCGGCTCACAGATTGCTTACTAAACGGTAGAGGAAAGTCATCCTTACAATGTGCAGACCAGGCAGATACCACCTTAACCAGAAGTCTAATTTAGCACACCCATTATGGAACAGACTGATGTGTCATCGTCCTCCTGCAGTGACGCAGTGAAATACTGCTAAACATCGCTGTGCCAAAATGTTCATCTTGAACTTCACCATGAGGGAACAAGACATGTAGGGCTGGTACGGGCTCCTCAAAACTGTCAATTGAGTGGAAAGGCAAACAAAGGCAAGGAGGCTGCTCCAGATTATAAGAGGCTAAGGAGACATGGTAGCTAAATCCGATGCATGATCCTTTTTTTTTTTTTGTGGTACGCGGGCCTCTCACTGTTGTGGCCTCTCCTGTTGCAGAGCACAGGCTCCAGACACGCAGGCTCAGCGGCCACGGCTCACGGGCCCAGCCACTCCGCGGCATGTGGGATCCTCCCGGCCCGGGGCACGAACCCGTGTCCCCTGCATCGGCAGGCGGACTCTAAACCACTGCGCCACCAGGGAAGCCCGATGCATGATCTTTGTTGTGATCCAGGATTGAGGTGGGGAAAAACTCTACCGTCATAAAGGACATTTTTGAGCATGGACCGTATATTAGATGACATTACTGACTTAATGGTGAATTTCTTAAGTGTGATGATGTGACTTTGCAGGAGAATGTCCTTGTTCTCCGGAGATACATGCTGGAAGTATTCCAAGGTGAAGGGTCATGATGCTGCAAACGTGATGAAACGTTAAAACTCATCTCCATTCCACCTGTTTAGTTAGTCCTTCTATTTCTAATATTATAGGTGAGAGAAAGCCTCACTACAGTTAAAGCAAGTCTCTCACACTTCTAGAAAAGCTGTCAATTGCCCTTTAAAAACTTGCATGAGGACCTACAAAAATAAAACCGCTTGACTGTTATGGGCTGAACGGTGTCTCCCCACCTCCCTACCCTACCCCCCAAGATTCCAACGTCCAAGTCCTAACCCTCAGTACCTCAGACTGTGACTGTATTTGGAGATAGGGCCTTTAAAGAGGTGATTCAGGTGAAATGAGACCATTAGGGTGGCCTGAATCTAATGTGACTATGTCCTCAGAAGAAGGGAAAATTGGGGCACAGACAGATATTTTGAAGACCAGGTGAAGACACAGGGGAAAGACGGCCAGCTACAAGCCAAGGAGAGAATCCTCCAAAGAAGCCAACCCTGTGGACGCCTTGATCTTCAACTTAGCCTCCAGAATCGTGAGAAAATCAACTTCTGTTGGTCAAACCACCCAATCGGTGCTTCTGATTATGGCAGCCTGAGCAAACTCATACACTGACTTGGTGCTTTTCTTGGTTAATTTTCTCTTCTGCCAGGCACAGTTCCTGGCTCACATTGCCCAGATGCACTCTTCTCTCCAGGACTGCTCAGAGGTGGCACACAAGGTCCTTCGATCTGGCCCCCATTAATCACACAGGCCCCATCTCCCACCCCCACCCCCTCCCCAGGCTCCAGGACACCCTCCCATTCCTGGTTTCTCACTTCTGTGCCTTTCTTTGAAGAAACACACACACTGTTCCTCCTGACTTGAAGGTGTCTCTCCACAACCCTTACAAAGTTGACGGTTCCCTCCTCCCCAGTTCCTCAGCCCTTCATCAGCCCCTATTAAGCTCCTTCCCACGATGCATTAAAACTACTTGTTCACTCACAATTCTCACCCCAAGACTCTGGTTCCTCTAGAGCAGGAAATACGTGTTCTTTATCTTTGTAAAGCGCAGCATTTAAGCACATGCTAGGCATTCGTATCTTCTGTGAATTAAGTTACCATGAAATACAAACAATCCTATACAGACAACTTCAGACTCTTTTGGCTTTTCACTTATTTGGCATGTTCAAGGGACCAGAGCATCATCACAGAAAGGACTCTGGAGATCAGCCCTGTCACCAAAGGCAGAGGAGTAATACTTAAATCCTCCCATCAGCCTGTACTTGGAGCCAGCCAGGTTTTCATTAGCGTTAACAGAAATGAATCTCAGAGAACTGAGATTAAGTGAAACGTAACTCAATGTGAGCTTAAAACAACCTCTCTTTCTAGAATAAACTGCTGTAACCCTTCTGAAGTCCCCAGCAAACCACCTCTCCTGCCCAACTTGGCCCCAAAGCATCTATGGATAGCCACGGAGCATCCCCAGATGGCACTGACATTCATGGCGAGGAAGAGATGGAAGAACCACCATTTACCAGGATGGCACTGGAGGGTCCAGCAAAGGACAGCACACAGACTGATGCACGTCTGCTGTTCAAAGCCCCTCTCGAGGTCCCTGCTTTCACCTCCACATCCAGATCTATCAAAGTCTTAGACCCACCCTTTTCTCAGGACTCAACTCCTTGCCTCCCATTTACTCCCCTCCTGGGGAACCCTTGGCGTTACATAGCCTTTTATAGGCTGATGCTTCTTTATCCTAAACTGACAATTTCCAGTTTGCTCCTTCGTCCTTGTCCCTACTGGAACCTGCTTTTCTGATAAAGACAACACAATGTCCCAATCCACCTTCAACCTCCTCGTCTGCAATCCGAGCTGAACTTTGCACCATCTTACACAACTTCAATAAACATGATTACCCATAGGACCTCACATTGTTGCAAAAAACAAATAACTTCCCCCCTCCCCAAACCACCTGAAAGTAAGTTGCAGACCTGAGGTTCCATTACTCCTGTATACTCAAAGTATTTCCTATTTAACTGCAGTAAGACCATTAAAATCAGGAACTCAACACTGGTACACTACCACAGACTTCATTCAAATTTCACCAAATATCCTAATAATGCAAAGGGATAGAACCCAGAGTCACATGCTGTATTTACTTGTCATGTTTCTTCATTCTTCCTCAATCTGGAACCGTTCCTCAGTCTTCCCTGACTTTTATAACTTGACAGTTTGAAGATTACCATAAATTATTTTGTAAAATATCCCTAAATTTGAGTTTGTCTGATGTTTTCTCACGAAGAGATTCGTTTCCTTTTTTTTTTTTTTTGGCAGGGGAGAGGGGAGATATTACAGAAACAATGTTGTAATTTCCTCCTTCTATCTTAGCAAGTGATTGTGTTACAGTAACTTGATCCCTTGTGTCTCCCAGGTTTCTCCAAGGTAAAGTTACTCTTTAATCCCTCTCTCTTTTGTATTTAACAAATACTGGGTTGGCCAAAAAGTTCGTTCGGGTTTTTCTGTAACAGCGAACAAAAAGCCGAACGAACTTTTTGGCCAACCAAATATTTTATGGAGACAGCCTGAGGCTATGTCAATCTCCTTATCAAGCTTTCACCCACTAATTTTGGCACACTTTTACATTTCTTGCCTGAATTAACCATTACATGATGATTGCCAGTGATGATATTTAATTCTACCTTTTATTCTACATTTATTAGTGGACATTCTACTGAAGACAGAACGTCCTCTTTTCCTTATTTATTTTATTCATATTAGTATGGGTTCATTGATTTTATATTACTTAATGAATTATGATCCATTACCGCTATATTTATTTTGATGCTGAAAACAACCCAGGTTTGGCTGTTGGGAGCTTCATCAACCTGGCTGCTATGTCCTTTTGACATGCCCCCACCATCCTTTGAGAACTTCCTTACTTTGTGGCACAAAAAGGTGTTTTAGGCTCATCTTATAGTTCCCCTTCCCCAGGCCCAGAATCAGATTTCTCCAAGGAGCCCATTCCTTTTAGTTGCAGAATGGTATTTAGAAACCAAGATCTGGCTTACAGATGTGCTCATGGCCATTGGATATCGCTACTCCCAGGCCCTGTAAGTGGACACAGCTAGGAAATATATGTAACCTCTGAGCTCCCCTGGAATGTCCAAAGTTTTGCTCCTATGAAGTAGAAAAGCCTCAACTTCAGTAAAATCTCCTAGAATCCTACAACTTGAACTGGTCTGTATTTTCTTCGTAAGCCACAACCCCAAGGAGCTAAGCCTACGAAGTGGGGTCCTGTCTCTCACAGCTCTCCCTCCTCTTCCAAAGCTTCGCCCTCTGGTCTGGAAGCTCCTAGTTCCATCTGATGAGTCATCCTTGGTCTCTCTCCTAGCCATATACCGTTTGCCTCTAACTTCTTGGCTTCATAGGTGAACTTTCAGAGTCCCTGGGTCCCAGGCAGCCCAAGAGCCAGGCTTACCCTGAGCACAACTCCATTCCAGCTCCCAGAACCCCAGGGACCTGTTTGTTCCAGTGTAGAACACCCCCACTGAAAATCAGCACCAAAAAGTATTTAAATCCCTAATTGTAGTCCATCTTAGCCTGCATTTATCTCTAATGGATTAAAAAATAGTTCCAGATTGTGAAGCAAAGTGATCCGTACCTTTTTGGGTTTGTGAGGATGATTATGTTTGTCCCAAGGTCAAAATATCTGTCCCAAGGTCAGACAGTCCTGCATTTCTAAGCTTTTCTTTCTCTACCTCTGACACCACAGTTTTCTAAAAGCACCATTGTTATTCCTCCCTCTACTGATCTGCACAACTTCCATCCCCAGAAGCACGTGTCCATCTAGGTAAACTTGACATGACATATAAATCGTCTGGTCCTAATACCTACTGTAGGAGCCTGATACAGGGTAAAGAATACCCACAGAATACATGAAACAGCCATTCATAGGAAAGGCGATCAGAAGTCAGCCTCAGTCCATTTTAGATGCTGTCTTCTGCCTTTTAGAAACTCCTACAGGGTTCTATACATGATGGATATTCAATAACATTGTCGGGCTAACTAGCAGTGATTTCTAGTGGGTACCCATAAAAAGTCATTACAAAGTCCTATAATTTTGGACCTTTGGGCTTTCATTTTTCCAAGGTGGGAGAGGCATGTAATAAATATCTCCATAACCACAATGGGATATGACAATAGCTATTAAGGCGCAAAGAACCAATATCCATGAAATAGTCCCTTGTCCATTAATAATAGTTACAAAATGTCATATCCTATAGCTAGGCTATGCTGCAAATCTTATATTCTGTTTTTTGTTTGTTTTTGTTTTTTTTTTTTTGCGGTACGCGGGCCTCTCACTGTTGTGGCCTCTCCCATTGCAGAGCACAGGCTCCGGACGCGCAGGCTCAGCGGCCATGGCTCACGGGCCCAGCCGCTCCGCGGCATGTGGGATCTTCCCGGACCGGGGCATGAACCCGTGTCCCCTGCATCGGCAGGCGGACTCTCAACCACTGTGCCACCAGGGAAGCCCCCTTATATTCTTTATATAAGCATAAATAAATAAATGAGCACGAGCTGGGTCTGACTTTTATTGGTGTAAAGTAGTGAGATCTTCATAACCATCACTTGAAACATGAATCCATGAATTCTGAGTCAAGGCCATCCTTTTCTAGCCTAATGATTCTCAGCAATTCTGAGAAAAACAGAAAAGCAGATTCTGAGAAAGTGATAATGGGTGCAGACCCCTCCACCTCTGAGAGGGTAGAGATGCAGAAAAATACACATAAGCACACGAACAGAACTGTGCCTATAACTTCATGGACTTTGATCACCAAAACCCCAGATGAAGAATGCCCTAGGCCATTACTTCTCAAACTTTAATGTGCCAATAAATCACCAATGAATCACCAATGCTGCTTTGAGTGGCAAAGTTCTAGAATAGAAGTTAACACACTTTTTCTGTACCAGAAGAGATGGTAAACACTTTAGGTATTGTAGGTCTTACTGTATCTGTTACCACTACTCAACTCTGCCATCGGAACAGGAAGCAGCCATTTACAATACGCAAGTGGATGGATGTGCCTGTGTTCTAATAAAACTTTATTTACAGAGACAGGAGGCAGGCTGGATTTGGCCCAAGGACTACTCTGGAAGGTTATCACTTCAAAGTCAGCACAAGAACTATAATAGCAAATCACAAAACTCAGCTCACTTCTGATATTTTTAAGGGCTCACATTTATTTTTACCACAAATTTTGTCATATTCACTCTGTTATTCACTTACCCAGCAATTCCCATTACTGCATTTTTTCCTACTGAACGATTTGTTATGAACAAGCCATTGTTCCATTTTTCAACCAACACAATGAAGATCAGAATAATTCCACGTTCTAAACATTTCCTGAAAGAGCTTTTGCAGCCTAGTTTTCTGACTCTCAGCAAAGTTTTATTAATTGACAGCTGATCACACACACGACGCAAAAGCAGAACCCAATCTTTCGTGTTCCAAGCCGCCTATGTCTCTTCTGGAGGCCGCTTTCACTTCTTTAACAAGCCTAGCAGCTGTCAGACTCAGGCCAAGAGTCACAAGGGCTTTGTTTCCCTACAGACTTATTTTCACAAAAATTAGGACCCACAGGAGGTTCTTCTCTGGCCCATCCTTCCTTCATGGTAAAAGGTCAAATGCTTGCCTACCGAGTGCCTTCCTGGGTCAGCAAGCGTCACCCAGTCACTTTCCGTTTCCTGACTCGGCCTGGCAGTACCCATCAACCACAGCCACCTGACTGCCCAGAATGGATGTGGTATAGATCGGTTTTCCTCCCTTCTGCATTTTAAAGCTCAGGCCTGGCCACGTGCCTGCCGACCTGCTCTGTGGGAAGGATGTTAGAATGGCCCATGTGGGCTTGTACCAGGGGAATGTGGATAACCACTTCTGAGTGATTGGGAAAACTATTTTCTTTACAACTCATGCAGATACTCACAGAAAAACCAGCTCCAGCTAGAACTGATTTAAGTCCACGGTGTATTTCTAGCCATTTCCACTGGTTTCTCAGTCAAGCCTCACCAAACTGGATGTCAACTTTCTTCAGGATTGCAGCTATGGTATAAAACCCTATATGGTACTCTAGGTGTCTAAAAAGCACAGTGAAACTCTACAGAGCACAAATGTTATCATTTTGTATGAGAGTCAAAGTCAAATTCATGAGCAAACTTCTTTTATAAAATCCCAACTAATCGGAATTTAGTTATCAGTAACAGAACACTGGAAATCATAAAACTGATAACCTACTGCCATCCTTCACATGGCAAAGGGCATTCATCACCTCGATCTGGTGCAGTAAGCCACACTCGCTCTGGTGGGTTCCGTGAACTTGTTTCGTTGTTCGTGTGTGAGAAGTATATTCGGGTCTGTAGTGTCTTCATGCATAGCACGTTTTACCTAGAAGGTAAGCTTCTTTTTCTAAGTACTAGCACGAATGATCCAACAAATTATTCATCTTACATCTATCCAGTAACTCTGAGGGTTATGAGAGAAGAAGAGTAATGAAAGCACGGGTCTGTAGGCCATATGTGCTTAAAACTTGTACCTCCAACGAGGGCAATAAGATGCAGTGAAACTTGATTTCTCAAGGGAACATGCAAAATGCATTTTATCCTAGTCCTTAAAGGCTCTGATGAACTTTAGATATTCACAATGGCCTTGCAAAAAGGCATTTATTCACCTACTCACCCTAGTGACAAACAATTTATGTAGGGCAAGTAAGAAAGTGCCTATTTCATTCATTTTATTCCCTCTGTTCCTCCCAGGGACCATAAGTGGATCTGAGGGTAGAAAAATGTCGGTAACACTATAGGATATTTATGCTAGGAGAGAAGCTGGGTTAAGACAATTTTCTTATTCATTTATAGACGTGACAGCTTTGGCTGTGCTCTAGAAGAAGGGAAAGGCTAGAGAGGTAAGATAAAACTCGGTTAAACAATGACGATGGCTCAGAGTGCCAAGATCTGTTGCCAAGTTCGCACACCAGCCCCACATCAGTTAGGCATACAGTGCATGCCATTCAGGCCGCCACTCAAACTGACTGGGCCATGCAGAAGCTTTTGTGCTAGAAAACATCCACCTTTCATCTAATTAGGTGCTGAAATTGGACGTTTACAGTCACAAAAGTTTCTTCCCTTACAACCGATTTTGGGAGTTTTTCTATCATCTCATCTCACATTGGTAGATACATTCATTCGTACTTTCAGACGTTGCCCAGATTAGGTGACTATCCTCTAAAGCACTCTCCACTCTTCGAGAAACTGTCTTCCCATAACAGAGGTAGCTCGGCTGACACTCCTCCCCATTAAAACCATCTCCTAATAATCATTTGCATGTGGTGGACCTGACTGTAAGCCCGCTCAAAAATTTAGCCAACACACAATTTCATGAGTCTCAGTCCAGCCATGCTGGCTCTTGTCCTTGGCTTCTTCCTAACCTTTAAAAAAAAATCCTCAAAGATTATTTTGGAAAGTGGCTACAATATCATGAAATGAAAAAGTCAAAAGGAGGGTAGAGTCAAGATGGTGGACTAGGAGGACACGGAATTCACGTCTCCGCACAACTAGGGCACCTACCAGGCACCAGTGGGGGAACACAGACACCTAAGGGGATGGGAGGAACCCACAGCGACCAGTTGTTTCAATTACACTTTTATTTTTCCTAATATATTTTTTATCTTTCTAATTTTATTTTGTTTTTTATTCTTTGATATTGTACTGCTTCCTTCCTTCTTTCTTTCTTTCCTTCCTCCTTTCCTTCTCTCTCTCTCTCTCTTTCTTTCTCTTTTTGCGGCATTACGCAGCTTGCGGGATATTGATTCCCAGGCCGGAGGTCGGGCCCAAGCACCTCACACCCCAGGGAATATTAATCAGAGTGAGGTCTCCCGGAGGTCCTCATCTCAGCACCAAGACCCAGCTCTATCCAACTGCCTGCAAACTCCAGTGCTGAACACCTCAGGCCAAACAACCAGTAAGACAGGAATACAGACCCACCCATCAAAAAAAAAGAAAGAAATGATAAAAAAAAAGTTACAGACAAAGGAGCAAGGTAAAAACCTACAAGACCAAATAAACGAAGAAGAAATAGGCAACCTACCTGAAAAATAATACAGAGTAATGATAGCAAAGATGATCCAAAATCTCAGAAACAGAATGGAGAAAAGTACAAGAAACATTTAACAAAGATCTAGAAGAACTAAAGAGCAAACAAACAGTGATAAACAATACAATAAATGAAATTAAAAATACTCTAGAAGGAATCAATAGCAGAATAACTGAGGCAGAAGAATGGATAAGTGAGCTGGAATATAAAATGGTGAAAATAACTGTCAGAGAGCAAAATAAAGAAAAAAGAATGAAAAGAATTGAGGACAGTCTCCAAGACCACTGGGGTAACATTAAACACACCAACATTCGAATTACAGGGGTCCCAGAAGAAGAAAAGAAAAAGAAAGGGTCTGAGAAAATATTTGAGAGGTTATAGTCAAAAACTTCCCTAACATGGGAAAGGAAATAGTCAATCAAGTCCAGGAAGCACAGAGAGTACCACATAGGATTAACCCAAAGAGAAACATGCTGAGACACATATTAATCAAACTATCAAAAATTAAATACAAAGAAAAAATATTAAAAGCAGCAAGGAAAAAACAACAAATAACGTACAAGGGAATCCCCAGAAGGTTAACAGCTGATCTTTAAGCAGAAACTCTGCATGCCAGAAGGGAGTGGCAGGACATATTCAAAGTGATGAAGGGGAAAAACCTACAACCAAGATTACTCTACCCAGCAAGGATTTCAACAAATTAAAACCTTTACAGACAAGCAAAAGTTAAGAGAATTCAGCACCACCAAACCAGCTTTACAACAAATGCTAAACGAACTTCTCTAGGCAGGAAACAATAGAGAAGGAAAAGACCTGTAAAACAAACCCAAAACAATTAAGAAAATGGTAATAGGAACAGACATATCGATAATTACCTTAAATGTAAATGGATTAAATGCTCTAACGAAAAGACATAGACTGGCTGAATGGATACAAAACAAAACCCGTATATATGCTGTCTACAAGAGACCCACTTCAGACCTAGGTACACATACAGGCTGAAAGTGAGGGAATGGAAAAAGATATTCCATGTAAATAGAAATCAAAAGATAGCTGGAGTAGCAATTCTCATATCAGACAAAATAGACTTTAAAATAAAGAGTATTACAAGAAACAAAGAAGGACATTACACAATGATCAAGGGATGAAGCCAAGAAGATATAACAATTGTAAACATTTATGCACCCAACATAGGAGCACCTCAATACATAAGGCAAATGCTGACAGCCATAAAAGGGGAAATCGACAGTAACACAATCATAGTAGGGGACTTTAACACCCCACTTTCACCAATGGACAGATCATCCAAAATGAAAATAAATACGGAAAACAAGTTTTAAATGATACATTAAACAAGATGGACTTAATTGATATTTATAGGACATTCCATCCAAAAACAACAGAATACACTTTCTTCTCAAGTGCTCATGGAACATTCTCCAGTATAGATCATATCTTGGGTCACAAATCAAGCCATGGTAAATTTTAGAAAATTGAACTTGTATCGAGTATCTTTTCCGACCACAATGCTATGAGACTAGATATCAATTACAGAAAAAAAAATGTAAAAAATACAAACACATGGAGGCTAAAAAATACGCTACTAAATAACCAAGAGATCACTGAAGAAATCAAAGAGGAAATCAAAACGTACCTAGAAACTAATGACAATGAAAACACAACAACCCAAAACCTATGGGATGCAGCAAAAGCAGTCCTAAGAGGGAAGTTTACAGCAATACAATCCTACCTCAAGAAACAAGAAACATCTCAAATAAACAACCTAACCTTACACCTAAAGCAATTAGAGACAGAAAAACAAAAAAAACCCCAAAGTTATCAGAAGGAAAGAAATCATAAAGATCAGAGCAGAAATAAATACAAAAGAAATGAAGGAAACAATAGCAAAGATCAATAAAACTAAAAGTTGGTTCTTTGAGAAGATAAACAAAATTGATAAACCATTAGCCAGACTCATCAAGAAAAAAAGGGAGAAGATTCAAATCAACAGATTTAGAAATGCAAAGGAGAAGTAACAACTGACTCTGCAGGAATACAAAGGATCATGAGAGATTACTACAAGCAACTATATGCCAATAAAATGGACAACCTGGAAGAAATGGACAAATGCTTAGAAAAGCACAACCTTCCAAAACTGAACCAGGAAGAAGTAGAAAACATAATCACACCAATCACAAGCACTGAAATTGAAACTGTGATTAAAAATCTTCCAACAAAAAAGCCCAGGACCAAATGGCTTCACAGGCAAATTCTAACATTTAGAGAAGAGCTAACACCTATCCTTCTCAAACTCTTCCAAAATATACTAGAGGGAGGAGCACTCCCAAACTCATTCTCCGAGGCCACCATCACCCTGATACCAAAACCAGACAAAGATGTCACAAAAAAAGAAAACTATAGGCCAATATCTCTGATGAACATGGATGTAAAAATTCTCAACAAAATACTAGCAAACAGAATCCAACAGCACATTAAAAGGATCATACAACATGATCAAGTAGGGTTTATCCCAGGAGTGCAAGGATTCTTCAATATACACAAATCAATCAATGTGATTCACCATATTAACAAATTGAAGGAGGAAAACCATATGATCATTTCAATAGATGCAGGAAAACCTTTTGACAAAATTGAACACCCATTTATGATAAAAACTCTCCAGAAAGTAGGCAGAGAGGAAACCTACCTCAACATAATAAAGGCCATATGTGAGAAACCCACAGCCAACATCGTTCTCAATGGTGGAAAACTGAAACCATTTCCTCTAAGATCAGGAACAAGACAAGGTTGCCAACTCTCACCAATATTATTCAACATAGTTTTGGAAGTTTCAGGCACAGCAATCAGAGAAGAAAAAGAAATAAAAGAAATCCAAATCAGAAAAGAAGTAAGACTGTCACTGTTTGCAGATGACATGATAGCATACATAGAGAATCCTAAAGATGCTACCAGAAAACTACTATAGCTAATCAATGAATTTGGTAAAGTTGCAGGATACAAAGTTAATGCACAGAAATCTCTTGCATTCCTATACGCTAATGATGAAAAATCTGAAAATGAATTTAAGGAAACACTCCCATTTACCACTGCAACAAAAAGAGTAAACTACCTAGGAATAAAACTACCTAAGGAGACAAAAGACCTACATGCAGAAAACTCTAAGACACTGATAAAAGAAATTAAAGATGATACAAACAGATAGAGAGATATACTATGTTCTTGGATTGGAAGAAGCAATATTGTGAAAATCACTATACTACCCAAAGCAATCTACAGATTCAATGCAATCTCTATCAAACTACCAGTGGCATTTTTCACAGAACTAGAACAAAAAATTGCACAATTTGTATGGAAACACAAAAAACCCTGAATAGCCAAAGCAATTCTGAGAAAAAATGGAGCTGGAGGACTCAGGCTCCCAGACTTCAGACTATACTACAAAGCTACGGTAATCAAGACAGTATGATACTGGCACAAAACAGAAATATAGATCAATGGAACAGGATAGAAAGCCCAGAGATAAACCCACGCACATATGGTCACCTTATCTTTGATAAAGGAGGCAAGAGTATACAATGGAGACAAGACAATAAGTAGTGCTGGGAAAACTGGACAGGTACATGTAAAAGAATGAAGTTAGAACACTTCCTAACACCATACACAAAAATAAACTCAAAATGGATTAAAGACCTAAGTGTAAGGCCAGACACTATCAAACTCTTAGAGGAAAACATAGGCAGAACACTCTGTGACATAAATCATAGCAAGATCGTTTTTGACCCACTTCCTAGAGAAATGGAAATAAAAACAAAAATAAACAAATGGGACCTAATGAAACTTAAAAGCTTTTGCACAGCAAAGGAAAGCATAAGGAAGACGAAAAGACAACCCTCAGAATGGGAGAAAATAATTGCAAATGAAGCAACTGACAAAGGATTAATCTCCAAAACATACAAGCAGCTCATGCAGCTCAATATGAAAAAAACAAACAACCCAATCCAAAAATGGGCAGAAGACCTAAATAGACATTTCTCCAAAGAACCTATACAGATTGCCAACAAACACACGAAAGGATGCTCCACATCACTAATCATTAGAGAAATGCAAATCAAAACTACAGTGAGGTATCACCTCACACCAGTTAGAAGGGTTATCATCAAAAAAATCTACAAACAATGCTGGAGAGGGTGTGGAGAAAAGGGAACCCTCTTGCACTGCTAGTGGGACTGTAAATTGATACAGCCACTATGGAGAACAGTATGGAGGTTCCTTAAAAAACTAAAAATAGAAGTACCATACGACCCGGCAATCCCACTACTGGGCATATACCCTGAGAAAACCATAATTCAAAAAGAGTCATGTACCACAGTGTTCACTGCAGCACTATTTACAATAGCCAGGACACGGAAGCAACCTAAGTGTCCATCAACAGATGAATGGATAAAGAAGATGTGGCACATATATATATACAGTGGAATATTACTCAGCCATAAAAAGAAATGAAATTGAGTTATCTGTAGTGAGGTGGATGGACCTAGAGTATGTCACACAGAGTGAAGTAAGTCAGAAAGAGAAAAACAAGTATCATATGCTAACACATATATATGAAATCTAAAAAACAAAAAGGTTCTGATGAACCTAGGGGCAGGACAGGAATAAAGACACAGATGTAGAGAATGGACTTGAGGACACAGGGAGGGGGAAGGGTAAGCTGCAACGAAGTGAGAGAGTGGCATGGACATATATACACTACCAAATGTAAAACAGCTAGCTAGTGGGAAACAGGTGCATAGCACAGGGAGATCAGCTCGGTGCTTTGTGACCACCTAGAGGGGTGGGATAGGGAGGGTGGGAGGGAGACGCAAGAGGGACAGACATGGAAATATATGTATGCATATAGCTGATTCACTTTGTTGTACAGCAGAAACTAACACAACACTGTAAAGCAATTACACTCCAATAAAGATGTTAAAAAAAAAGACAAAAGTACAAGAGTCAGTTAGTCCCAAACAGTGGACCACTTCTCTCTATTGCAGGCCCCCTTCTCCCCCTCTACCCACTGCACGTGTGCAATCTCATCTAATCCAATCTCGGCCTGACCTCAAGCCTTGGTTGCTGCTGTTTCTGCTGCAAAGAGCCTTTTTTCTATCTCCTTGGCTGGACAACTCTTAGGCTTAGCGTTTGAGGTGGGGTGAAAGGTGGTCCCAAAACACAGATGCACACACGCAGGGCACGGCTCCTTCCTTTGCCCCCCACACTTCTCCCATGTAATTCCTTACGTAACGTTGGCTGGAGTGGAAGCCCCCTGAGGTCTTGCCACCTCCCGCCAACACTGAGCACACAGCAGGTATGCACCATACGTCCCGGTAAACTTGTAGAAACATATATGAAAGAAGCATGAGGCACAGAAATATTACTACTGCTCACTTCTTCATCAGTAGGAAGCCAGACAAAACAGTGAATGAACTGATGTCCAGAAGCACTAAACTGCCAGAAGAGAGAACTCTGCTCGGACAGAGTTGAAGCCCCGGGACCTTGGAAATTCACCAATTGGAACTGGAAACTCAACTCTTGTGACCAATTAGCTTCAGGCCTTCTGCACATCATTTACCCTCACTGATTTCAGCTTCCTCATCTGTTAAGGAGGAATAGCCAGACCTATCTCCAAATACTGTTTTGAGGATTAAATGGGTTAGGAAGGTATCCAATGGCCAGCATATAATAGGTGCTCAAGAAACACTGGTATTCTTTCCCAACTCATAGTCTAACTTCAATTTGGGAGCAACAGTGACACTGCCAACAAAAAAACAGAACTTTCGGAAATAAAGACGTGGAGAGAAAAGCACAAGGAAAAGATACCAGAATGACACTGAAAAGCAAAAACATACCTAAAAGGCAGCAAAGCTTTAACACACCAGCAAATTGGGGCTTTGGTAAATGTGCGCTTTCAATCTGCATGAGGTCTGCTTCTGTGGCTGGCTTGAAACCCTCACTGCCTGATGCCGTAACACGCAGCCCTGCTCTAAAAAGGTTTGGTGTTGTTATAGCCAGGCTGGTAAAACAGTGCCCAAAGTCTCTTGACTCAGAATAAATCCCCACAAGTGTCCTGAATCTGTTAAGTATGCAAAGACGGTTTTGCATCAATGGAAAATATAGGCATTGCATATTCTGCCTTCAGGCTTACTCTGAAAATCACTACAGCCACGGTTGTAAATATTTCTTTTTCCTAAAACTCACCTCAGAGAAAGCCAGCCACCAAGGGTGATATAATTTGAAAGTAAAAACTACCATTCAAACATTGACAACAGTCACACATCTGAGATCACTCATAGACTTCTCGCAGTTAACAGGTCCAGAATGGAATTCTTGGTCCCCTCCCCCAACCACCCCCAAACCTGCCGTCCCCAAAGTCCTCCCCATCTCAGCTACTGGCAACTGCATCCTTCCAGCAGCTCAAGCCAAAACCTTCAGCAGCCTCTGGGTCACCTCTCTCTGTCACACCTCATATTCCATCTACCCCATCAGCTTCACCTTTTAAAAAAATTTAGTGCCAGGCACCCTGGCACTATCTCGGTCTGGTTCCCGGTCCCCTTCTTATGCCCCTACCGTCGACTCTCGGTACTGCACCCAGAGTGATGGAGTGACAACACAAGTCAGAGCAGGCTACGATAATCACCTTCTGTAAGCCCTACAAGAGCCACTTGTGTCACAAGAAGTAAAACCAAAGTTCTGGGCTTCCCTGGTGGCGCAGTGGTTGAGAGTCCGCCTGCCGATGCAGGGGACACGAGTTCGTGCCCCAGTCTGGGAAGATCCCACATGCCGCGGAGCGGCTGGGCCCGTGAGCCATGGCCTCTGAGCCTGCGCGTCCGGAGCCTGTGCTCTGCCACGGGAGAGGCCACAGCAGTGAGGGGCCCGCGTACCACAAAAAAAAAACAAAAAAAACACCCCAAAGTTCTTGCAATGGCCTACAGAGCCCGGCACCATCCGACCCCATTGCATACCAGGGCCCCCTCCCCCTGCCCACCCCTGCTGCCTCTGCTCCAGGCCAGATCTTCCCTCTCCCTGGAATCTCTTCTCTCAGATATGGATGTCTTTCCTCCTCGCCTCCTTCAAGCCTGTGCTCAAATGTCAGCTGCATTTTCCTAAGGAGTATTTGAAGAGAGTTAAGGAAGGGACTGTCTGCGGGGCTGTGCAGGGTTGAGAGTCCTATCGAGACTACCAGGGATTAGCAACAGTGGAAGATCCCACCACCTCCAGGGCTGAAGGGCAAAAGAAGGGTGCTGTCACCAGAATCAGTAAAAGTAGTCATGTAGTCTACCAGGAGGAGCTGAGAGAGAAGTAGGGAAATGGGGCCCAGGGAAGGAGGGAACAGGGATGTGTTTTGACTTCTCTTGTCCTTCCACCTCCTGCCAGTGGCACAACCCAACCTGAAGCCAGAGGGCAAGGAAGCCAGGGTGATGGAGCCCAAGAAGGTCTGGGAAGATGGGAGAATGATCTGGAGGGATGAATGGAGAATGTCCAGCACACCCTTGTTAGCCGATGGAGATCCTAGAGTCCAGTCCAGGGAAGAGCCTGCAAGGGGAGCCTGGAGGTGGCCATGAGCTTTCCTTACCTCCCCTCACTGTGAGCTGCTGATCTACTAGGACTTGGAAGCCAAGTCTTTGGAGGGGAGTCCTGCCCAGGGAGGGTCAATAGCTCATAACCTAAGCACTAAGTCCCTTGTCCAAAGTTGGTGGTCTCTAGTGCCCAACACACAAAAACTGAGATGCAACTGCTATGTGGTATAGCAGAGTTTCCATTCCTGCTACCGTGAAGTTGACCCTGAAGAATTCCCCTAGTCCCATGATTACAGTTTTGAGAGCCCTGCTCTCTCTTCCAAAATTATTTCAAATGCAGACTAAGTGACCAATCACTGAGCAATTATAGCAAATACCCACAAAGTTCCAGGTACCATTAGCACTCACTCCTCCCAACAGCCACACACAAAGGAAGGATTCGTTGCTGGGTTTAAGAAGTAGCTGCCCAAAGCGACCTCTGAGTAGACTCCAAAGCCTGTGCAGTGTTCTAAAATAGGAAAAGAAAAGAAGTTTTAGAATTGAATCCAAATTGAAAATTCTTAAACCTCTGATTTCAGATGATCCAAAACATAATGGATCTCTCTGTCATCCATGCAACTGAATTGCTGTAGGTTATGCAATTGTGTAAACTGACTCTCCATCGAATGAGGTGGAGAGGACCCAGCTTCTGGATTAAGTTCTATCAATGATTTACTTTATGACCTTAGGCAATCCGCAGTTTCTCAGCAGCTCAGTGTCCCTAACTCCAAGATAAATAGGATGCTTCCTCATCCAAACCTGCCAGGGACCTATTGGGGTGAATTAGCTAATATATCCTTCCTGTCTCCTTCAGAGGTTCTTCTCACCCAACCTCCTAACTGGATTTTGCCCAAGGAGATAATAAAGTAGTGTGGAAAGCACGTCTGAGTCAGACTCATTTGGAAATAAAATGGTAGTCCTTTCACTGATGGGACATTTGAACTTGGACAATGTATCCAACCCTGTGGTGCCTCAGTGCCCCTCCTCTGTAAAAAGTGAAAGCCAAGAAAGGACGACCTCATACAACTGCTGGGTGATAAAATGAGAGCATGCGTGCAAAGCCCTCATGACATAGTCTGGCATAGAATAACCACCCGAAAGCAAAACGCAATCATTGCAAACATTACCATCATTATCATTCTCATTACCACTTTTCATAGGCAATTCTAAGGGGGATTGGTGAAAGCACAGAATTTCTTTGAGCACTCTCTAGAATTTTTCTATGTCCTTAAAATAATTCTCTTTTTTTGTCTGTTAAAGTAGAGCTGAAAATAACACAAACGGTTATTATGATCACCACCAAACTTGATTAATAGCTCTAATCACTAACGAAACCTAAGTGGCTGAAAAGCAGGGTCGAGCTACATAGATTTGATTAGAGCACAAGAAATTCATCCTAAGAGAAATCTTGGGAAAAGAGGAGTTCATTTTGGAAAATTTTCTATGAAAAAGGTATACATTCACGACAGTAAGGGAAACCTGCTTCTGAATGGTACCCAAAAACTAAGTTAAAAAATAAACAATTTCATGAACCATAAAATACCCAAATGCTTCTTTGAGCTCAGGGATCTGGTGAAAGCTTCCTAAAGCTCCTACCTGGCATCCACACTGTAAGTACCCCACCCCTCAACTGTGAAATCTCCTGGTGCTCAGGGAGCTCCATCTGGACAGGGACCATGGACCCTCAAGAGCTGGCACGGCACCGGGCAAACGGAAATGCCCAATCACCATGTTTGCTCTGACACACGATTGACCATATGGCCAATCGGATCAGAGAACCATGTCTTCTCCCCAGGGGACCACTTGGAGCATCATTCCAACGACCTTCCTCTGCCCTGGTCCCGAGGTCCATCAACTGATTCCCGTAATTACAAGAAACATCTTAGGAACTTACTCTGGTTGGTGCAGATAAACCATCTGAAGTCTTACATTTCAGATCTATCAGGAACAAACAGGTTTTACTCACCCAATCCTACCCTATCACCACTTTGTACCAACATTTTTTTGTGTGTGTGTGGTATGCGGGCCTCTCCCTGTTGTGGCCTCTCCCGTTGTGGAGCACAGGCTCTGGATGCGCAGGCTCAGTGGCCATGGCTCACGGGCCCAGCCGCTCCGCAGCATGTGGGATCCTCCCGGACCGGGGCACGAACGCGTGTCCCCTGCATCGGCAGGCGGACTCTCAACCACTGTGCCACCAGGGAAGCCCTGTACCAACATTTTAAATCAAACTTTCAAACCATTAAAGCTCTGGACAAGAGTGTCTACTTTGCATAAACATTGTATCCATGGTATAGTTCCTAAAAGTATTAGGTGTCCAATAAATATTTATTGAAGGGACAGGAGGAAGGAAAAGAGGAGAGAACACTAGCCCATGCTCCTGAGCTGCCCCAAATACAAGGGTAAGGATGTAGGCCATGGTGACACACCCAGAATGGGTGCCAGGTTTTCTCCATGCCTTAGCCAATCCTTATGGCAGCCTTCTCAGGTATCTTATTTGCCCATTTTACAGATGCCAAAACTGAGGTACAGAGAGGTTAAATTGCTTCCTGAGTATCCCCCAGACAGTAAGTTTCAGAGCCAAGATCTAAACTGAGACAATGTAATACAGAGGTACACTGAAGTACCACCCTACTGTCTGGACACCCAAATTCACCTAGGGCAGCATTAAGCAGTCAAGCATTAGTGTTTCCATTTAGATGAGAAAATTAAACCCAACTGGTTAAATGACCAGTAAGAAATCACATGACTTTCACAGGTACTAGAGCCAGTGCTTCTACTTGGTCACTCAGGACCCTAGAAAATAAGGACCCCATCCGTTCTTACCATGAATAGAATGAACTTATGCTACAGGCTTTCTATCATCTTTATAAATTCATGGCAGACTGCACACTCAAAATACAATAGCAACAAGGTATAGCACCTTGTGATTTGTAAAAATAATTTTATCTGTAATACCCTCCCTGTGACATACATAAGGCAGATAATGTCACCAGCCGACAAGGCCAGGGTGCCCTCAGTGACAGGGGGCCCAGATACGCCTGGAAGCACACGACAGCTCACGGCAGCCAGGAACACAGGGAGACAGCAATGGCAACTTTCAACTCTCTCACAGCTTCTGACTCCATGGCTCCAAAGGAAGAAATTTCAAAATGATTTTTTCCTCCTTCAGACGGGAGGCATAGGACATACAGTCCAAGTAAAACAGTATTTATCAGTTTTCAAGGGCTCGACCATTTGAGGAGAAAGCCTCAACGTCTTCCTTTTCTCCCCCCAACCGTTGCTTTTAAAAACGCTTGGGCGAGATGAGGAGAAAACTACTTGCCGATATTGTGTTTGCCATCAGTGCACACCAATCTGTTTGCTGGACCTCTTGGGAGTGTTGGCTAATACTTTTGTATTTCCTACTGGAAACACACCACAGCTCATAAACTGATATGTTAATATCATTGAAAGATATAACAGCGAGGCCTCGGCACAGCATTTTCCACCAAACTCAAAAGAACATCTAGCTACATCAGGCTTCAAGGAGAACTGATTTAAAATCTTGCTTAGCAAACACGGCACCTCTGCAGCGGATCTCAGCCTGGGCTGCCTGCTGCAATCACCTGCGGAGCCTTAAAAATCACCCACGTTCAGGTTCTACCTGCAGAGGTTCCAATTTAATCGCCCTGGGGTGTGGCCTAGACATTGGACTTTTCAAAGCTTTCCCAGTGACTCTAATAAACATTCAAGGTTGAGACGCACAGGTGCAGAAAGTGAGGCGCATACCCAGAAGCTCATCTGAAAAGCGACTCACGGGTGGTTAAGGACCATGAACAATTTCACAATTAAGAATTATCTGATAACACGGATTTAATTTTTCAGACACAGTTTGTTCACTGCATAACTGAGAAGTCTTGATTCTTGTTCTCTGGGTCTTCCTGACCTACCTTAACCAACTTAACCTGGAAATCCAGATGAATATAAAAATTCACTTAAAAAGTACTAACGTCTATGTAGCACTTTGACATTTGCAAATATAGAAATACAAAGTCACATTTAACCATTACAAGAACTACGAGGTACGTAAGGTAAGTGTATTCGTTTCCTGTTGCTGCTGTGTGTTACAAATTATCCTAAGTTTAGTGGCTTAAACAATATGAGTTATTTTTATAGTTCTTGAGGCCAGATATCCAAAATCAGTCTCCCTTGGCTGAAGTAGGGTTATGGGCATGGCTGGCTCCTTCTGGAGGCTCTCAGGGGAGAATCTGTGTCCTTGCTCTTTTCAGCTTCTAGAGACCACCTGCATTCCTAGGCTCAGGGCCCCTTTTCCTCGTATCTTCTGTCTCCCTCTTATAAGGAAGAACCCTTGTGATTACACTGGATCCACTCGGATAATCCAGGATGATCTTTCCATTTCCAGATCCTTAATCACCTCTGCAGAGTCCGTTTTGCCACATAAGGTAACATTCAACAGTTCCAGGGATTAGAACAAGGACATCTTTGGGGACCAATATTCAGCCTGTCACAGAGTAAGGCAAACGTGACCAGCATCACCACTATGCCTATTCCCTCTGCCCACCACCGTCACTTTTCAACTGAAACTGAGGCTCAAGGCTGCATGACTTAAACCAGGTTCCACGTGTGGGACGGGGCTGAATTTAAACCCGATCTCATAACTCCAAGTTCCACTCCTTTCGGCTGCTCCTGTCGCCTCCCCAGATATGGCAATGCCTGCAATATTATTTTCTTTTCCAGGCTCTCACCATACTATTAACAAGAAGTATTTCAACTCTGCCCCAATCATTATCTCTGTTCCTCAGCCAACAGATGCCAAGTGGAAACTTCCAGTTCTATTACCCCTGCTGGTAACCCTGTCTCACGTCAGCCCCCTTCCCTATGGTCCAGTAGAAGCAGCAAGGCACTGAGGCAGCAATTCATTTTACAGACTATGATGTCACAACTACCTGAGAGATTAGTGTCACAAGAAAGTATATGGGCGAGGGGGTATGGAAATGACAGCTCTCAGTTTTTTGGGTTTTTTTTTTTTGCGGTACGCGGGCCTCTCACTGCTGTGGCCTCTCCCATTGCGGAGCACAGGATCCGGACGCGCAGGCCCAGCAGCCAGGGCTCACGGGCCCAGCCGCTCCGCGGCATGTAGGATCTTCCTGGACCGGGGCACGAACCCGCGTCCCCTGCATCGGCAGGCGGACTCTCAACCACTGCGCCACCAGGGAAGCCCAGCTCTCAGTTTTAAAAGAGCAAAACAATCTTAACTTGCTAAGACCTACACATACCAGTAACCGTCTGAAGAAAAATTTATAATAGGTGACATCCCCATTCTCCATGTTTGAAACAATCTATTTAGAATACATAGGAAACCGTCCTCTCAGTGATTTTCCATGGTTCCTTTCTCTCTTGCTCTCAAGTGAGGGAACTAGATAGAGAGGGCTGACAGGGTGCTATTTAGAGCCTTAGTCTGTGGTCCCCTGGCGTGTGGTGTGTCGCAGCTGGGTAATCAGAAAGGAGTGGGCGAGGCTTCCTACACGAAGGACATTCTAATACGATGGTCACACTTCCCTTGATGCCTGGGATGTGCCATCCCCTCCTCTCACTTGAACGTCGTGGAGAAGAAAAGAACCCAGTGTTGAGTCATAGGCACTTTACCAATGGGAGAAAATAAACAAGCCAAGCAGGTAGCATTGCCAAGCTTTTACCCTGCCTGTGTCTATGTGCAACCTGAAGTGAAAATGGTAGTGAAGAAAAAAAAAAAATCAGTGCCGCATCAGAATGCAAATGGTATAGTATCAGCAAGTTACATGGTTTTCCTGAGCTAAGATAAGTCATTGTCTCAGTCCCCAAAACTATAAAGTAACAGTGAATAGGGCTTGTAAAGTCATGCGGAAGAATTCAAGCAACCGGAATATTATATTTTAAATAAGCTAATGTGGTGGGGAGAAGGGGGGAGGGTGGTGCTGGAATACATTTTGTGGCTTGTGTTCATGCCAAATCCATGCTCTGAAGCTATAACCCTACACACTTACAACCAATATTTGGAATGATTCTAAGGACAGCAAGATTCCCAGACATCTAAGAGTCAGTTTGGAAAATGATTATTTTCCTATTTCGGAAAAATGAACCAATAAACTTTGTTAAGTTTTTCAAAAAGGGTAGCATCACAAGGGAATTCTGGTTTACCAGGACTTAACAATAAACATGTTAATAAAATTAAGATGTTCTAATCCACGTGATACATTATTTTGGCGATATCATAGCCTCCAGATAACCTGGCTAAATTAAAAGAGGGTATACCTGCTAAGGACGCCTTACTCCATACTTTATAGGACCACGCAATGCTTCCAGATAGTTAAAGAGCCCTGGGTCCTTGTCCTGACTCCGCCACTAACCTGCTGTATAACCCTAACCCGTCACTCAATTTCTCTGGGTCTCAGGGTTTTCATCTGTAAGGTGAGAGGGCTGGTCATGATGACTTCCAAGGGCTCCTCCAATTGCAACTCTAAAAGCTTGCAAAGACCCATTAACAAAATTTACTGACTCATCTGACATTAGATTCCGATTGAGCTGGTGAGTAAAAGGAAGATAACGAAGCTGATGTTTGAGACTGCTAACAACTAAAAGCTGGAAAGCACATGGAAGCTGGTGAGCAACATGGTGAAATACACATCGGGTTCCTCTCCTGGGAAAGCTACAAAGCCTGGGGGTCCCAAGAGTTTATTGCAAAACCCTCTGACGGTGCTTTACTTATCTGCAGGAGGGTCCTCTTCATGCTGCCTCCTGTTCAGCAGCCTCTCAAGTACCTGCTCAGAAGGGATGGGTGAGGTGGGGTGTTACCCTTGGGACTCAGATCCCACACAAATAGCATGGCTCAGGATCTTCTGGCCACTGAACATAGCTTTCAAGGTCACTCTGATCCAGGGATTCATTGCCACCAGAAACTGAGCGTCTGGGGATTTGCTACACCTCCCCCCTCCTGCCCTTACTAGCAGGGGAAGGGGGGCAAACTCTGTCCTCTTGAGGGCCCGCAAAATTAGCCACAGAAAATGAAAAGTAGATTCAAAGAGCTGTTGAGCTCTCTCAGGATTTAGTTCCCTCAACAGCTCTCTCTACAGAACAAATATGCTTAAGTGGGAAAGCCCAGGAAAAAAAAAAGTGACAGGAAAATTGAGGACTCACTATAAAACTCATCTTTAAACAGCCATAATTATCACAATAGTGTCACCTAAACATTATTTACAAACATCCTGCAGCACAATTCCCCCTCTTTGAACAGCCCTCATCTAGATATAGTGTTATTACTCAGGATAGCATTTGAAATTATTTAAGCAGTAAAACAAGGAAAAACCAGCATTTTTCAATCAAAACTCTGGAGTGAATATAATTAAAATCGATGCAGGGAAACAGGCATAAAAGAGAGAATCTGACTTTTTACCTGGTAACTGGTAACTCCTACTTACCAGTTGTATAATTAAGTCAGTTTTCAAACACTGTTTTGTGCATTACTCGTTGGATAACCCCCAACACTGTAAGAGGAAGAGAGGGTAGAAATTCTTCTATTTTGCTGATGAGAAAACTGAGACTTAAGGATATTAAATGGTAAGCCCAAAGTTGAGTCACAATAAAAACCCAAATCACCAAATTTCTTATTTCAAAGTCTCCTCCAGGACACCACACACTGTCCCAGTGATTTCATCTGCATGGCAAAACCAACATAATTTTTATATCAAACACTGTCATATATTTTGCCTGGGCCTTGCTTTTGAACTTTCAGGCCCTCAGAATACTCTAGTTTGAATCTCGGCAAAATGAAGCAAATTTCCAACTGCCACAGAAACGGAGTTTTCTTTATGAGCGGCTGCAGGTAAGAACACGCCCCTCGCAGTCTGACGTTATTACCGTAGTTCGCCTCCTAACCCACTGTTACTTCTTTTAAATGACCAGGCCTATGGTTCATGGCCGTATTCTGATCACACAAGGGCACAAAAGTAGCAAATAATCCCACAGTCCACTTCCAGGCCCCAGCCAGCAATCAGAACTGTGACTGTGGGTCTTTGTTCATTCTATTTTTGGATGATACCGTATCGCAAAACACCTCTCAGCCTCAGTCCTGTTAATCAATAGTCATTTAAAGTAAATTTGTCACGGAAGCGTTTAAACATCTACATTCAATAGTGTCTGCCAAAATAATGCATTTGCCCCGTGATTATAAATGACCGAATAACTAAGACAACACGGCAGCAGCAAAAACGGCTCTAGTCTGTGCTGAGGTGGTGGGTATGAGCTTAGCTTCATTTCTGGGATCCTCACTGTTACTAAATCCACTGAAATAAATGAAGCGGGGCTGAGACCCAGAGCAGGGCTGGGTAGGGGGACGCTCTGTCCCAGACATGGTCTGTCCCAACCCTCTCTTCTCATAGCTGGAATCCCCTCCATCCACCCATCCACCCCAGTTTCTAGGGCCAGCCCTAACCTTAGTGGAGATGTCTGAGTAATTTTGGTACAACCCTCTGAGACCCCACCCAAGTCCCTCGACTGCTGGCTCGGCCATGACTTCCTGCCCAGGCTCCTCTACCTACACTTAGAGTCCTTTCCTGATTCCTTAGCCCTCTGGGTCTGAAGCTCCCTGGACTCCTGGCCGCCCTTCCATCCCTCAAGCCACCTGGACCTGCTGTCCCTACAACCATGTACCCCAGGACTGGGAGCCTGTCCTGAGATACTGCCACTTCTGGAAATAGTCTTCAGTTCTGTCTCCTTCAACCTCCTATTGCAACCCATCACCCTGAAGGGACCCCCTCCCTTCCCCAGCCCTCCTGCAGCTCCTCCGTTTTATCTGGAAGTGGACTCCACCCATGGCCCCCACCAGACAAGTCTACAGCACTCCTCCCGGACCTGGCCAGACCCCAAGAACAAGACCGGCAGCTCCTCAATCAACCCTCTGCATTTCAGACTTTGCTCTTACTTAAATGGCTCTGTCCGAGCCTAACATCTATTTATTCGTGGAGACAGAGCTCGAGAGAGGCTGTCCTCATCATCACCCTTCACTAGTTACTTGAGATCTGCCAGTGGCTTGCACATAGCCACCTATTAATTGCCTTGCAGACTTCATGATGCAGCAAATTTCACTATTTTCACACAGAGGTGAGAAACCTGAGATCCCATTTTAATAAGAAATGTGCTTAAATTCAGTTGGCAAGACTGGGGCAAAACCAGGACTAAATGCAGCCTGACCTGGCTTCCTTCTTACTGTATGAGTCCTAATTGGGGAAGCCCTATGTTTCTCAGGCACCAGGTTATGTCAATTACCAGGTGCAGGGAGGCGGAGGAGGCATTTTTTAACCCACGTGGGGCGATCTGATGCCCCTTGGCCACAACCCTGTATTACTGGTGAGGGCTAGGGCTCCCTGGCATCCCAGTCACCTGCACGCACCATTCAGAAGCCACCATGAACTCATTCCACCTCGCAGAATGGGACAGAGTATGCACTTGCTCAAATTCCCACTTCAGTACTTCTGATAAAATCAATTGTTTCAAATGAAACTGGAAGGACTTTTGTACTCCCCACCAGTACCATCTAAGCTTCTTGGTTTCAGGCTTAGTTGACTTAAGTGAAATCAGCAACAGAGCACGAGAGGGTTGTTTTGGTGCTAATCCAAACTCTAAGTTGCTTCCAAAGTGCTGCGTGACTCTCACAGACCATGTTCCCAGGGGCTCCATGACATAGTCATTAGAGACACAATGTCACAGCAAGCAGTTCTGGAAGGAGGCGGGAGCTGCATCCCTCTCCAGGGGGGCACATGCTGCTCTCTGAAAATGGGCTTGAAGCTGTGGCGTGAATGAGCATCAAACTATCTGATGGGGGGGGAGACAGGGATGTTACGGGTTGAATTGTGTCTCCAAAAATGGTGTGTTCAAGTCCTAACGCCCGGTGCCTCAGAACGTGGCCTTATTGGGAAATAGGGTTGCTGCATATTCATCAGTTAAGGTGAGTTCACACTGGATTAGAGGGACCCTTAGTCCAACACGACTGGTGTGTTTAAGAAGAGAAGAGACACGTGAGGAGAGAAGGCCATGTGATGACAGAGGCAGAGATTAATGATGCATCTACGAGCCACGGGTTGCCGGCAACACCAGAAGCTGGAAGAGGCAAAGAAGGATCGTCTCGTACAGGTTTCAGATCGAGCGTGGCCCTGCCGACACCTCCAACGTGGACTTCCAGCCTCTAGAAATGTGAGAGAACGAGATTCTCGTTTTAAGCCACCCAGTTTGCGCAACTCTGTCACAGGAGCCCTAGGAAATTAACACAAGGGGAAGTGAACAACTGAGGAACCACAAAAACCTCCTGATTAAGAAGCAGCGTCAAGTAGGAAAGAGAAAATACAGACGGTCCCCAGCTTAGGATGGTTCGATTTACAATTTTTCGACTTTACAGTGGTGTAAAAGTAATATGCATTCAGTAGAAACTGTATTTCGAATTTTGATCTTTTGGGGGGCTAGCAATTTTCAGTACGATCCTCTCTTGTGATGCTGGGCAGTGGCAGTGAGCACAGCTCCCCATCAGCACGTGATCCCTAGAGTGAACAACCACACACTCACAACCATTCTGTACCCAGACGATCATTCTGTTTTTCACGTTCAGTACAGTAATCAGTAAGTTACATGAGACAGTCAATACAATAGGCTTTGTGTGCAATGGTTTTGCCCAGCTGTGGGCTAATGGAAGTGTTCTGAGCTCATTTAAGGTAGGCGAGGCGAACCTACGGCGTTCGGTAGGTTGGGTGTATTAAATGCATTTCTGACTTGAGACATTTTCAGCTTACGATGGGTTGATTGGGACATAACCCCATCGTAAGCCAAGGAAGATCTGTACGTATCTGTGATCAGGAACATCTTTCACAGCGTGGCCACCTGCCTGGTTGAACTGGAGGAAGACAGACAAGGCCTGGAGTCCCCAGAAGGAACCTTCCTTCCCCGAAGAAACTAGACCATCTAATTCAGGTCCTAAGTAGGGGAAGGAACGGGGTGGGGGCGCGAACAGTAGAAATTGAAGCTTTTTTCCTCCCTGTTTACATACAAAATACTCCCTCCTGCATCCTGAGCCTCGGAGTCCCTCTCTGCCTCACGTGCTTACAGAAAGGTACTAATAGGTGTCTTCATAGCCATGATCTCATGTCATCTTCACAGCCATTTTTGCTACAGGGAAGGAGGGAAAGTATTATCACCCCCATTTTACACACAAGGAAACTGAGGCTCACACGAGATCACAGATGAGATGACCATCCTGAAAAGAACCTCAGCTGACCAAAGGCCTTTTCAAAAAAGGTGGAGTGGAAGTAGGAGGTGGGGAGTAAAAAAGTCCTTAAATCTTGTCTTAAAAAAAAAAAGATGAGTTCAACAAAAGTTCTAGAAGCCTACCATGTCCAAAACAAATCAAATCTGTTGGCCGTAAAAAGCAGTCCCTTTACCTTTTTCAGTAGTTGTTCAGGTAATATTGCTTTGGACACAATCCACTGATTCTCTGACCTTTTTTTGGGGGGGGTACGCGGGCCTCTCACTGTTGTGGCCTCTCCCGTTGCAGAGCACAGGCTCCGGACGCGCAGGCTCAGCGGTCGTGGCTCACGGGCCCAGCCACTCTGCGGCATGTGGGATCTTCCCGGACCGGGGCACGAACCCGTGTCCCCTGCATCGGCAGGCGGACTCTCAACCACTGCGCCACCAGGGCAGCCCTCTCTGACCGTTATTTAAAGTGTCTTTGAGGGAAAACCCCAAACACATTTTCCAGGCTTGAAAATGTAAGTATTCTGGCCTTTGGTGTTCTGTCTCATTCGGTGCTTCCAAATCTCCACGCACTCCTGTGTGTGAAGCCACAGGGACCTTTCATAGCCATCACCCCGTACAAGCTGGACCTCAGACAGTGTTTGAGAGGCTGGAACCCCACAGACTCACATCCAACAACCTCTGATGACTGAATGGACCTTTTCCCAAAGCAACACTGGATAAGGGGAAGGAAGGCAGGGACAGAGCGGGGTGGCAGGCGTCCCAGGAAAGGATAAGACTGAAAGGGTTAAGCCGCAAAACACCGGGGATGAGAGCTTGGCTGGTGAGCTCTGACTGCCATCAGCTGCCTTTTCCATATATTTTCATCTTTCCCCCCCCTGGAAAACACCCGGTCACTCACTGGTCACTGAGAAGTCTTGACTTTCATACCCGCAAAGCGGCAGCCAAGATGTCAGGCACACAGACCCTAGGACCTGCCGCTCACCACTCTGGGAAATTCCCTCTGTGAAATGCCGTTCCACGTTTTTGTCAGCTTGAAGATATTAAACACCACGGAAAGAAATTTAAGGGTTTTTTTTTGAGATTTAAATGTCTACTTATTTCAAAATGAATTAGTAGTTCTCTGAGTTTCATGTTTGATTCATTAATGATAACTACAGCTCGAGAATTTGAAAGGGAAATTGCTTCCAGGATAAAATTAAATGCGAAACTCTAAGCAGTGATTCACGGCTGTTCCTATCTAAATTACTAATCCATGTGACAACCTGGTTGGCAGCACAAAAAAGAAATACTATTTTCCCCTGTTGCCTTTATAGACTTTGCTGAATTGTTTTTGCAAATTGTCTAAACCCAAGTCCTAGATAATCCCTTGCTAGCAGCCTCCATTTCACTGTGGCATTTAGTACTGTCTCTATTGCCTCAGAGAGGTTCAGAATGGACTAATACTTCTGTGCCTCAGAAAATAGTTTTCTCAACGTACAGTGCAATGGATTTCCAGGGCAACTCATTTTAAATTAAAGGCAAATATCTCCGTGATATCTGTCCACATCCCCCCAAAAGAAACCTGCATAAAACTCTAAAAATGGCGATTTTCTTTTAGTTTGCAAGGAGGGCTAGCCAGCTGAGATTCAATTACATATCTCCCTGTTGGAATGATTGGGAACTAGAGTAAACCCTGTGGTCCAAAAGACAAGATAATATAATGTTCCCAAAGTTTCATCAAGCCCAGGTTATGCTGCCTCCTAAAATTTCTCTCAGGTCTGTTCCTACAACCACTGCCTGGGTCCACACCTTAGACCAGGGTGGAGAAGCAGGCATATTCCCGACCATGTGGCCCCAACTTCCAAAGGTGCTCAGAGGACCAAGGTCCCACAGGGCACACCTCACTGGGAACCGCTGTCCAGACCACCACAAAAACCCTGCAAACCAGGTCCATCCCCATCTCCAATCTCCCCCTCACTCCCACCGCCCTGTGTACTGATCCTAAGTGGCAATCAGGTCCCTGGAAGCCCTCAGGAGCACTACCCCATGTCAGGGCTTTAATAGGATGATGGCTTAACCCTTGGGACAATTCGGGGAAGGTGCCCTCATGGTCCCAACACTGCCGGGCAAGAGACGGCAGCAAAGACACTCAACACACTTGCCCAGGTTACACAGCAAGAACACGGCAGAGCCAGGATTCACACCCACACTTTCTGCCCAATTTCCCATGCTTTGAACCATCTGAGCAGGCCTCCCACAACTTCGAATATTCTACTTACTCCTTATGACCAAGGGAGTGGGGCCCACATGCCCACTAAGGTCTAAAGATCCTTTGGTGATTTGGTTACATTTCCAGCCTCATCCGATCCACACCCTCTTCTCCATCTTCTCCCAACTCTGGCTTTTCCAAACTATGCACGTGCTGTTCCCTCCGCCGCTCCTCCCGGGAGGGCTCCCACAACCCCCCTTTATGCCCCCGCAGTGCCACATTCATCCCCTTCGTCAACCATTCACTACTTCCTATTGACACTGGGGACACACGTGTGTCTCCCCCGAGTCTGTGACCTTCTCCAAGGTGACGGCTCTGGCTCTTCCACAACCAGCCCCTGCGTGCTCACAGCAGGGCTGCGGTGAGCCGGTCCCCAAAGCTTCGGAACTAATGAATGTGCTATGACAAATGTCTTCAAAGCAAAAGCAAAACCAAACAACAGACTTAGGGGCTTGCCCCAGATTGACTCAGGACCCTTAAGAGTAGGGAGGAGGACATGGGAAGGGTTTATGTGCCCTTTTTAAAAGCTCTGCCTGTCGGGGCCTTTTTTTCCACCAAGCATTCAAACATGGCAACCTCGTGATGGCAAACACACCTAGCTATCTGCTCGCTAGCTCAAGGGTTTATGAAGCAAGCCTGTTTCAGATTTTAAATCGGCAAGAGATAATTTTCAGAGCGGGAACTCAAGAGTCACACGAGTCACAAAAGCGACGAGATGGCAAACTGAATCCACAACTCCGACTGGTTTTTATTGTTTTTTCCTGGCAGCAGGAGGGAGAGCAAAGAGATATTTGGAAGAAGGGGATTTTGTTGTTGCTGTTGTTTTTAATTTTAAGAAGGGAGGGTACCTATTCCCTACATCTCTTCTGTGGACCCTACCACAGGGTGAACCAATGTAAACCAGGCTGGACTCCCTGTAGCACCAGTCTGAACCATTCAGGCCTCTATTCCTGACCATGAACTTGGCATCAAATAAACCCAGACGCCATTGACAATGCAGCATGAAAAGCAAAAATAACAACTGTAACTCGCGGTAATCACTTAAAATATAAAATAACGTTCCTAAATCCCTTAGAATGGTTACCAATGTCCAGGGCACGCAATTTCTCCGAGGAACCCCACCGTACCGTGAAAACACACAAAATGCACATAAAGATACGACTTCAACTGATATGCTAGCTAAGACAAACAACACATTAAACCAATTTTACTCACCTTCTTAGCACTTAATGAGCCCCTGGGGGACAATCTGGATGCCCCGTGCCTCCTTCACAAACCCCCATTCGTGGTAAGGCATGAAGCTGGGCTTTCCTTTCTCTCCATTTCCCTTGCAGCCAGCACAGGCCTTCAAGTGTTGCTATCAGCTGATGACACCTATCTGCGCCATGTTCAGGGGTGCTTCTCCCAAGGAAAAGCATTTTTTACATATTTTCCAATGTTTCTCTTTTCTTCCCAGTTTATTCAATGTCTCAAGAGCAGCCACACCTGTTCAGTGTCAGCTTGGAGACCACAGGGCGGAGGGAAGTCCAGCCTAGTCACCCTTAGCTGACTCTGCAGGGCACTCACTGCCCTGGGCATCCAGAAAGGCCGCCTCAGGTCACAAGGATAAGTATGGGCTTTAGAAGCAACTTCAAAGTCGTCCACTACATGAATGAGAAGCATACATCAATATTTTGCTGTGTAGTTCTGTGGAGAAAAGATGCAGAACAGGAAAGTGTGGGGGAAAGTCAGGACCAGGCATTGCAAAGGCAGCTTCATAAAAAGGTCAAGGACACACAGGATTCTTCACAAGTGACTTAAAAGCAAATTGATAAAGAATTGCCTATTCTTGAGTTCCTTAGGGTTCCCACTTTAATGATTAAATACAAAAACTAAGAAGCATTCATTGCTCATAAGAATGTAGATCTTTCATAGGCATTTGAGGTTCTTAGAAAAGATTTTTAGAACATTCTAACATCTTGGTAATCTCATTTGTTCCGGGAATATCCTAAGTTCTCCACTTCTTTGTAAGTAGCACTAGCTAAAGTAACTCCAGTCTTAACCATTTCAATCACCACAAAATTCTAATTACTGAAATCCATAGAAATGGGAAATGTCTATCCTCAAATCTGAACGGCTAACAGTACAAGGAACAATGATATAAAGACAAAATAAGAAAGCAGAGGTACCTTTGGACAGGAAGCCACGACAGCAGCCGTGTAATTAGGATTCACGATAAGCATTTGTATTTTCTGATATAGACTTCCACGCTGAGCTCATTCATTCTGAATTCAACCCATGAGGGAAAAGATGGGCAAGTCTACCAACTCAAGTTAGGCATCGCCATATATGTTGCCCTATCACATCCTTCCATTTCTCCCAAACTTCCCCCTCTCTTGGAAAGAAATAATCGAAAATATAGAAATATTATTTTACTGGACCTGTATCTAACGCTAATCCCCTGCTTTTAGGATTATAAGGAGGCTGGACTTCGGGGGTGGGTAGGTGTAGAAAGCACAGCAGGAAGCCTTCAGTGGCCAAATTTCACTGCAGCCATGATGTGGCCTGTGACCTCCAAACAGGCTTTACTTATCACAGTGTCCGAGGATGGGATTTATTATTGCAAATATGCACAAGCAATGGTATTTTTTAAAATCCTCATGTCATGCATCTCCTTGTCTCCCACAAAGCTTGTGTCTACTAAGTGCTCTCATCTGCTCTGGTTTCTTCTACCCAAGGAAGAAAGGGTCCCTCCCCAACCCCGGCTGACCCTTCACCCCTGGTTCTTCACAGCTGGCATGGTCCCCAAGAAAAGACTTCACATCCCTGCTGGCTCCATCGCCCCAAAGTCCCGCCCCTTATTTGTCTTGACCAAGCAGACCCCAAACCCCACTCCCTGAAGGTTCTGCTTCAGGACGTCACTCTTCTTTCTCTACCTTCTTTTAAGGATGTGGAAAGAAGAGTTCTTTTAAGGTTAACCAAGAAAGAAAAAGGGTCAAAGTCCTATCTCCCTATCAGCATGTCTGTAGACCTCACTTCTTCAGATCCAAGAAAGAGAAAAAAGTGAAGCCAAAGTAAGGGACCACCTCCATCCGAGGCAAAAAGGTCCAGTTTAAATTGAGCGCCCACTGCCTTTCCTTATCGGTGCCTCCCGCCTCACTGTGATGCTCACCTTACTCCTCCCACCACTCCCGGGGTCCCTCCCACCACACCACCGTCAAGTCTTAGCCGACCTGCCCAGATCACGTTACAGCTTGTGATCGTCTTTTTCACCTTCCCTCCATCAGACCTGCACCTGCTTCTCAGAGGGGCTAAACGAAACCTGATTCACAGGATTAGCTACTATACCCTTACAGAGGTGAATGGGTTATCCTACCCAAGGGCACTCACATTTTAGCAAAGGACTCATGGATATAAAACCCAAAAGGAACAGCAAAAAGAACGAATTTATACTGATTGTCTATGTACCAGCTCCAGCTCTCAGATACAGCATTTAACTTCTCTGGGTCTGCCTCTGATTCCTACCTCAGACTACCGTTCTGAGAATTAGTGAGGTGACATATACATAACACTGAAAACAGCACCCGGCACCCTTGCAAGGGTTCCGTGCACATCAGTTATCAGTATTAACCTTCACAGCAGTGACCCTTCGAGACAGGTACTGCTGGCCTCATCTTCAATGAGGACACGGAGTGATTTGCTCAGGATCACAAGGCTAATACATAAGTAGCAGAGGAGGAATACAGCCCTCAGCCCACTGAGTAACCAGTTCATGCTGTCTTCTCCATACCACAAGGAATGAAGCTCTAATGGTAAAGCCAAGGACACTGCAGGCCAGCAGAGTGAAAGTGCATTAGCGGGTCCTGTGGTATGCTGATGGCGCCCCATCAGAAGGAAAGGCTGGACGGCTGGGGTGCGCATCAAGTGATTCCTGGAGCACGACTGGGGTTGAACAGGATGTTATGTTCTATCAGGGCTGATTCAAGGCCTACCTCTGAACTGCAGAGACCTCGGTCTATCATTTCACCTCATTTAGTCTCAGGTTTTCCCGACTATAAAATGGGAACAAATTTACTCGGGAGGTGGTAAGCTTCTGACACCGGGAAGTATTCATGGCAAAAGGTAAAACTTGTCGTGAGAGAGGTTCCAGAAAAGGATCCTGCGGTCAGGAGGGCAGCAAACCTGATGTTGGTTACTCCCAACATTCAGAATGGGGAGTTCATGGAACAGGCTAGAGATGAACAATGTTTATTTAAAAAACTTAATACCAGAGCCAAAAAATATTGCTAATGACCTTGATACTATCTGGTTAAAAACTCTGAATGAACTCTGGGCAGTCTGGTTTCTGATCTCCAAAACAGGATCCATAATTAGGCCCCCTTCCTCTCTGGCTTGTCCTACATTCGAAAAGCATTGGCTATTCTACTAAAGTGGACTTCCCTCAAAATAACCTCACTATTCTCTACTTCCACATAATTTCAGCAGCTACTCTTTGCACTATAATCTCCGGATGAATTTCTGGTATAGAAACAAAATAGCCACAATAAGATAAATTACAACTCTATTGTGACCAGAGCACAGAGGGACTGAAATTAAAACTCTAAAACTTTTAGCATTTCATTTTTAATATTATGTTCATTGAAGACGCTTATTGTCAGTATATTTTGTTTCTGATAGCAATTACTTTTTATCGGTACTTTCCAATACTGCAAAGTTTTGAAAGATCACTGTATTATAATGAACTGATGTACCAATGCTACTACTGAGTTTCCATCCTGGTTCTGCCACTTGACAGCATAATCTAGAGCAAGCTGCTAGACCTCTCCGTGCCTCAGTTTGGTCATCCAAAAAATGGGGACAAAAACCTGCTTCTAAATTATTGTAAGAATTACATTGGGTGACTATGTAGAGTTTTACAAGATGCTTTGGATTTAGTGACTGCCAAGGACATATCAGCAATTTTTTTTCACTTATAAAATTGTGAGACCAATGTAAAGATATTTAATACTTAAAATTTTACCCCAAATTTTGCAATCTCCATACTTAAAAACTGGCAGGCCTTACCTCTTACAGCACTGCGGCTAACACCACCACTTGCTTTTCTTCTGCCAACGTACTAAACTCCCATTACTCAAAAGTTAGTTATGAACGTCAGCCCACCTAAAATTCTCTGAAGGAGGAAAAGCTCTTTCTCCATAACCCAGAGGAAGTGGACTTGTTTTCTGAGAAAATGCAACAGGCCAGAGCCCAGGACAGCAGATTCTAGCTGAGATTGTATTGGTAAACAAACATCAAGAAAGGAAAATTAAAGCTGCTTTACTCCCCAAAGTATTTTCCTAATCTATCTTAATAAGCATAGTTTCATTCTGTTTACTCACAACCATTTTTCATACATTACTAAATGAATTTTGTCTGATTAAGTTAATTGTAGAAACATTAAAAACTAATTTCAGGTTTCTACTTCTGTTTTTACCCATTTGGACTCTGAGTATATTTTGGTTCCTGAAAACCTAACCCAACATCTTACCTTAAAACCAAAGGCAAAACTACATGGCAATGTGCCCCGACACTATCTCCTTGCAGCCACCGCTCAACACCACAGTAAGAAAAGAATCAATCAAGATAGTCAATATGTCTTTTGAATAGTAGACAAATATAAACACAGTCAAAGGTGGTAACTAACATGACACTTCTGATTACAGATACAAGATTTAGCTGTCAAGATGCAGTGGCCCCAACGAGGAAAGGAAACTTTCTGACACTACAGCCCTTAATCAACCAGGACCACCAAGATACCATATCCAAAAAACAGTGTGGGAAATACAAAAAAGCATTAGATCTCTGCAGTCCTCAAGGAGATTAAAAACTAGTTAGAGATGTAACAGTTCATGCTAACATTTACTGGTGAAAAAAGTAATAAGCTAGGTCCCTGCAATGCAAAGATGAATAGGTGGGCTCAGCCCTGATCTGCCCTTGGCCAGCAGCTGGCTGTCCCCAGGACCTACATTAAGGTCTGCGACACATAGGAGGCAGCAAAGGCCACTTTCAGCTGTGATTATTGGGGATTCAGTGATGGGATCTGAGCAGGGAATTAAAGAAAGAGTTATGATTTGAATAGAAGGGCAGAGGAAGAGGGAGCAGGCTGGCCGGTCCCGAGCACATCTAGGGGCTGGTGAGTGAACCGGCTTAGATGAGGAGAGGGTCTTCCAACCAGGTTCCCAATATTCCAGGCAGGGTCCCATAGGGAGCACTTCTCATGCATGGTCCGTAAAGCATTTCAAATCTAGAAGAAATCATAACCAATTTAGGAGCAACAAATAGAAATCGAGCTACACGATAACATGAAGTCACATACCACTTTTAGTGTTCGATACGTGCAAGTCTCCTCTGCTCCAGATAATTTTTTTCTTTGTTCCTACCATTCTTTTTACCTATGTCCTTTCACAGCCAGCCCTCGAGAGGTTCTCTCTGGGTAACACAGTTCAAAACTCAGACTCATAATGACCACCTGGATGTGCATTACTCTCGAAAAAACAGCTCTGACCTCGCTACTAACTGCATTTCCAAAGTGAACTCTTGATTTCTCCCAAATCTGGTCCTACCTCCAAAATTTTATATTTGTTACCACTATTCACCCAGTAGCTCAGACGTGAAAACCTGTTTACTTCTCACCTCTCATTCAATCCGTCTCCAAAATTCTAACTTTGTCTCAGAAACGCTTCTTGCTTTCATTCACCCTTTCCATTCCTGTGGCCTCCCCCCTGGAGTCCAAATCTTCCCCACATCTTCTCTGGACCCCGACTGGCCTCCCCACCTTTGTCCTTTCCTGCCCCGATCCATACCGACTGCTGCCAGGTTAAGCTTCTGAAAGCACGGTTTCACATCCACATCCTTTCCTGCCCCTACACCATCAATGGCTTCCTGCAGAATAAATGCCAAAGTCCCCCTCCCACCCACCATTCTAATCCTTTTCCTACAAGTCCTGCTCAAATGCTCCAGGCTTCAGGCAGAAAGCATTTTTTGTTGTCCAGAAGACAAGATCCACCCTCCCTTACCACCTTGCTGCTGCAGAAATGCCACTCCAGATGTCCAGATGACTACCTACCCTTCCAGGGCACTGGCAAATGCTACTTCTTCCATGAAGCCATTCTAAACCCTCTAGCAGGAAGTCATCTTTCCCCCTCTGAACTCCAAGGCCACTTCATCCAACACCACCTGGCACTTGAGTTCCTTGTGTCCATGTGTCCTTATTCCTACAGAGGTAACCTCCTAAAGGAGCATCTCTATATAAAAATAATCAAACCAACGTGCTAAATTAGCACTTTCTTACAAGGAAGCGTTGTGTCAAGAGTTATGGAAGACACAAGGCCATCAGCTGACAGCTTAGTAGGGAATTATGCTCAATCCATGCAAAAATAAAGCAATAATATCACGAACTCTTTTTAATCATCATATACAAATGTTAGTTGAAGTCATAAAAATACAGGATATCTCAGACAAAGTGAGTCTCCTTAACAGAATGAAAAATCTGAGGCAGCATACTGCAGTGGCTTATATCATAACCTCTGGAGCCAGTCATGGCTGGGTTCTAATCCCAGCTCTGGCATTACTTATTTTGTGATCTTGGGCAAATCATTTAGCCTCTCTGTGCCTCAAGTTCTTGTAAATGGAGAAATCAAAATAGAGATATTAGTAGTACCTTCCCCTTAAGACTATTGTGATAATGACGCACAATCTGTATGCAAAACACTTAGAGCCTGGCACGTAACTAGTGTCATCCATATTAGCTACTCTTATTCTTATGCAAATGTTTTATCTGGGGGAAAAAAAAAACACAGAAGGATCAGATATTTGGTAGTTAAGATGCCAGCAGGATTTTTTCTAGAAAGAGAGACTTTACCATCTTAAAATCCTGAGGCCAGATTTGTTCTATTTGCTGACAGGGAGTCTGACAGGTAAGGTAAAATTCACCGGGGGTGGCTCTTTGTACAATGGACTGAACGCTGTGCAAATGGGGCAGGCACTGAGACCACTGACTCAAACACAAAGCTTTCAGCCAACGAAGGGCTCACCCACAATCAGCCATTGTCTCCCACAAACAACCCCTCTGTTGTCATCCAGATGAGTGCCAAATGAAACCGTTTGACTTACGAGTTGCGGACAATGGCTCTGCGTAGACACAACCACAAATCCAATTAACTGCTGCAAAGGAAATCTTGCACTAGGCATTGAATTTGGTCTGAGAAGCAAGCTTTGGGGTTCAGCTTTTTAAGGGACACTAACCCACATCATTCAGCTGGACTAAGCATATAGGAGTCCGGTTCAAAGCCCATCACATCATATACAGCAATTTATTTGTTAATGGTGTGGGGAACAGCTGTGACTGTAGGGTATCAACATCTGTCATTTTCCCCCCAAAATATGAAAACGCATTAAACATAAATTACCACAGATATCTCAACCTGAACTTGCATTGCAGACTCATATTCATACACAGTGAAACGAGAACCGCTGGGACATTCGATGTTTTATTAACTTTTTACTAAAAGCTTTTATAGCTCAGAGCTGCCTGTTATTCACAGGTCAGAATTATTAAAGTGGTGGAACAGCAAATTCACATTTATCATCCTCTTATTTCCTGATAAATTTGAGAAATTAAAAGAATTATAGCAATAAGACTGATGCTACCTACACAAGAACAAACAAATAAACAAACTCTCTCTTTTGCCGTGGTTAGAATGTCTGATTTTACTCACTGCCTGGAATACTGGGCATGGCTGCTTCAGCAAAGTCCCTTCTTTCCAAGCGTCAGGGAAGGTTAGGGAAGGTAGACTGACTGCCAAAATACATACCCCCAAATCTCACTGGCCTAACGCATGTGGTTTAATTTCTTCACATTGCATCTCAATGCAACTTGGTAAGGAAGGCTCTGCTCCACAAGGTCATTCAGGACCAGGGGTCCTTCCACCCCGTGACTCCATCATACCCCAGGGCTTCATAGTTCTCCCCGGCACACCCCTGCAGCTGGCCAGCAGACCAGAAAGAGAGCAGATATGCAAAAGGACCCCCACTCTTAACTGCCTCTCATTTCCACACACAACCTTTCATGAGAACCAATCTCATGGCTCCAGCTAGATACAGAAAGTAGTCCAATACAGTGGTTGTCAACTGCGGGCAATTTTGACTCTCAAGAGGCAGGTGGCAATGTCTGGAGACATCTCTGATTGTTATAGCTGGGTAACTGGCATCTAGTGGGTAGAGTCCAGGGAAGCTCCTAAACGTCCCCCAGTGCACAGGACAGTCTCCCCACAAGAAAAAATTAACCAGCCCCAAATGGCAATATTGCCGAGACTTTGGTAAGCATCTAGCCAGTCTCCACAGTTGCACATACGTCAATGCTCAGATCCACCACCATTTCCCACTACCATACACTCTAATCAATCCCAGCAAATCCACGTATCGATAGTCTGTTCGTTCATTTGCTTGTTCGTTCCTCCATTCATTCATCCAAGCTCCAGGCTCCTAAACAAGACAAGGTCTTACAAGTCAAAGACTTCACAGTGGAGCAGGGGAGGCAAGTATATGTAGATTATCAGACATGGGGGTAAGTGGGATTTAAAAGAACAAATGGAAGGGCAATGAATTCCGGCTGAGAGAGTTGGAGGAGAAGCCATAGGGAAAGTGGAATAGGAAAGACGTCTCGAAGGAAGCATATACTCATGGCTTTCCATCGAAATGTTGTGGGGGTTTTTTTGCAGGGCGGTGGAGAAGAAAAAGGTGGTTCCAGGAAAAGGAAACTGTACAAACAAAGGAATAACAATATGAAAGGATATGATTTATTCCCTTTTTGTTTAGGGGAAGAAATAGGAACTAGGGGAGGAGGGGTAGTAAAAAACGCTATTTGGTTCAAACATTTTTTAGCAGTGTGCTCGTGAAAGTCTTAAGCTCCCAGCCACACACACTGTCTTTCAGTCAAGTGGCCCTTTGAGAAACAATTCACACCACCAGGCTTCATAGAAATTTGTTAGCACAGGGCAAAGCCCGGGTAATAGCTGGAAATCTCACTGCAAATTTCCCAACAGGACCTGTCACAGAGTCTTTCAAACCATGCTACCTCAGAGCCAACATGAAACTGATTCAGGCAGATGGTTGCCCAAATGCATCCATCTTTGTTCCCCAAAGACAGGACCGTGCAGAAGTCAGATCTCTTCCTAAATTATGTCACACTGAACCTGTTGGGTTAAAAAAGAAAAGCTTTTGCTTCTTCCGATCTTCTTCCAGTTGTGAATGTAGCTCCCAGGCTGTGGTTAAGAGCACAGACTGCCCGGGTTCAGATCCTGGCTCTGGCATAAATTCACTGTGTGACCTTGAAGAAGTTACCTAAGTTTCCAGGATCTCCTGCCTCCCAGATAATGTGCTTAAAGCTCTTAGCACTGAACCTGAAGCATATAATAAACACTGTCTCTATTTTTGTACCACAGCCATCTCCTCTGCCCCCCAAAATTGTCTTTTGGTTGTCATAAAATTCATTGTGGAATCTGACACAGTTGGGAAGGGAAATATCTGATGAACTTTCATGTTGTTTTGTAGAATATTACTAATAGCGACTTCAGTTTGCTTGGGCCAGATGCTATTAATTACAAACCAACATCACCATGTAAACAACGGTGGTTCTTAATTTTGAAGCTAAAATTAAAATGTTTTAAATACAATACACTGACACAATTATTACCCCCATCATTCTCTTCACTCACGCTTCCTCCCTCAAATTGATGCCTCTCTCTCTCTCTAACTCTTATTTTCACTGTGATCTGCTTTGGGAAAACAGTGTATCTAGTTGTTAAGTACTATAGATTATATCGAACGACACTAATCACCTAGCACTAAAAAGCCTCATAAAAGGAAGAAATTTGTTTCTTTACAAGTCGGAATCTCGAAGGAGAAGTTAAAACGAGGGAAGCAGCCTCCAGAACCCGGAGAAGAGTCAGTCTGTTCCGAACTGCTTCCTCCTATGGTGAGGGGGAGACATCTAGGGTCTTAGGCTAAGTCAAGTCCCATCCACCTTTACGAAAAGTGGAAACAAAATTGCATGGCAATGCCTTTTGCAGTAAGTCAAGAACAAGGAATAAAACAAAAGTCAAGCCAACCAGAAGAACTAGGCTGAATCACGCTTAGGCTTCAAAATTGATTATCGCTGCCCTCCTAATTTACAAGGAATTCTAAATTGTCTGGACAGGGTCTCCTTCAATTTCCATTGCAGACTGGACTTGATCCCAAGAGAATGCTATTTTAAGGAGCACATTAAAGAGAGGGTTCGGCATCTGCATGGACAGATTTCAACAAGTAAGGTATAATAAGTCTGGAGTGAAGTCTGTCGTGTTGTTTTTAACTTCTTAGTAAAGACATTTTTCCTTGTACGTCAATGAACTCCTTGTAGGGAAGTACGACCGCCCTGAGATGCAATTCTCAAAAACTTTATTTATTATTTTGATATAAACTCAAGGCGTATGAACAATAAATTTTTGATAGCTCTGACTCCACTGTTGGAAAAAAAAAAAAGTAAACTATGGACTCTGCAAAGAAACACTCTCTTTGAACTAATATTTAGTATTTTGTGTATAGAAATAAAGGCAATTTAGTAAATCAATTCTGTTTACCCGAAAGATTCCCCTTCCGTAGATAAGCTATTTACCTTCTTCTTAGGTGAAGTAAGAACCCATGAAGAAATCTGGCTTGTCAGGAACATAAAAGAATATGATTTCTCAGCGTACATAATGATGACATGGGAATCTGATGTGAAGGGTGATGTAAATGTCTGGCAGTTGCCCTCAGGTGCTCTGTGCATGAGATTTAGAGAACTGGCAACCAGCAAACTAATTACTGTTTCTGGCAACTTGCTGCAGGTCCTACCATCCCTGGATAAACAGTTAACACTTCTCAGGAAGAAACAGAAGACAAAAGATTACCATTTGAAGCCTCAGCTAAAGACTAGAAAAATCTGTGGCTTATCTAAGAGCCTTATAGGTTGCCATCTGTGTTCATAACGAAGGTTCAGGAGGAGGGAACGCTGGCAACTGGGAGCCCGGCTCTGGACATCTCCACCCAGCAGTATGGAGCCAGGCCTGGTCCCCTTCCCAGCCCCCATTTGGAATTAACAGACTCAGCAGGAAATCCCTCCCACACCTTTGGGAGGAAAGCACTGAGCACTGTGTACACAAGCGCCCCCATCACAGCCCACACTACTGTCATGTTTACAACACGGGCACGTTCCAGAAACATCCTAGCTGCAACCAAAAGACAAGGCAACCCATCTGCTGGTGTCGTGTGGTTTCACCGAGAAGAAAAAAACACAAGTCGAGAAGGGCCTAAGCTCCTACATAAATACACTTCGGATATCAGCACAACAAGGAATCTGCTTGCAACAAGAGCAGATCTGGGTTTACACACTTTCAAATTAGGTATCAAAGGCCCAGGCTCAAATCCAGCCTGAACTGGAACCCAGCTCTCAAAGCTATTTCTGAAGATTAAGTTGATTCTAGCCTTCCTTCAACAAATATTTACTGAATGTCTACTATGTACCAAGTTCCATTCAACAGCCCTACCAGGCATAGCAAATACCACTGTCTAGGGGAAACTTTTTAAAGGCTCCATTAACTTTATATTTTGCATTGTACAGTCTAGTTTTTGTGCCTTTATTAAAGAGCTCTCTTCTTTAAAATAATACTAATACTAATAAAGATTCCATCCAAAAAGCAGATTCAAATATAGATTGACAGCCACACTGCCTTCTCCAGTCTTATCCTGCCCCATTCTCTCCTGCCTCCTGTCTTACGATGGCTGTGCCTCTAACGATGTGAAATGTCTACAAAGCCTGCTTCAGGATGCGAACAACAATCACAGAACAAGGACAGGACCCCTAAGTAGGGTGACCAACCGGTCCCAGGTTTCCTGGGACTATTCTGGTTTTAAAATGGCAAGTCCCTCAACTCAGGTACCCTCTTAGGCCTGGACAAGCTGAGTCAGTGGGTCACCCTACCCCCAAGAAACCAGACCTCAGCAAAGGGAGGTACATTACTTCACTTGCCTGAGGGAAATGAGGCCCTAGGAGAAAGGCGCCTGGTGCCCTTTAAGGAAGGCCTGGGTTGCCCGTGGGCTGTCCTAGAACCTCACAGCTTCCTCCAGCTTCCTCCTGAGAAGGCCTATCCTTTTAAAATGCCACACCATTTAAGCTTTACAAAGACTTTCCAATGACAAGACTCCAATGACACGACATACAGAAGAAATCTTCACATAAATGCCGCAGGCTGGAGTTATTTGGATGTGGGTATTTCCTTGGCTAGTTTAAGAGCTCCTTCAGTTTAGACCATAACTATTGACCCCAAGATTTCCAGAACCCAGCACCAAGACTGGTGGATGGTAAATACTACATAAAATGGACGATAATAATAGTTGCCATTACGCAGGGCTTGTGATGTGTAGGACAACACACGAAGCACCTTATATAAATGATCTCACACTCACAATAACTCAGTGAGATTGATTGACCTCCATTTTCCAGAGGAAGAAACCAAGGCTCAGTCAGACCTTATTTACTCAAGGTCATTATGACAGAGCTCATGTTTGAACCCAACCCATCTTGCTTCAAAAGTTCCATGCTTTCAACCATTCAACTGAATTAGGTTCAAGTAAGGTGAGCATATATAGTGAGGCATCAAGAACTGAGAGAGGAGAGTATCAGATACATTTCTTTTATTCTCTCCACTTTCAGTGTCGCCATTGCAAGAAAAAAAAAAAAAGGCAGAAGAAGCCAAATCAATTATGAGTTAAGCTCGTACATTAAGCTAAGGCAAGGTAGGGATTTTAGTTAGAATTGGGCAGAACTGTGCCTGGCAAACAGTAGGCACTCAATATTTGAATAAATGTAATGAATACAATTGCATACCTAATATGAGTTTTAAGTTATTGATGCTCAGTGTTTCAAAGGCTATTTTAGCCACCACCATAGGTGAATAGATGAACTCCTACCTGAAGCTCCTGAAGGGTTCGTGTGATGGGGCAGGAATACATGGACAGGTACTTACCCCAGTTAAGGATGGCTGGCACTCTACCTGCATGGTAGAGATCTACCCTCCTGCTCTCCAACCACTTTCAGTTTCATTTAACCTGAAAGGAAGCAATCTGCAAACCTACAGAGCGACACAACTGCAAAAGAACATCACACCAAATACTTTGTTTCTGAGACATTTATCTCTTAGCTCCATTCATTACCTGTCAAACTGAGAACATTATTTTAATGTTAATATATTCCTGGTCATTCTCTCCAAGCAGCTGAACACATTTCCTCTTTCATAATAACACTATCCATAATGATCGAGCATTCCGAGGGCTAAAGAAGACTTTCTATCCTGTGAATTATTCCAAGATCAAAAGAAGTGAGGTAAACCAGATGTCCCTCCCAAAGGCATTTATGGCCAGAAGTTAATTAGGAAGGGAGGGGTGGTAGCCATTTGTGGGAAACTGTCACCCACTCATGTCAAACCCAAACAGCACCATCTGCTCCCTGAGTTTGTTGGCTGGCTTGGTGGAGTGTAGAGTTCTGATGCTGCTTACTGTATGTCCCCAGGAAGAGGGGTTTTTTGTTTGCTTTGTTATTGTTTTGGAAGAATCAGCCCAATTCAAGTTGAAAAACAGGCCACCAGTGACAATTCATTTTGTTAGAATGATGACCCTCTATGAGAATGTTCACCTCCCAACCACTGGTATGCACACTGCAGTCTGGCAACCCTAATCTGATTCAACATTTACTCATTATTAATGCAAGTAGGGGAAGCTCTTAAAAATAATTTTCTCTCTTCTTAACTTCAATTCCACAGGCCCAAAGCATGTATAATTCCCTCACCACAGTAAGTCAAAATCATTTCTGTGTTATCAATGATCGAGTATGTACGGAGCCCTTAATTTGTACAAACGTGGTAGGGAATACAAAATAAGGTCAAACCTCATCCAGTCTTCATCTTTAAGGAACTTGCAAGAGAACTGAGATCCTGCTATTTTCATCTCTACATCTACCAGCCTGCAGGCCCCTTGGAAAGAACTGTACGCCTTACCCTCTCCCCCAGCTGAGCAATGACTTGTGATATGTGGTTTGATGACAAAAGACACCCTGGGACATCTTGTCAACACACCTCCTGTTACATGAACTAGCTTTAGTGGGTTTCTATTCTTTGCAATTAAACAGAAAAAGACACTTCAATCTTACGTGATAATACAGGACAATCTAATGATAAGTGCCCTTTGTAGAATGAATGTTGAGTGAAATGAGAGAGGTAATTTTGACAGAGAACTGTGGAGGCGTCGAGGATTGCTATGAGCTAAAATGATGGAGTTAAGTTTTTTAGGAGAGTTAAGAGCTGAGTCACACCTTTAATGATGGGGTATCATGAGGCACAGGAGACTGTAGGCCACAGAATATTCCAGGATTAAGAAATAGGGCCATGCAAAGCATTTTGGGGGACTAGTGGGCTAACCATCCCAGCTAATGTTGTGTTTTAAAGTCATGCAGAGCAAAAGTCAAAGCTGGACAGGAAGCTGGGGCTGGGAAAGCCAGGAATGAGAGAAATAAGGTTCTCAGCTAAGATGTGGCAGTGGGGATGGAAATCAAGGAAGATGTGGGAACTGTCACTAAAGATGCTGAGTTCACTATTTACAACAGCCAGGACACGGAAACAGCCGAAGTGTCCATCGACAGATGAACGGATAAAGAAGATGTGGCACATATATACAATGGAGTATTATTCAGCCATGAAAAGGAACGAAACTGAGTTATTTGTAGTGAGGTGGATGGACCTAGAGTCTATCATACAGAGTGAAGTAAGTCAGAAAAACAAATACCGCATACTAACACACATATATGGAATCTTAAAAAAAAAATGGTTCTGAAGAACCTACGGGCAGGACAGGAATAAAGACGCAGACGTAGAGGATGGACTTGAGGACACGGGGAGGGGGAAGGGTAAGCTGGGATGAAGTGAGAGAGTGGCATGGACATATATACACTACCAAACGTAAAACAGATAGCTAGTGGGAAGCAGCCGCATAGCACAGGGAGATCAGCTGGGTGCTTTGTGACCACCTAGAGGGGTGGGATAGGGAGGGTGGGAGGGAGGGGACATGGGGATATATGTATACATATAGCTGATTCACTTTGTTATACAGCAGAAACTAACGCACCATTGTAAAGCAATTATACTCCAATAAAGATGTTAAAAGAAATAAAAAATTTAAAAAATAAAGATGATCAGTTAATCTGTTAATAAGCGGAACACCAACGTGAATAATAATGGCCCCTATTTCCACAGTATCTATTTCCACAGTATCTCTCAAAGCTTTTACCAAAATCTCATCAGTTCTTGTAGAACCTCAGTGAGGAGCACATTACATGTGATTATCTGGACTTATTAATGGAAAGTGAGGCAGAAAAGTTACACTTCCTTGACAGGTAGGAGTAAGATGGGGATGGGGGAGCAGAAAGAGAAAACACAAGCACAGAATACTGCGTTCGGAGACTCCATTTCCTCACGACTTATTCTCCACCAGCAGCACATCTGCATTTGATCAATCCCTTCCCTGGGGAAGTCTGCTCCCCCAGGAAGCCTATATGATGTTACAATAATAACCTTTACCATGCAGGATGTTGCAATGAGTTTCATCCATGCAGGAATTAATAAATCAAGTGGTGAATAAGGCATCCTTTCCTACTCAGCCCCTTGACTCCCAGCAGCTCACAGGTACCACACCCACCCGCCCCCCTCCCCGCCCCCCGACACACACACACACACACACACACACACACACACACAACTCCACAAGGAATGTGCTCCAAGGCCTGCGCAGCCACATCAGGTCTCCGGCAGGAAATCCCAGGCCTCAAGAGCTACCCAAAGGAAATGCAAATCACATATACACGACTTGAGGCCTCCCTCCTGAACTCTCACAATGACACTAAGTCAACTGGAAATAGAAAATCCTTAACCATAAAACAAGTACTTGTTTTATCCTGGAACATACAGTGTAGCTCCCAAAGCCCTGAGGGAAGGATCAGGAAAACCAACACGTTCCTTGCTTCCGGCTTCCACGACATTGCAACCACGTCATTGCGAATGGCAGTGCCAGGAACCACGTTCCCTCCACAGGGGTCTTCTACCTAGATGGCCAACTTCACTATGAAAGTAAAACGGTAGGAACTCAGAGGCCCAACAAAATCTAGGCATGTATTTTGGAGCTTCCCAAAGACCAGTCCCTCCGGGCTTCATTTTCTCCCTCTCTCAGTCTGCGCCTCGCCCTGAATTAGTACCTGGAGGTCTTGGATGGGCTGCATCTGATCTCTCTGCCGGTTTCTCAGCTGCTCATCTCCACCTCAGAACTCCTACGGGTGCAATCCTTTGTCACTCAAGGAAAGCTGGACTAGGGGGCAGCCTCTGGGCTCTTAGGCCAACACTGAGGTCCTCTGGTCACTGACTCAGGAGCTAGCAGTCAGTTTACCATATCACCTGCCTATGGAGAGCTGTCTGTAAAAACGACTTCAACAAGGTGATTACTGACCCAGAAGCCATACTCTTGTTCGATTCCATACTTATGCTAAAGGTATATATCAAATCCTAGACGTTCTAATCCATGCACGCATTTATCACAACAAAGATTATTTGCGTGACCAGCACTCTGCACAGCAAAATCTCTCAACAAGCCACCAGCCACTTAATCCACAGCCCCTCACAATGACTATGCCACAGAACCCAACTATTTTTAGGGAGGGTGCAGAAAGGGAGGCTTTAAAACTTACCACCCTCATAGCCACAATGGTTGCTGATGAAAGTCTGAATGCCCCAGAACTCTCAGGTGTTCTATTAGCCCTATGACCAGAAAATACCTCTTGTCCAAAATTCCTTTGTCTAATATCAAAGCAATAAGAGGAAGATCCAGACTACCCCACACATCCCCTGCCCCCTCTAGGTCTTATCTGCCGTATTGGCCGAGGGAGGCCACATCCTGGGTGACGCTAGGCCCACCGTTGCTTTTTCTACCCTTGGCTGCTCAAACAAACTCAGGAAGTCTTAGACAAGAGGCAGACAGCGAGGGAGAGGAAGTGTGTAAGCAACCCCTCTCTATTATATAATGCTAAGCACAGAACCTCCTAGAACCAGCCTTGGAAACATTCCTGGCCTATCACGTCAGAACAAAGAACTACTCAAAACAGGCAAAAAGAGAAAATAATTATCATTTTTTATTTGATGACCGGTGTGAGGTCATATTAGCAAATATAATAGGAACATACTAGTAAAGAACAGGTTGGAGTACGACCAGATTCTTTAAGCGACGTATCATTTGTTCATTCAATCCATACTCGTATAACACTCAATGTGCTAATAAGCTAGACCCCATAGGAACACACTAGACCACATCACTTGTGGAAGGTCATTAGTGCTACTCACCTATATCCGGTTTTCCCTTTTTCAGTACAAGAAATATCAGATTGTCGTTAAACGGGGTCATAGGACTAGTCTGGTGAAGCAACATAAGTCACTTCAGGGTCAGATCATGTCATTTTGGAGCAAGATCCCCTGGAGCTTCCTCTCCCATGCTGCAGTGATCTTGTGACCTTGATCTGCAGTGATCTTGTGACCTTGATCACACGTCAAGATCACACCCCCACCAATTTGGGTCGTTGCATGACTACGATGAGCAGGGCCCACTTGCTGACTGTGTTGGACACACAGTGTGGGAAAGAAAGAAACCGGGCCACTGAGACCCGGAGGTTATTTGTTATGGCAGAATAACCTAACCTATCTTGCTGATACATCACTGCTTAAAAAAGAGAGAGATCTGCAAACGTCCCCCTCCCATCTGTTTTCTAATTCAGAAAAGCAGAATTTATTTCAAAATTCAAGTGCAGCAGGGCCTGAATAATGCCTTGAAATGTAGAGGGTGCCAACAGGATAGACAGATCTAAACAACTCTGAGAGAATAAGGAATGAAAACAGAATAACCTCTCGACAATGGTGAAATCTACCCATTCATGTGGAATTCAGCTGCGGAGTTTAAAGACTATGAAGAGAAGGTCGCCTTCTGACAACAGGTGCAGACATTGGCGAAGCAGTGAGCACCCTAATGAAAGAGGCGTTCAAGTGGAGGCGGGATGATCATAGGCTGCCTCCTCAGAAGTCCAGTACCCCCTCTTTGCTCCCCTCTCTCTAGCGCCCACTGCACCTAATTAGTCAGGTCTTCATTTCTCCATCCCCCCAGAAGCTCTGGAAGGCGGTTCGCCTTTGTGTCTCCACACTCCGCCCCAGCCTGCCCCTTGGCAGTGATCAGAGAGCCAGGTGCCTATCAGGAGCTCCATAAACATCTGCCAAATGAATTAAATGAACACTGTAGAAAGGACTCGGCTCTGGCGGAAAAAGTCGGTCTCATCACCTCTAGGGCTCCTCCAACCTAAAACTAAAACACACTACTGCCGACATCTGGGAGTGGGGAGCATCCACCTAAAAGAACAAATTAAACATCAGTACAACACTTGATTAGGATTTATTACTAGACACAATTGAAAACCACATTGAAAGCTAACTCTGTGCTACGGCTATCTTTGTTCTTGGACATGCATTTACATGTTCAGGCAGCTGTTTTCCCATGTGGAATTTTGTGGGTGAGGTATTTATTTTTTCTATTTAAAACACACACACACACACCCTTTGTTTCTATTGCATTATTACACTCCCTATTATCCCATCACGTAGCTTCCCCTCTTGCACAGCACACACCCTGCATTACTGCTGACATAAAAACCACTTGTCAAAATACCTCTACCTTAGCCCCACTACAAGGCTGATCTTTCCAAAGCACTGGTCTTTGTTTCAGCTGGGACAGGTTGATAACTCATCTACTTTTCCTGGTGATACATGAATGCTCTGAGTCGAAGAATAAATGCCAGCATCACTGATGTTTTGTTAAAAGTCACGTTTCCAAACAAAACTACCCTAGAGGGGAATGACAAATCTTTCAAGTTTTAAAATTTTATTTTTTAAGGGATTTGGGGGAAAAAATGGTGAAGGGAGAATCTGCCCCAGATACCATGCTGTTGCTATAGTGCAAGAGACAGCACACTGGCCTCTGGTCCTCAGCCGTCCCTTCTTCCTGCAAAATAAAACTTGAGTCTATGTCCATACACATCCTTCTTCCCTGCTTCTCGTGTAGGACACCATGACTCTGCGCTCTAGGAGACAACACCAACACCAGGTGTCCTGATCCATCTGAAGGGTAGGCTTTCACTGAGCTTTATCAAGATAACCCCAGACCTGGTTAGGCTGCCATCAAAACAGAACTATCCTTGGAATGAAAAGAATAATAGGCCAGAGTTTTTGGAAAAGAACCAACACCTAAAGATAAAATGCAGACTGAGGGCCTAATGGTTCATGGCTATATAAATGGAAGCTTAACTGAAGCTCCATTTTCTGCTCCCCCAACTGTCCTCCCTCCCACCTCCCAGTAACTTACTTCTGCACGTCCTTCTTGATATTTCAAACACTATTACAATAAAGCGGGGGTGGGGGGGGTGGGGGGGAAGAGAGACAGTGTTTCATAAGAAGGTGAACAATTAGGACATTTGACCAATACCTTTTCAACAAATGATATCCCATCTACAGACTGAAGCCAAAATGTATTACTACAGATAGAAAGCAGACACAAATCCAAACCCCACGTTCAGATACAACTGCCTATGTGTGGATTATATCAAATTCCCCTCAAAGGGAACCAGGTGGAATTTATACAACCCCAAACGCAGCCTGCCCTCAATGACTTCTTCAAAAGGAAGGTTTCAAGTCTTTTGCAATTTCTTTCTTTGAATCAGGAGTTTCAGCAGCCCCTTCTGCTCCAAACAGATAGGAATGGATGGTGTGAGGCAGAAACCACCCAAATACCCCCCCTGCAAACGCCCGTTGACCTGAATGACCCAGAGACACCCAGGAGGCTACCCAGATTAGCGGTGGTTACCTGAATCTGTCACCGAGTCCCTTTCACCCCCTTCTGCGTGATGACATCAAGTGGAAATGGTACGCGTTTGGGAGGCAAGAGGCTGACAAGCAGGAAGCACAACTGAGCCTGAGCTTTGTTCAGCCTGCAGTGAAATACATGCAGTAAGGGTTAGATAGGCGCAGCAGAGAAACCCAAACGACCTCCCGGGCAGAGCAGCGGTGGTGGCGTGGGTGCACTGGGGGGAGGTGGAGGAAGGCGGCGGAGGTGTGGCGGGCTGGCGGGCCGCCGAGGGGCGTAACGCTTCCTAATCGTCTCCGCGGGACAAACAACGACCTCCCCGGACTCCTCTGCAGTCTCCCACGCCCCTAAGTTATCCTCTGGTTGTAGAGCCTCCACTGGCAACGGTAATCCCTCAGAAAGAAAGAAAAACGAGAAGGCATAGCATAGCACCGTGGAACACAAGCAAAATATACTAGGTAAACCCGGTTATGTGGGAACGCGGGGCGCCCAGTCACGCGCCCAAAGAGACACACCAGCGCTGCGTTCGCGAGCATCCTTCTTTCCGTCGCCCCTGTCCGCCACCTCATCAAGTCCCGGTCACTCTGTTTTGCCGATTTCTCTACTCTCTGCAAAACCTTGCGGCGCCGCCCCCAGCCTAGGCGGGATTGGGGACCGCCGCCTCCGGAGCAGCGTCCCACGAGTCCAGCCTGCTTTGTGCTGCCGCTGCCCTCCCAGGAGCGAGCGCCCCGGACGCGTGGGTGCGCACAAAAGACCCCCAACATCTATCCCTCCACTAAGCCCTCTCCTCCCCGGAGGGGCCCGGGGACCGCAGAGACAACTTCCGGGGGGGCGGAAGCGCTCGACAGAGGCCCTGCCAGGGGCCCATCCCGGGGGGGGCGCGCGCGGCGCGGGCACGAGACCGGCTCCCTCGGACAGGAGCTCCAGAGGGCATCCGAGGACTCGGCGGAGCCGCCGATAGCGCCGCTCCCGAGACCCAGCCGCGGGCGCAGCTCTGCCGGCGTTCGGGAGAGACGCAACTCCAGGGGCCCCCTCCCGCGCGCTCCCGGGCTGCCTCGCCGCGCCCCGGGCCCCGTTCCCCGCGACCCCTGCGGCCCCGCCACCCCGCTCTCCACAGTCCAAAAGGTGCCCCCTCTACCCGCCAGGCGGCACCTCCCCTTTCCAGCTTCCCTAGTTCCGGGCGCGGCCGCCGCGGGGGCGCAGACATCCCTTCGCGCTCCTCTCGCCGCCTGCGACCCAGGAGGAACAGAACCGAGAAACCGAAACTCACCGACCTCTCTCCGCAGCGGGCTCCGGCGCTCCCTACAGAAGCGGCGACGGCGGCGGCGGCAGCGGCAGCAGCAGCATCGCCGGGGGGTCCCGGCGCGCCCGTCACCCGCTCGGCCAGACGCGCGCCGAGGGCTGCGGGGCGGGCGCGGGGAGCGCGGCGGCGGCGGCGCCTGCAGCCCCAGCTCCCTGCTCGGACCCTCAGGAGGAGCCCCACCTGCCCGGCCGCCCTCCGCGCTCGCAGTCGAACACCGCCGCCAGGCGCTCGGCTAGGAGCGGGAGCTTTTTGTGTCACCGCCCAGACTCGGGCACCAAAAGGGGTGGGGGCGAGAGGCCGGGCTCCGCTCCCCGCGGCACCGCCCCTCCCCGGCGGCTCCACCTCCCACGCCCCTTCCCTCCCACCTCCCCGCTGGTCCAGGACTTCAGTCTGTCAGTCCCAAATCGCAAACCACTCACGGGCTGAGGAGCCGCCCACCCTCCCCCGCGCGCTCCCTCGGCCTTGCCTCCAAGTGCCCGACCTCGGCCGGGACCTCGACGTTGTCCCCTCCACGGCGCGCGAGTGGGACCCGAGCTGGAATCAGGTGTGAAAGGAGGCCGAGCTCGGCCGGCAGGAGGGCGGGTCTGAGGTAGGGGCAGAGGCCGGCGGGGACCAGTCTGCAGCTCGGGACCTGGGGACCGAGCGAGGGGGGAGTCGAGATCGTCACGTTTCCAGAAACTGCCCTGGGTCCGCGTCACCGCTGGTACTTTCTGGCTGCCCCTAAGAGTTCATGTGGTCCAGGCAGGGCGGGGTCCTGCTTTGGTGGAGGGGAGGATGCGTCCAAAGAAGCCTTAATGACACTCCACCACCTGGTTCCCTAGGATGGGGTGCAGGGAGCAGGAACAGGGAGGGGCCAGTCCTGAGGGTTACATGTCAGTGCGAATCCCCGGGACCTCGGGGCCCACCCTATTCTCCACCCTGAAACCGAACTCCTACCTTAGGGACATGCTTAGAATGTCTAGTTCCTCCGAGAAAATCTAGGCGTGGCTCTTGTGTTAACTGCAGAATAGCAGAATGGAGGAGGGAGGTCGCTGGTAGAGGATGGTGTCCATGCTCTCTGTTGCCTTTTTAAAGGATTTCTTTGCAGAACGGAAACCCAAAAGTCTGTTCTCTGACTCTAGTAAAGTGAAGCCTGCCAACTTTCCTGGATCTCCAGCACCAGGGTTCAACTGAGTGGTCCCTAGTCATCCAGCAGAGCGGGCAGCCTTTCTGGGCTGCCAGAATGGAGCTGTCTTTATGTCCCTACAGTCTTGGCCACAAGAAAAGAACTCCCATTCTAACCTCTCCCAATAGCTCATGTAAATGCTTCTGCCAAGATTACGAGATGGAAGCCCCATGAACCACGCTATGTGACCTACTAAAATTCAAAGTGTACTCAAGGGACCCTTCTTGTCTCTCAGATAAAAACCTGTTAATAGTGTTCCCAAATGTGCGGTCACTCAGCACATACAGAAATCAGTCACCAAGAAACATAAAGCTTGATGGGTATCAGGCTTTTCTAGGATCCCAAATAAAATGTTCACCTGCCTGACCCATGTCCTTTTGCTCCCTGAAGTTATATCCTCTATTGTACACCTGGCAGGAAGGAAAGCGATATGTCTGCTTTAAAAGCAGACATATATTCTTGGAGTAGAAAACTTAAGGAGTCTTATTTTCAGGCTCAACTTCAGGAACCAAAAAAAATTCTTTTCCTTGTTGTTGTTGTTCTTTTAATGAGAAGCTAATAAGAGTATTGAAAACTCTGATATTGACCAGGAGCTTTGAATAGGATGATGAGTTACAACACACCAAGATTTTACTAGAAAAGTTTAGCCTAGAAATATTATTATACAAGAGTGATTTTAAAGACTACATTGAGGAAGCTACTTTCAGGGATCGCTAATTATTACAAAATGTTTAAAATCTTTTTCAGCTGCTTTCCAAACAATTCTTTGGGAGGATTCAAGCATTCAGCATGGAGTTGGGTAAACTCTAACACCCTTAGTCATTCATTCCCCCTGACTGGTATTTTAATTCACAACCACATCACGGGTGTTCTGCCTTCTGTCCAGTCTTGTAAAGCTGTCACACAGAGAAGGTTAATTTAGTGGGGCAGACCGGGATACGCAGCTCTTAAGATGAGTTGGGGGCCAGCGCCGGGGCGGGCAGCCACGGTTTGAGTCAGGAGAGGCACAGGCAACTACATGTCGAAAAGGACTCTTCAGTGAGACACTTCCAGGATCAAGGCAGTTAGGAGCAGGCAGTGTTGAGAAGCGCACGCTGGCAGGCAGCATGGTCAAAGCTTCAGGAAGGCATAACGCTCCAGACTGAGGCACTGTGCCCATGTGTGGGAGGGAGGGAGACGAGATCAAGGCAGCACCCCAGGTCTTGAAGAACCAGGCTTATCAGGATGGGGCCCCCGGCACTGGGGAGTAAGATAGGATCAGATAGTCCTTAGTTCCTTCAACAAATATTCCTTGAGTGTGGACTCTGTACCTGGACCCTGGCCCTAGAGTTAGGACAGAGAAGGAAACAGACCCACATCCCTACCCTCACAGAACTTTACATCCTAATGGAGGAAGCCGGGAATACACAAGATAATAAATCAGAGAAAGAAACTGTGTGCTGGGGAGGGAAAGGGAAGGAAAGAGGGGGAAATCAAGCAGGGAGGGGTGTTGTGAAGACTTTGTATTGGATGGAAGCTGAAATTTTAGTTTGGTGGCCAGGGAGGGCCCCCTGAGAAGGTGCCTTTTGAGGGGAGAGCTGAAGAGGGAGAGACTTCCTGCCATCAGACAGGATGTGTGTGAGGGGGAGGGCTCTAATATCCCCACTCCACTCCCCTGGGCTGAGTCAAGGTACTGGGACTGGGTTACAAGGTTAGTCAGACCAGTAACATTTATTGATGCATAGTCACTTGAGGTTGAATGAAAGCTGCTTAAATCCAGGCAGGGATGAGTTCTTATTCATCTTTGTACCCACAGCATCAAGCATAGGTATCCCATAAATGTTTATCGAGCTGAACCCTTAAATCTCCTAGAACACGGGGTGGGGCTGAGATAAATGTGACCCCATGATTCCCAGGACTGCCCTTCTATCGGGATGTCACTTCCACAAAACAATGTGATAATCTTTTGTTATCACTTTTCATGACTGTGTTCTTGATCTTCGAGGGCAGAGATTATATTTCAACTTGTTCCCTGAGCACCTAAGATGCTAAGAGGGAGGGAGAGAAGGAGGAAATACAGGAGAGAGGCAGAGTCAGAGGAGAATGAGGATAGGGAAACACACAAACCCTGCCAGGTGCTTGAGACCCCTAAAGACCTTAATCCAGCCCAATAATGAGCATGAGTTTTCTGTTTAACATGTTTGAGTTTTACATATTAAAACTGCATCTTGAAACTGAACTATGGTGATAGTCGTACACTTAAAACAAGTGGATTTTATGGTACATAAATTATACCTAAATAAAGCTGTTTAAAAGCATTGAAGTAGGAGCTGCATTTAGACAGCTTTCATGTGCTGTGAATAACCCAGAGGCAGATTTAACCAAACACATTATCATCCTTCCTAATAGGTGTTTAAACCAAATAGATTTGTATGAAATAGTAGGAAAAAATATATATTGGTCCACGCCCCCAGTTCCTGGCCCAGAGCTCCTAAAACCCTTGTCATTTTCTCAGTGATAAGTACACTAGAAGCATCTTTTATTCTAATATTTGGTCTTTGATGCTGGTTCCTGACATCAAGGTGATAGAAATGTCTTTTGTTCTAATGAGGTCACCCTGGGTAGGCTCCTGGATGGGGGCTGGTCACCAGAAAGACCAAGATCAGAAGCTTGGAATTTTCAGCCCCACTCCATATTCCCCCAAAGAGGGGAGAGAGGCTAGAAGTGCAATTACGGATCGATCATGTCTCTGTGATGAATCCTCCATAAAAATCCCAAAAGTACAGGGTTCAGAGAGCTTCCAGTTGGTGAGCACGTTGGGGTGCTGGAGAGGGGTGGCCTGCAGAGGGCATGGACGCTCCTCGCCCCTTCCCACATACCTCGCCCTATGCATGTCTTCCATCTGGATGTTCAGCTGTATCCTTTATTGTACCCTTTTATAATAAACTGGTAAACAGTAAGTAAACGGTGTCCCTGAGTTCTGTGAGCTGCTCTAGCAAATTAATCAAACCTACGGCGGGAATCTCTGATTTAGAGCTGACTGGTCAGAAGCACAGGGGACAATCTGGACTTCTGATTGGCGTCTGAAGTTGGGGGGTGTGCAGTCTTCTAGGACTGAATCCCTCACCTTTGGGATCTGACGTTATCTCCAGGTAACTCCAGTTCTCCAGTGTCAGATCTGAGTTAAATCATAAAGCCACCCAGCTGCCTTATGGTGTCACAGAGAATTACTTACCTTGGGGAAAAACCCCACACATCTGGTGACCGGAAGTGTCAGAAGTGAAGTATTATATGTGAAAGTAAAGGAGAAACAACCAGGAGAAAGAGTGAATTTTTCTTTCTCAATTTGCAAATTTACTTTTTCCCTTATGTGATTTTTTTGCCACCTTAAAGTACACATAGTCTTTTTAAAAGTGTAAAAAACGGTCTTCAAGTACGTATAGTCTAAGATAGTTTACTGTTAGCGATTGCTAAGATAGTGCACATTTCAAGACTGGTTTTTATTTGGGGGCCCTACGTAAACCAATCTCAACAGACTAATTATTCCAGTAAGGTGTTCTCTAAGTGAGAGAGCTACTATATTTGAAACAGTGTCTAATCTCTTACCTATTTAGAGCCAGGTACTATCTATGGACAATGCAGCCTCATCCGGAACAAAATAACTGAAGGATTCTGTAAACTCCAAAGGATTTCATAAGAACCATACCCAGATTGCTTTTCTAAAAGTGGCGATGGGTTGAACAAAGCCATCTTTTTTCTTAACCTCATCTTTAATATGTACAATACACATTCCAAAACTGTTGGTTAGAATTATGTGGCCACAAGCAGGGATGATAGTCAAGAGCTATAGGCACAGGCATCCGCCAGTCAATTTGGATGATGACCATAAACAAGGTGGCCATTTTGGTGCGTCCTGGCTGAGTGTCAGCTTACAGTGTGATGCCATGGTCCTCTGGACACCCTCCTCAGCAGCAGGTATCTGCTGCTTTCTCATCACATTTGTACGGTTTGGGGTTGACTGAGACCCTCGCTCCCACCAGTAAGTTGCTAGTGTCTTTGCTATAAGCTTGGCGGAAGGAAATCATTATAAACTGAATTCTCTTCCTTGTACAATCAATATGAGACACTGTTCTCACTGATTAATGGGTTGGAGTGGCCACAGCTGATCAGCCAGGAGAGGATTGGAAAGCGTAGCTCCTTTCTTACACCCTTGTGTGTCACCTCCATCTTCTGTCCTATCCTCTCTCCTTCCACAGCACGTCCACCTTCTATCACCCGTGCCATTCCTGCTGCCTCCCCTGCCTTTCCTTTCCATCAGCTGTCAGGTTCCTGGCATCCATTGGGCTCCTCCCCTCGCTTGGCCACTACACCTGCTGCTCCGGCGGCCAGTTAGGGCAAAAGTGCAGCTTTGAGAAAAAAGGGAAAAAGAATGAGGATGTTCTATCACCATTTGTCGAGACCCAGGTCTGGATCCAAGGCCTTGTCCTATGGGTCCCCGAAACTGGCTCCAGACTCTCCAGGATCCATTCTTCTGTACTCCGTCCCTAGCCTTCATCTTGCCCAAGTTGACCTGGCACCCCATACCTGCTCCAGGTCCAGACCTGGCATCACCCACCCTCTTCTTCCCACTGTCTCTGTTCTCAGCCACCTCCTGCCCTAATCATTCAAACTCAAAGGAACCAAACATCTGTTTCTGTGCTTCTGGATCCAGAGGACCAAGTCAGAGCACCCCCTAGTGGTCAGGAGAAGTGGCACCCTTGACACCCCCCAGAGGTCAGACCTTCAGAGGTCAGTGAAGGATGATGCCAAATAGGACGTTCTTCACATACTTCCTACCTCTTCCGGCTTTAATGTATTTCCTCTGCTGTTACTTCCCTCTCTTCCCAGTGGGTGGAGTGTGCTGGCGGGGTTCCTGGAGTAAAGGACCCCCTACCAGATCCTAAACCTTCTCCTTCACTCTCTTCTGACACCTCCTCCGCTTCACAGTGTCCACAGCAGTTTGACAAGGTCACATATTCGTCTGTTTTAAAGAGCACAGATTATTCTGCCACAGGGCGGGGGAACTACAGGATATCAATCGAGTCCAAAATCAGTAAATACCTATAATCCCTTTTTTGTCAGTGCACGGTTATTGAGCCTGTGTGCAGCTGGTGTCGCTGACCATTTTCCACTCATCCTTAAAAGAACGTTAGCAGCAGTGTGAATGTCTCCACTTTACAGATGAGGACACTGAGGCCTAGACAATTTAAGCACTTTGCCCAACTTAACATGACCAGTAAATGGTGAATGTAAACTTGACCCAGGTCTGTAGAACCCAAAGCACCTCCCGTGAATCTCTGCACCAAGACTCCTCCCATCAACCAGCATCAAGACAATCCCTTTGATTTGGTTTAAAGGCATCTGTCTCTTCCAAGCTTCCCCTGTTGTAGCTCAGGGTTAGCAAGTGGCTTCTAAGCCTCACTGTGGCTCACAATCCTGCAGGGCCCCAAGTGTCCCCCAAGATTTCAAGCAGATCCGCTCTTTCTTATCCTTACCCACACCATTTCTTTGTGCAGTTACATGACCTATGTTTATCATTGTAATCCCCAAAGATTCAGTGCTTTCAAAGTTTCCAAGGGTGTTTACATCACTGCCTCTCACCCTGACCCTCTGTCCCTTCAAAGCTCACTCAAATTTCTCCAACCAGATTCATTTTTACCATCTGTGCATGAAACCCTGTGAAGCCCTCAAGGTACAAATCCTTTCTTTGTCCCCCATTTCCTGTTGGTAGTAAATAGGCTTCATTCACCCTCCTACACCTTCCAGAGTTCCAAAGAGCAGATTCAAACAGTTGCTAATCAGAGAGGGGAAGGAATGCAGAAACAAAGGAGGAACAATCAAGAAACAATAGTGCATCGATGGGGCAGGGTCCTGGTGCCTCCTCAAGGAATATACAGAACAATATCTCTGATCTCTTCGGCAGGAACTAGGCCCTCCACCCAGGTGGAGGATGGTAATTTCCAGGCTGAGCACAGGATTCCTGAAACACCACCCTCTTCCCCCCCCACCAACCAGTCAGAGCAAAGTCACACACCCTGCAGCCCTCACCCCAAATTTTGCCTATAAAAACTTCTCCCCCCAGTACCATCGGGGAGTTCAGGGTTTTTGACACAAGCCACCCGTTCTCCTTGCCTGGCCCTGCAGTAAACCTTTCTCTGCTCCAAACTCAGATGTTTCGGTTTATTTGGCCTCACTCCGCATCCAGCACATGAACTTGCATTCAGCAACATGCACTCTTAGGACCCATTGGTTATTCATACAGCGCGCCCCACAGCACCATGCAGAATAGAGAGCCCATGCCCTGCACACAGTCAGGGCTTAATAAATGTTCAAAACGACCAAACAGGAGTTTCTTTTGTCCATTCCAGATTCCTGCTCCCTACAACCCCTGTCAGGGGATTTTCTCTACGTTTTTACTTAACAAATCTGTTACAACCCCATTACTCCAGCTTAGCCAGAGTGGGATTTAGGGTTATTTCCAAATCCATTTAAAATAAAGAGTTTGGGAGGGGGATGGGTGTGGGTGGTGTAAGGCCAACTGGCCCGAGGCAGGGGAACACAATCAGATTCACAGATTGCATCAGACAGAAATTCTCCGGACCACCCAGGTCCATAAACTGCCCTGGAGACATTCCGGACCACCCAGTTCCAGGAACTGACCTGGGGACTTTGAACCCAGCCCAGCCTTCCCGCCTTTCGAGGGGCGGGACTAACGGTCCCCCAGGATACCCGAAACGACCACCAAATAGGGAATACCCTGCGCCCTCCCAGATTCACCACACCCCTTTCCCTTCTTCCCCTATAAAATCTTGCCCAACCCTCACCCGGGTGCGACTTCTCTGGCCCCTTTATCTCGGACCAGTGAACCTCGCCCGGGAGCGACTTTCCTGTTTCGCGGCGCCGTTTGTTAAGATCCGACCTTACAGGTGGGGTGAAGAGTTCCGACCTGACCTGAGAATTCTCACCCTGGGCTTTTCAGGAAAATAGATCTCCATAGCAACTCTTACTGTATATTATGGGATGAAATGTGTCCCCTCAAAATTTGTACGTTGAAGTCTTAACTTCCAGTACCTCAGGATGTGACAGTGTTTGGAGTAGGGTCTTTGCAGAGGTAATCAAGTTAAAATGAGTGGAAATTACACTTTCTTATTAAAGTGGTCCCTAGGGCTTCCCTGGTGATGCAGTGGTTGAGAGTCCGCCTGCCGATGCAGGGGACACGGGCTCGTGCCCCGGTCTGGGAAGATCCCACATGCCACAGAGCGGCTGGGCCCGTGAGCCATGGCCGCTGAGCCTGCGTGTCCGGAGCCTGTGCTCCGCAACGGGAGAGGCCACAACAGTGAGAGGCCCGCATACCGCAAAAAAAAAAAAAAAAGGGAAATTTAGACACAGACATGTACAGAAGATGATGTGAAGACACAGGGACACACCTTGATCTCAGACTTCTAGCCTCCAGAACTGTGAGACAATACATTTCTGTTGTTTAAGTCCCCCAGTTGGTGGCACTTTGTTTTGGCAGCCCTAATAAACTAATGCACCCTAGGACTCCACAGCCCATGGTGGAATATCCAAGTGTCATTTATTTCCTGAGTATTTACCTGCATTAGGTAAGCTAAAGAAGATAGCCCAGGGAATTCCCAAGAAGACAGCCCAGGGAATTCCCTGGCGGTCCGGTCCGGTGGTTAGGACTCCATGCTTCCACTGTCGGAGGCCCAGGTTCATTCCCTGGTCAGGGAACTAAGATCCTGCAAGCCTCCTCGCAGTGCAGCTAAAAAAAAAAAAAAAGAAGATAACCCAGCAATTGTGCATTCACACTCCTGGGAGAAGAATAGTCATGACAGCTACCATTTCTGAAGCATTTAACGCGTGTATCAGTAATGAGATCATGATCAATACAATAGTGTGTATAATCACTATACTAGGTGCTTTGCAAACACTATCTTAGTTAATCCTCCCAGCACCCCAGTTGAGGCAGACGTTATTATCCTCAGTTCACAGTGGTGGAAATTGAGGCTCAGAGATGTTTAGGTAAGTTGCCCAGGATCCTGCTTCTCAAGGCTCGGCTGTGACCTGTTGGAGGTCCATTGTGCTCTTCTTCCACGGGGCACATGCCCCTTCTTTTGTTCCAGCGTCCACCCCAGCGCACGGGGCTTTGACCATCCTGCCTAGTCCTGTGGTCACTCATGGTGGTGCCATTTCTCTCTCTGGTGGTTTGAGGATGAGCGTGTGATGAAATTCTGGACAGTGAGACACAGAGGAAGTCGGCTGGAAGGCTTGTAGAAAAGGGTTCTTACTATGGAGAAGTTGCACCAAGAAGAAGCAGTTCATTCTCTCCTGCTGGATGTTACTGATCTGTATATGATGTCAGGATGGGGGCAACCATCTTGTAACAATGAGGGGAGGTCCCCTGAGGAGAATACCCTAGAGGTAGAAGGAGGGTAAAGGGCCAGGTGATGACTTCACTTCATGTTTCTCATTTTCTGAGGTCATAAATCCACTTACCGCTCAACCCGTTTTGTGTTGTTTTCTGCTACTGATAGCCAAAATCATACCAATATGCCACTTCTACACATATGCTTTGATTTTCCACAGTTCTTATATCGTATTATTAGAACTCATAACTTTACATTGACTGCCATGGCGTTTCAAAGGCCCAACAGAGAGAAATGGCATTCTTTTCTTATTGAGGTAAGCTATACATAACATAAAATTTCCCATTTTAACCATTTTCAAGTGTACAGTTCTGTGGCATTAAGTACATTCACCTTGTTGTGCACTCAGGACCAGCACCCACCTCCAGAAATTTTTCATCATCCCACACTGAGACTCGGCACTCGTTAAACAATAATTTCCCATTCTTCCACCTCCCAGCACCTGGCAACCACCATCCTACGTTCTGTTTCTATGAATTTGACTTCAGGTACCTCATGTAAATGGAATCATACAGTATGATCCCTTTGTAACTGGCTTATTTCACTTCACATAATGTCCTCAAGGTTCATCCATGTTGTAGCCTATATCAGAATTTGCTTCCTTTTTAAGGCCAAATAATATACCATTGCATGTACAGACCACATTTAATTTATCCATTCATCAAATAGACATTTGAGTTGCTTGTACCTTTTGGCTATTGTGAATAATGCTGTTATGAATATAAGTGTACAAATATCTGAGTCCTTGTTTTCAATTCTGCTGAGTACATACCCAGAAATGGAATTGCTGATTGCTGGATCATATGGTAGTTCTTTTGTTTTGTTTTAGGAACTGCCATACAGTTTTCCACAGCAGCTGCACCATTTTCCATTTGAACCAACAGTACGCAAGGGCTTCAATTTCTCCGTATCGTTGCCAACATTTGTTTCTGGTTGTTTGTTTGTTTTTATTGCCAGTCTAATGGGTGTGAAGTGATGTCTCATTGTAATTTTGATTTGCATTTCTCTAATAATTAGTGATGTTAAGCATCTTGTCATGTGCTTATTGATCATTTGTAAATCTTCTTCGGAGAAATGTCTATTCAAGTCTTTTGCCCATTTTTAAATTAGGTTGTTTGGTTTTTGTTTGAGTTTTAGGCATTTTTATATATTCTAGATTTTAATCCCTTATTAAATATGTGATTTGCAAATATTTTCTCCCATTCTGTGGGATGCCCTTCCACTCCACTGATAGTGCCCTTTGATACACAAGAGAGAAATAGCATTTCTTTTGGCAATTTCTCTAAATAATATGGAGAGCCTATCTGTTCTTCAAAATACCCCAAAATCTATCCCTGAATTAAGTCAGACCAGCAGAGCTAGACACCTATTTGATTCATATTGTCCCCTATTATTCATCCATTCACCCACTCAGCCTTATTCAGTACTGAGCTCCTCTCACTTGACATACCTTGAATTGTGTGCTGATACTGTGTGAGGTACATTAAAAGAACTGGCCCTGTGATAGGTGTTGCTGGGTTCTTGGTATGGATGTTGCCAGTAGTGTAAAGACTTTTGTACCGTGTCCCAGTTAGGAAGACCCATGAGACAGATTTCCCTGTGGTCTCCTATCAGGGATATTTGTGTTTCTTCCTGAGCCACTGACCATGAATACAACCTATCATCCTCCCCTCCTCACAGTGGCTGCTAGAAAGTCTTCAAACCCCACTCATGTGCAACTTCTAGCAGGCAAATTGGACTGCTAGAAGTCCATCTTGACTTTAATGTAATAAACTCAGTCCAGTTCCGTCTTAACTTCCTAATTTTATTTTTCCTTTGCCTCAGTAAAAAGCTACTTATCTTCCTCCATTTTAGTCATCATTTATGCTGCCTTAAATTCTTTTTAAAACAAAAATAACATAAATGAATAATCAAACACTGTCACTATCAGTACATCCTATATAATTTGTAGATTTATGTATACGTATAGCTGATTCACTTTGCCGTACAGCAGAGACTAACACAACATTGTAAAGCAACTATCCTCCAATTAAAAAAAAAAATGAAAATGTGGGTCCCCTGCCCCAAAGTTATTAAAAATTTCAAGATGGTGACAGCAGAGCATTAAGCCAAGCATAGGACCCTTCAGAGTGTGGGGCCCCGTGTGACTGTGCAGGTCACACGTCCCTGAAGCCAGCCCAGCCAACTACCGTAATTCTCAAAAAACATGGGAAATAGACACCATTTATTCTACCATTTAGTAATGACATTATGTTCACTTATCTCTTAAAGTTTGTTCAAGAACAACTTAAGACCCAATTTGCATTGTGTACGCTGTTGCGTTGGAGAATGCAGAGGCAGAGAGGTGGGAAAATCAAAGATGTCTTTGGAGATTATATTTAACTAAAACTAATTATTCTATGAAATTATTCTCGGTTAGCTTCTCGGTTCACCGATCTCTGGTTCATATTTGCATTTCCCCACAGACCGATGCCGTCATACAATAGGGTCTCCAGCGTTTGCTGGCTGGCTGGCTGGCTGGTGGTTGGATACAGATAGGCTGCATTTAGGAAACAGAAGAGAAGGTTAGGAAAGCACTTTGGGTTTTGATTTGAGGATGTATAGAGTAGTAGACTTGGTTTGGTAGGAAATGAAAAGCAGGATGGTTTTTGAGAAAGACTGTGACACGGTAAAGCTGATCTGGCTCCAATGTAGAGGATGATGAATTGAAGGGCAGAGATAATGGAGGCAAGAAGCTCAGCTAGAGAGCCCTTACCCAGGGCCCCCCGAAGGTGATTAGGACCTGAATTGGACTGGGAGCAGTGAGAGTGTGATCATCATAACAACGGTACCTACTTCTTTACAGCTATCATGCCTTTTCACCCCACTGTTTCATTTGCTTCTCCAATAATCTTGCTAGGAACCTTTCATCACATTTTATAGAATTGCAAATTGATTCTCAGAAGGTGTGAATGATTTCCCCAGGTCAGCATAATTAAAGACCAGGTTAGCATTATCCCTCAAGGCAACGCTTTTCCTTGTCCACCGGTGGAGTTCCACCTGACTACACAGTAGAATCTCGGGATAAACTTTTTTTTTTTTTTTTTTTTTTTTTTTGCGGTACGCGGGCCTCTCACTGTTGTGGCCTCTCCCGTTGCGGAGCACAGGCTCCGGACGCGCAGGCTCAGCGGCCATGGCTCACGGGCCCAGCCGCTCCGCGGCATGTGGGATCCTCCCGGACCGGGGCACGAACCCGTGTCCCCTGCATCGGCAGGCAGACTCTCAACCACTGCGCCACCAGGGAAGCCCTCGGGATAAACTTTTAAACAATAAGCTGTCTAGGCTCCACCCCAGATATTCTGATATAATTGGCCTTGAGTGAGGCCCAAGGGAGTTTTTGAAAGCTCTCCAGGGATTCTAATTTGCAGCCAGGTTGAGAATCTCTCAGCACTATCAGGACCACTTAGGGTAGGGGGGTCTGGCTGAAAATGAGAGACAAGGGGAGATAAAATGGATGAGACTTGATGACTAATTGCAGAAAGATACCAATGGGATGACAAGGTTTTTAGCCTAAGGACTAAACTTCTCAGTAACCTCATCTACACTGCCCAGGATGGATACACTACACCTAGAACAGCTGCATTCAGGGTGAGAATTAAAGGAAAATGGCTGCTTTGGATGTGATCTAAAACAGTCATCTACAGAGGGTAACAAGGAAGCATATGACACGGGTATATGGCGAGAGGGGTAGCAATGTGGATGATGCTTCCTCTGAATTGTCCCACAGGCTTCCAATCAGTGGCACTAAATTGTGTCCCTAGAGACATCCCACTAGAAAGTTTCCATCTTGGATTCTCACAATTCTGCCCAGATGAGTGGTCCAGGGAAAACCACCTGGATGGTGTCAACAGTAGCAGTGTCATCCCTTAGATTTAAGGCAGTCAGTAAAGGAGGATGGCTGGAGAGGAAGATGGATTTAGGAGTCAAAAACATTTGAGAGGCCGGTAATGTATCCAGGTGGAAAAGATCAGCAGGCAATTGGAGATGTGAGACAATCACTAAGGGTTGGTCTGGATTAGATTTTAAAGCAACCCAGGTAGAAATTGGTGTGAATGAGATCACCAAGGAACTCCATAAAGAAAGAGAAGAGGTCCAAGGACCAAACCGTGAAGAATGGCTGTCTTTAGGGGTTTGGGTGAGGAAGCACACAGGTGCTTTCTTTGTAGTGCTAGCCCACCTTTCCTGATTCATCTCCCACCAGTTTCTGACGTGCATCACAGAGGCAGATCACTGACACTGCCCTCTTTCCTGAACATGACTTTCACTTTTCCATCTCCTTGTTCTTTCTCCTGAAATGTTATTTCTCTTCTCCATATACATATACATGCCCAGTTCTTTGCAAGACCCATCTCAAATGCCACACACCTCCATCGGAGGCTTTCACTGTTCTCCCACGGGGGTGTGACCGCTCCTTTCTTTAGCCTTCATTGTACCTCTTTGCGAAGCTCTAATGCACTGTTATAGTACGGACTGCTGTAACAAATTATACCCAAATTTAGCAGCTTAAAAAACTATCTATTATTGCTCCTAGTTTCTGGGGATCAGGAATCCAGGAGCAGCTAAGTTAGGTGGTTCTGGCCCAGGATCCCTCATGTGGTTGCAAGGTGTCAGTTGGGGCTGAGATGGGCCAAGATGGTGCCCTCAAAATATTATCTCTAACACAGATAAGGCAGGAGATCCTGAGTGCATCAAAAAGGGTGGTGTGTCCCCATAAGTAGATGGAGAAGAAACAGGAACCCCACCCTGGGTGGAAGACCTGACATATTATCAGCCAGACTTCTGGCTCTCTTCCCTGGGTCCCAACTACACCCAACTGAAGACACAAAAGTTTTCGGCAGCTTCATAGATGGCTTTCTCTCCCACCTTCGTGGAGACTGGTCCTGCTCTACACTCTTCTACTCTCGAGGCCAGAGACGCTCAAAGCTGCCAGCCTTCTCCTCCTCACTCATATTCTCCTGGCAAAGGTGAAAGAAGGGAAGGATGTAATAAAGCCTCTACTCAGAGAAGCCATTCCTCTGTCTTTGTTTTACACCCTTCCTAACTAGTCACGGGATGAAACTAGCTTCTACCAAGCCAAATCAAGGAACCCTGATGCAAACTTTGGAACTCAGACCCAACTCAAGCTCTTTGAGGTCATGGATCTCACGGATCACACCTCTACACCTACCTCACAGTGGATCCTCCATGAATGTTTAAAATTTTGATTTTTTTTCTTTCTCTTTTTTTAAAAATTATAGTTAATTTACAATATTGTGTTAGTTTCAGGTGTATAGCAAAGTGATTCAGTTACATATATATATATATATATATATATATATATATATATATATATAGTCTTTGTTTTTTCGATTCTTTTCCATTACAGTTTATTACAAGATATTGAATATACTTCCCTGTGCTATACAGTAAATCCTTTTTGTTTACACAGGTTTGAATTTTAATAAAGTAAAGAGAGGCTGAGCAGTGAAGTACTGAAGTTAGTAAGTGTAGCTGCCACTTCCAAATACTTACCAGTGCGGGTAAGGAGCGAGCCAGGACCACTTTGAAGGAATAGCGTCATCGAGAGAAGTCTCCAAGGCTGGGAGATACCTAAATGTGTTTGTACACTGAGAAGGAAGAAGATACTGTAGAGTTAAAAAAGAAGTCTATTTATTTGATCCATATATTTACTTAAGGTTGACCTAAAAACTGAATTTGTTTAAAAATGTAAGTTCACAAGCATTCATGGGACACACACACGCACACATGCACACATATATATACATGTATGTGTATGTATGTATACATGCACACACAGTTAAATATGTGGTAAGAAAGAAGATAATTTCAATAAATTCCAGATAGCAAAAATTGTGTAGGTCCTAATCTCTTACAACGACAATTGAAAAAAGTAATAAAAGTTTAAACAAAAAACCCTTCATTATTTGACAACAAATACACTTCCTATTATGTTACCATAAAAATACAAACTGTTTAGAAGAAACAGAAATTAGAACCATACATATTAAAACTTAAGGTATTTAGCCAAAATTGTACCCAAAAACAAATTAAAAAGTTTAAAAAACTCTCACTGTTATTCAGGAAAGGTTGAAAAGAGAAAATATAACCATCTGAATTTGGAAGCTAGAGAAAGATCATATGATAACTAAAATGAAGCAAAGGAAGAAAATAAAAGAGGTAGAAATCCCAAAATAATAACATTAGGGACTGGTCAACAAATTCAAGAGCTTTATATTTGAGGAAAAATAAGCATAATAGGCCATGTTTTACAAATTGAATGAAGAAACAAATAGAAATATTTAGAAATGATAAAGTAAGCAACAACTAACATGGAAGGAAATTTAAATAGATTAGCATAGACATGCATATGAAATTCTCATACCATGTTCAACTCTATGCTAAGAAATTTCAAAATCTGGCCATTTGCTGAAAAAATGTAAATTTCCAAAACTGAAACCAGAGATAATATAATGTACTAGAGCAATAACAATAATATAAACTGAAAAAACTATTAAAGAACTACTTCCCCCCAAAAGTTCCAGAACCAAATCATTTTACTAATAGATTCTTTCAAATTCTCAAGGAATGAAAATTCACATCCTCCATTTGTTCCAAAGCATGTAAAAAATGGAAATTACTCCACTTTTTTGTAATCCTTCCCTTTGCTTTTTTTTACCCCATCTTTCACCATTTATTTATTTTATTGTTCTTTTACACTCAGTTAACCTCGTATTCTATCAAACACTGCCTCACAAAAATGGTTTAAAAAATGTTTTTGCTTCTGAGGAGCTTTTAATAGGCCGTGAAACATGTTTATAGATAAGAAGTAAACAGGAAGATGCTTTTCTCATCCTTTCCAGAATCCAAACTTTCAATAATAAATATCTACAATGTGGGCGACACCTACCCTGCTTTTTAAGAAAGGCAAATGGTTTGTGAATATTATGATGTCTTTTTGTATTTTAACTTTAATATGTAATTTGTTTGGCTTTGTTTAGTTTATTTAATGTCTTTCCTTTTTAAAATCTCTGCTGATACTCAAAAGGGAAGGCCAAAATCTTGACTTTCCGATTCTTCCACTTGCAATGACTTTATAACCATGAATGTTGTTCCTTACCAATTTTTTTCCTGAATACCAACGGCTTAATATTCTACATCAACCCTCAATAAACACGTCAGAGTTATGAGCAAGTGAAGAAAACTGCTTGACTCCAGGAAGAAGGTTGCCATCATGGTTGGCGCACTTGCTGGAAAATTGAACAATGTGGAAACCTCAGAAATAATTTCTAATTTGCAGAACTGTGCTCACCAATTTCAAGGGCAAAACTAGTGAGAGGAAAATTTTGCTACCATAGTTCTCTGTTGTGCCTCTTCCATGGGGGCTGTAAGAGGAGTATTTTCACCAACCACCCATCCAGAAAGATTTGAATCCTTCCAAAAGGCAAGGGGCACAGATTTGCTGAAAGCATTCATAGTTAATTCAATGCAGCCAAAATCATTCATCTTTGAACTTTTCAGCACCTGGACCATGGATAGGTATTCCCTTCCCTCTGCCTCCTTTGAATTTTGTTCTTCCCATGGACCTAACTGCATTTATGTTAACACACACAAATGCACACACAACACACTTACACACGCTCTAGATGTTTGCTGGAAGGTACAGCTCAATTTTTTTTTCCTCGGGGCCTAAAACAGCAACTAGCACATAGTTTACACTTAATAAATGTTACCTGAAACTAAAGCAAATCAAATTGAATTGAATCTAGCTAAAATAGAAGTATGAAGAAAAAGCTATGGGAGCAACAGAGGAAAGCAGTTTCTAATCCCACCTGGGGGAATTAGAAAAAGTCAAAACAAAATGTGTGCTGAGGAGTTATACAAACCATGTGACAATGTAATTTAATTGTATGGAGCAAACATTTATTTAATTTTAATAATAACTGCTTACACATCTTTACACAGCACTTTAATCTCTGAAACCCTTCCAGACACTCAATAATTGAATTTTCTAGATCACATTCTTCAAAAATCATGCACATTGATTTAATGTTCCCAACAGAGTAGTCAAATGAAGATAGAAACAAATTGAAGACAGCACAAAGTTCGGGACTCCCCTTCACATTATTCGGACCACCCACTATACAAGAGGTGGAACCTAGAGGAGACAGCTGGCCCTGATTCTGTCTCTGAGAAATGGGAACCAGTCAAGCCAATGTGGACACCAACATCACCTTCTGTGCACAAGGGAGATCGTCTAAGAATTCCTCAGATCCTCTGGGCCATACGTGCAAAGTAACAGCATCAAAGCTCAACACTGGCTATTCTTCTCAGCACTTACTCCTATAGTCATTTCTTTCTTTCCTAGTAAACTAAAGAACTCCCAAGATTTATATTAGGCTTTGAAGAACTCTCTGATCACATGCAGTGAAGTTTCTGCCCTGGAATATACCTGTGCTATGGTCTATGTATCTGTGAACAGATGTTTAATGGGACTTTCCGTGTTGAAATATATTGTGAGGACAGCCCAATGCTGAGAAAAATCAGAGCAAAATCCCTGTCATCCATCTGCAGCTTAAGTAAGAAAGACTAGAAATAGGAAAGAATAATTGGAGAAAGTTACTAAGTGGCAGAGGGAGAGCTTCCTCCCACTCCAGGCTGGAAGTGGGTGGCCATTGAGAGACCCCTCACAGAGGCTGGGGAGGGGGGTCTTCAAGAAGATGGTGGGAAGGCAAGGAAAGGGCAAAGAAGAAAGAACCAGCCCTTCCTGACTGTGTCTCTTGAGCAGAGGTGAGGCCAGAGGTGGGGAAGGAAGAAGCTTTGGATTGAATGGGAGAATGAAGTTTTGATTTAGACTAGAGCAGACATTTTAACTCTTGAAAAATGAGTCACAGCTACCCAAGTGAGATGATTCTTATCACTGAAAGCCACCCAAAAGCCATGAGACTTGGCCGTGGTGCTGTCGTAGATCAGGAAACAGAGCTGACAAAGCTGTGAGGGGAAAAATAACTAATGCCATGTCCTATTTGCATCCACTAAGATCATCCCATTCAGTAAACTGGTTACATTGCCCTAAAACATCACCTCACTTGTCCTAACGTGGCCAAAATAACTATGCTGCTACACGGTCGATTCTGTTTGCTGTTGTAATGATCCAGTTGGCTTAACCACACGGCGTTCCAGACAATTGTGCACACAGAACGTTGACTGAAAGGCTGTGTATAGATGCAGCTTTTGACTTGTTTCCCTTTTTTCTCATAATATAGCTCTCAATAAAACTAAATAATGAAATTTAGATCAAACTGTCATTAACTTGACATTACGACTTATCCGGATAATCAAAACCTGGCAGACATTCAGCATAATTGTTTTAAAACACTTTGGTTTTCCACTCAGAAACAGGCCAAGGGACTAACCTCCATGATTAATAAGGGCAAAACTTAGCTGGAGAAACAAATTTCAGCCAAGCCTTCAAATGTCCCGGGTTTAAACTACCTTTTTACATGGACAAGAGGCTTAAGTGGTATATTCCAGCCCCCAGGTGATTGTGGAAATGGCCTTTTGATTTTGAATCACTGAGACGTGAGACGCCCAGGTCTCATTCAACACCTGCGAAGAAACTGGAAGGGGTTTCTTTCACTATGAACTGCTTTCATTTTCACCTGTTGGAAGGGTCAGCAACCCTGACCAAAAAAAAGAACTAAACTGATCAGGAGATGGCTAAATAAATTAACTAATAAAATCTGAAATGCTTTGTAATCGTACCATAATGACAGAATGTACAGTAATAAAATGGCTCACAATTTGAATTTACAATCCCTACTTACTCCTTAAAGTCATAGCATTTTAGAGACGAGATTATCTATTCACAAGGCTTCTGCCCAACTCATGTAACAGGATTCCATTATGGGTAAACTGGAGATAAAATGAGAGTTTTAATATGATTATAGGTCAGTGGTTTCTGAATTATTAATGTATAACAGACCCCAGAGGCATATGCTGAATATACAGTCCGTGAAAGACAAAATTAAATAAACAAAAAGCAATTTACAAGCTGGAAAACATTTTTTAGTTCTCATGGAGCGTTATAACACATGTCCTCTAGCATCCAACTTAACCTCTGATCTGACACCACAGAAAAGAGGAGAGTGAATTAAGTTAGCTTCATAGGCCCAGAACCTGAAAGAAAATGGTTTGTGGGAAAGCATTTCAAAATTGATAACGTGAACCACAGGAGCAGACATGATTCCTGAGGGCATGGAAGCTTCTTGGAATGAGATTCATCCTAGTGATATATTACAAAATAATGAAGATGAGATATATTTATCTATGTGTTTATTTATATTTGCTGTACCCTGCCCACTTCCAGAAGGGATTTGTAGTGAATGAGAAAATTCTGGGGAGTAGGGGACATATTTTCAGTCTGGATCGGGCAGTATTTTGAACGTATCTGCAAGACTCTCATACTAGGTATGGTACCTAGGAGAGATGTTACACGCAGCTTCCCCTTTTGCGGTTCAAGGATGACCTTGGCCATGGTAACTAACTTCCTTATTTTCTTGACTCTCGGTCCTGTAGTTGCGCATTTACGCCAATTGATTTCTCACCCCGAGATGCCCATCTGAAAACATCAGTCCAGAGGGGAGAGATGGCTCTCCTTATCAGTGTCACTGCACACACACCTCTCCCTGTCACAGCCTAGAAGCGTGAGAAACTCTGTCCGCACTTCTAGTTAATGGTTCAGAAACCAGAGACACAGTGCTGGTTGGGGGCAGGGGGATCAGGTTGCAAAACTTATCAGAAATGGTCCTTATAGACTCTCAGATTCTCTGATTCTCTGGCACCAACTGTGTGTCCAACAATTCAATTCCATTCTGACACTACCCAGAGTTAGCTCAGATCCCACAGGCGTGAGGGTTCAGTCCCAGAAGACCCCCTTCACTTCAAAAGCAGGCGATGCCCAGGCTGCTCACGCTCCTTCTGCTTGGCTACAAATTCTGGGTTCCCATGCCCCCGCTTTCAGTTTTGATCATTTGCTAGAATGACTCACAGAACTCAGGAAAATGCTACTGTTACAGTTTATTATAAAGGATACAAATGAACAGCCAGATGAAGAGCGACACAGGACGAGGTCTGGAAGAATGCTGAGCACAGGAGCCTCTGTCCCCATGGAGCTGGGGTGCGCCACCCTCCTGGCACACTGGTGTGTTCACCAACTTGGAAGATCCCAGAACTCCCTCATTTTGAGTTCTTTTGAAGGTCTCATTACACAGGCATGATTGATTAAATCACTGGCCATTGGTGATTGGACACAAACTCAAGCCCCTCTCCCCTTCTCAGAGGTCAAGGGGTGGGGATGAAAGTTCCAACCTTTTAACCAAGACTCTCTCTTTCTGGCCAGCCCCCCGCATCCAGAAGCTATCTAGGGCCTTGCCCAAAGTCACCTCATTTGCAAAAACGCAGGCTGAATGGTTGAAAGGAATCCATTATGAATAAAAAAAGATGCTCCTATCACTCCTAAACTCAGGAAATTCTAAGAGTTTTAGGAGCTCTGTGCCAGGAATCTGGGACAAAAACCACATATTTATTTCTTATCATACCACACAGGCTCTGTAGCATTAAGCTTAAAAAGGCTCTTTGAGATCCTCTAATCCAAACCAGCTCTCCTACAGTAAGAAAGTGAGGCTCATTCCCGTCTTACCTCCATGAACCCTGCAGTGAATTCAGTGGTGATTTCAGTTTTGTTCATGAACAATGCCTATAAGCCGGTTATGAATGTTAGGTGCTGCAGGGGTAGAGACCACTACCGGGAGCCAATTCCTACCACGGGCTAACATTGAACAGCACTGTCCCTGCTCTACCGCATTCAATCCTGTTAACTCGCCTACAAAGAAGGACCCATTCTGCAGATGAGGAACCTGAGGCTTCGACAAGTTAAGAAGGCCAAGGTCGCATGCTAGAAAGTTGTGGAAATGTCATTTGAACTCAGGTCTGTCTGACTCCAGGGTTCGGGTTCTTCACCACTCTGCCTCCCAGCCATCACGAGAGAGCAGACTGCTGTGGAACAGATCACAGGCTCAGGACTAAAATAGCCAGCAATGATCCCAAATAATGTAAGAGTCCAATACAATATAATATAATATATATAATATATAATATAACACATGTCTTAAAAATGATGTCCCTGATAGTGACACCCTCGCAGTGATGGCTTTGGTTCCTCTGAGTGGCACTTTCAGTTATTGGAGACATTACAGATGCAACTACAAAAAAATTTTATGTAATCAAAACAAAATTTTTAAAAAGTAAAGTTTCACTCACAATAAAACCTCATTAATTCAGATGCCGCTAACTCATAAACAGTGTTATATTAATAGGAACCGAGCTGAATTTTACCTTTGTAGACACTTTCCTAATAAATCAAGAGATTAACCATATTGTTGTATGAGATTTATATTCATTATTGGGTTCCAGAGCACTTTAATATTCTCAATTAAAATTCTGCATTGCTATTTTTTTTTTTTTTTTTTTTTTGGTACGCGGGCTTCTCACTGTTGTGGCCCCTCCCGTTGCGGAGCACAGGCTCCGGACACGCAGGCTCAGCGGCCATGGCTCAGGAGCCCAGCCGCTCCGCGGCATGTGGGATCTTCCCGGACCAGGGCACGAACCCGCGTCCCCTGCATCGGCAGGCGGACTCTCAACCACTGCGCCACCAGGGAAGCCCTGCATTGCTATTTTGACTATTATCATCATTATTATTATTCTTAAGCCACACTTGCCAAACTTCATAGAAAGGCAAAATATAGTTTCTAGGGTATCTAATATATAGTGTAGATATTAGAAATATTTATGCAGCAAATATTTGCTTATTTTCCAAAATCTGCATAATCAATTTAGCAAGTTTCTGTTGTTTAATGCATGTATACAGAAAAATCTATAATTTTCTGGTGTAGTCAACATAATACGTACAAAGAATGTGGTTCGGGTGGTTATTTCCTAGGTAATGCTATCATTCATAATAAAAGCTGCAACTTCTAAGACTCCAATAGTATTGGAGTTTAAAAGTTATTTAACAATAAATTTCTAGGGGCACCCCAAGTGTTCTTTCAGGCTATAAAATGTGTTCAGTTGCTTCATAAGAACAAAACAAATAGTCTTCTTTATGGAGTATTTGTTAGACTAAAGGATTCTTTTTTCCTCACTTCAGGTTCATGTGAGATGTGAATCTCTATGTCTACTTTTAGCCAATGAGCCACATGGACCTCAATGGTCCCATTGGAAGAGTCGGGCCTCTAAAGACTTGAGATGAATATAAACACATTTTAAGTCCCCTATGTGGGCTCTCCTATCTGCCCCCCCCCACACCTCCAATTCTGTGAGTCTTACACTGGCTTTTAACAGTGTTCAAAAATTGCCAACAGTTGTGATTGAAATGAAGTTGGACGCTATAGCAGACCCTGCTAAAATGGAGGGCAGGTTTTATAAAAATAGAAATAAAATTTAATAACAGTGGTTTAGCAATGAAAGAAGGGAATAAATAACAAATTTCTGTGGGAAGGATGCTCCCAGGACACAGAGGAGGTGAGCACAGTGGGCGAACCCACCCTGGCTGATGCCGCAGAAGCTCACCTGTGAGGGCTGACGCCGTCCTTCCTTTAGTTGTCTCAGGACCTCATTACAGAAAAATCTCATGAATTCAGGTTCAGCAAATCTGGAATTTGAGATACTTCATGAAACCATAAAATGCTAAAGGTGAGGGATCTGAGTATGTTATCCAATCTCCTCAATTCACAGACAGTACAAATGAGAAAACAGGACAAAAGATGTTAAGTGACTCGTCCAAGGTCATACAGGAGGTTCCTGGAGAGAACCTTCCTCTTCTTGCCACCATCCAAGATTATGTTCATGCTCACTGTTGAGGGTTAGATTGTGTCCCCCCAAAAGGTATGTTCAGGTCCTAATCCCTGGGATCTGTGAATGTGACCTTATCTGGAAATAAGGTTTTTGCAGATGCAATCAAGTTAAGATAAGGTCTCACTGGATTAGGGTGGGCCTTAGTCCAATGACTGGTATCATAAGAGGAGGGAAATTTAGGCACAGCACACAGAGAAGGGAAAGGGTGACAACAGAGGCAGATTGGAGTGATGCAGCCAAAGAACACACACCAAGGATTATGAGAAACTATCAGAAGCCGAAAGAGGCAAGGAAGGATCTCCCCCTAGAGCCTTCAGGGGGAGCACAGCACTGCCGACACCTTGATCTTGGATTTCTAGCTTCCAGAACTGTGAGATAATAAATTTCTGTTGTTAGAGCTGCTCAGTTTGTGATAATTTCTTAAAATAGCGCTGGGAAACTAATACAATCACACGTATGTAAAACAACATCAAAGCCCACTCTATACTAAAATGGTTTACAGTGACATAAATCCCCAGTGAAGATTCACAACCAACCTCAGCCACACATCACGAAAAGCATGTTTATTAAGCATTTGTTATTTTCTTAAGTGTCATACTTTACCTCATTTAATCCTCATGATAACACTATGATATATAATTTGCCCTATTTTAAAGATGAAGAAACAGAGGTTTGAAAACTTTCAGGAATTTGAGCAGTGTCAATAAACTAGTAAATGCTGAAAGTTGGGAATCAAATCTGGACCTGGAAATGCGTACCTCGAAATCCATGCTCTTAGCACTACCTTGGACCGGCTGCATATGGCAGGTCAGCCTGTGCACTGAATGCACCGGAGTTGCACAACATGGCAGCCCTGCTCTGGACAATGGGAATGCAGCCACTGCAAACAAACCATCTAGGAGAAATTGCCAGACATGGCAGAGGCTAATATGCCACTAGAACATCGGATAGCGATCTGACTACACTAGTTCACCTTCCTACCAAGCATTCCTTCATAACCACTCGGCCGCGTTCGTTCATTCTTTCTTACAATAAACGTACTGCGTGCCTTCATATACCAGCCACTCCCTTGAGGGCCTTTGTGGCCACTCAAAGAATAGAACACTAGCTTTGCCCTGACAGAACTTATAGGGAAGTTGTGGTTGAAGTTAAAAAGACTTTAGTTCTTGCCTGAAAAGGAGTCGAAAACTTCCCTGTGGTTTCTGGACTCCAGCCCTGTAGTGAATTTAGGATTTTTTCCTCTAAGGAATAAAAGTGTAGCTCAAAAGACCAAGGGCAGTGACCACTAACTGGACCCTGTGAATTTCTTCTCATTCACCAAAAGGCTTGGTAATGAAAGCTCAGAAACAGGAGACTGAAACAGATGAGCACATTTCCCAAGCATGTTCTTCACAGCTGGATTTTTCAGGCAAATGAGTGGTTTCAACAGGCACAAGAGGCATGGAAATCACTAAAGCAAAGACACAGGAGGCACGGAAATTCACGAAGTATGTAGAGAGCTATGAGCTTAATACAGCCAGAGCACTCTGTGTGTGTGCGTGTGGGTGTGTACGCATGCGTGTTCACCCACATCCAGGTATATGTGCACAGATGTGCACACACACGGGGTCGTAGGGCAGTGTTGGCTGACAACTCTGGAGAGGTAGATGGGAGGAGCTGAGCTCAGGTGTTCACTAAAAAGGCACACAGAACATGTCGTTTGGGAAGGAGCAGCTTAGAAGGGTGGCTGGGAAGGAACCCTCAGACATAACCAGTCCTGCATTTTAAACAGCCCCAGCCCTGTGGGATACGAGTAAGCTTTTTCTATCTTAACTGCAGTTTAAATAAAGAGGCTAGTAGAGGCTAATATCTGATGCCATTAACATTAGAGCCTTATTTTTAAACCTGATCTTTCCTCTCTTCTGCAGGCATCACTAATAACCTGACCCAAATATAGAGAAGCTTCACAACTTTCACTGCCAAAAATATATACATTTTTTAATTTTAAAAGTTCTTCTAACTGAGACAAAATTAAGATCGCTTTTATTGTGAATTTTTAATAGAAAAAGAATTTTCCCCCTATACATATCCATGTTACAAACTTCCACCGAGGGTAATTTTGTCCAGCCCAATGTTTACCTCTAGACTAGAGGCTGGCAGACACTTTCTATAAAGGGCCAGATAATAATATTTTAAGCTATGCAGACCCTATGATCTCTGTCATACCAACTCTAAGGTTTTAGCATGAAAAAAGCTACAGAGATTATGTAAATAAGCAAGTGTAGTTGTATTTCAATAAAACTTTATTTACAAAATGAGTCAGAAGCATATTTGGTATATGGGCCATATTTTGCTAATTCCTGCTCTAGACCAACATAACTTTCTCCCTTTACAATCAAGAAATGTTTAAACCATTTTTGTAACTGGTCAATTTTTTTTTTCTCTTTTTTTTGGCTGCGTTGGGTCTTCATTGCTGCCCGCAGGCTTTCTCTATAGTTGCGGTGAGCGGGGGCTACTCTTCATTGCGGTGCGTGGGCTTCTCATTGCGGTGGCTTCTCTTGTTGCAGAGCACGGGCTTCAGCAGTTGTGACTCGTGGGCTCTAGAGCTCAGGCTCAGTAGTTGTGGCACACGGGCTTAGTTGCTCCGCAGCATGTGGGATCTCCCCGGACCAGGGCTCGAACCTGTGTGCCCTGCACTGGCAGGCGGATTCTTTCTTTTTCTTTTTAAATAAATTTATTTATTTATATTTTGGCTGCGTTGGGTCTTTGTTGCTGCACACGGGCTTTCTCTAGTTGTGGTGAGCGGGGGCTTCTCTTGTTGCGGAGCACGGGCTTTAGGTACGCAGGCTTCAGTAGTTGTGGCTCACAGGCTCTAGAGCGCAGGCTCAGTAGTTGCAGTGCATGGGCTTAGTTGCTCCACAGCATGTGGGATCTTCCCGGACCAGGGCTCGAACCCACATCCCTGCCTTGGTAGGTGGATTCTCAACCACTGCGCCGGTAAGTCTGAGGCTTTACTTTGATATGCGTCATTAATTATCTTTTTATCTTTCCTTTCCTAGTCTCTTTCCCAAATCTTACAATAGCAATGTGTGAAACCCACCTGACTTGGCTCTTGCCCATAAAAATGCCTTCCTGACTTGGTGCCTTGTGAGCAAAACAGTCAGAAACAGCCCAGCAAGCCCCATTGACTCTGGCCAATTAGTGTTTCATCAGAGAAGTATTTTTCTTTTCTTTTTTTTTTTTTAATTTATTTATTTTATTTTTATTTTTGGCTGTTTTGGGTCTTCGTTTCTGTGTGAGGGCTTTCTCTAGTTGCGGCAAGTGGGGGCCACTCTTCATCCCAGTGCCCAGTTTGAGTCTCTTCCATCTGCTTACCTTTGTGTCCTTCTTGCCTTCTCAGTTCATACTTTAAATTGAGATTTTATAAGCCAAGCCAAATTGGTGCATTTCAAGGGTTTATTCTAATGTCTTCCATTGTTCTATAACTATGAGTTGGGTCCAAGCAATTCAGAATTGTGTGCCCATCCTGAAGTTATTCCAAATTGCTTACTTTGAGAATGAGTATTAGAAAGTCTGGCACATAGTAGGTACTCAATAAATGTTTATGGAATCCTGGTATATATACATGGCATTTTTTTTTTAACTGAGACAAAATCTTCTTTCAACAGGCAGTAGAAGCAAGATGTTCCTGGCACGTGACACACTGACTCAGGTCTCTGTGATAAGAGAGAGCACTATACAGAATTCCTGGAAGAGACACATTCTCTCAGCTTCCTTATTATCATGTCATCTCCCACTCTTAATTGATTTTCTCAAAGCTCCACAGATATAAGAATAAATATGCTGGAGCCTTAGGGTTGTTTAGTCCATGAGGACATAGGATTCAGTAATCTACCCAAGTCTTGTCACTACCTGAGCTACAAGGGCCTTTATAATACACACCTTTTTATGGACTCGAGTATTAGTATGATAGATTGACCCTAGGGGTTTTCTTTTAATAAAATGAAAGAAAAAGAAGAGGGAGAAAAAAGAGGGGGATGGGGAGAAAAGAGAGAGAGAGGGGGTCTCCCAACCCCCAAACTCAGCATATTCATATAAGCATATAAGACCAAAAGGATGCAATGTCAAAATTAAACTTGAAAAATTCCATCCTAGGAGAGGTTGTTTTTTTTTTTTTTTTACATAAAATGAAACCTTCCTATCTCCTTATTCTGGTGAAAAAAAAAATGAGAAAGATTGATGAAAGCACCTTTCTTTCAAAAGTCCTCTCTGTCAGTTCAGAGCAAGGAAAATTAAAACACCAGACAAATTCATCCATCATGATAGGTCTCTTGTTCCCTTTTCATCCTTCTTTTACTTTCTAGATTACTAATTTCTCAGTCACCTTGTTTTTGTTCCCTGTCTGATGGTAAGCATATGTATAATACTTAATAGTTGTTATATCTATAGATGCTGGTACTTTAGTACTTAATATTTGCCATATATCTAGGAGCTCAAAGAATTTCATTAATATTAATTAGGTATGTCAATCTATTTCAGAAATTAGAATACGTACGGAAATCAAGCTTTAGAAAATCAAAAGGATAACTGTTGTCTCTAGTAAAAACTTGAGAATTTCATACAGACGCTGGGGTCCCCATCACATTTCATCATTGGCTGCATGACCAAAGGCAGACTATCAGTCAGTATAAGTTAGGTTATGCTGTGGTAACAAACAAGCCCCAAACCTCAATGGTTTATAACAACTCAGGTTTATTTCCCACTCACACCACATATCCATCGTAGGGTGGTCATGGCTTTGTGATAGAGGGAAAAGAGCACACAGAAAATAACATGCTGGCTTCTAAAGCTTTTTCCCAGAAGTGGCCCACGTCATTTCCATTCACAGTCCGCTGGCCAGAGCAAGTCCAGTGACTCTATCAGCGGGGACAGGGACATATAATCCTCTCACAAGGAAAGGCAGCAAGTACTGTGAACATTATACAGTCTACCACAGTGAGAGGCCTCAGCTTTCTTACTTGTGAAAAAGTTGAGCCTAAGTTACCTCACAGATAAAGTTTATGATGTAGTAATTCTGAATACCATTTGACAATAAAGCAGGGCAGTATTATAATTATTGTTCATACCTGCCCACCTCAAGCACCCTAAATGCAGTGGTTCCTCATAAAAGCAATGGGCAAAGTTAGGAAAGACGTCTTGTTGAGTTGTGCTTGGTCCAGTTTTTCTGGAAGACTCTTCCCAGCAACAACCAATACAGTAGGCCCCACTTATCCACAGTTTTACTTTTCCTGGTTTCAGTTACCTGCAGTCAACCACGGTCCAAAAACATTACATGGAAAATTCCAGAAATAAACAATTTGTAACTTTTAAATTGCATGCCATTCTGAGTAGCTGATGAGAGTTCTGGTTGTCCCACTCCATCCTACCCAGGACGGGAATCATGTCTTTGTCCAGCGTATTCTACCCGTTAGTCATCAGTAGCCGCCCTGAGTAGCAGATCAACTGTCTCAGTATTGCAGTGCTTGTGTTCAAGTAACCCTCATTTTACTTAATAATGTCCCCAAAGCGCAAGAGTAGTGATGCTGGCAATTCGGATATGCTAAAGAGAAGCCAAAAAGTGCTTCCTGTAAGTGAAAAGGTAAAAGTTCTCCACTTCATAAGAAAGAAAAAAAATTATATGCTGAGGTGGCTAACATCTACAGTAAGAAGGAATCCTCTATCTGTAAAATTGTGAAGAAGGAAAAAGAAACGTGCGCTAGTTTTGCTGTCACATCTAAGACTGCAAAAGTTATGGCCACAGTGCATGGTAAGTGCTTAGTTAAGGTGGAAAAGGCATTAAATCTGTACAATAAAATATTTTGAGGGAGAGACTACATTCACATTCAAATTATTGTAATAATTTTTATTGCAATATATTTTTATAATTGCTTTATTTGTTATTGTTGTTAATCTCTTATTGTGCCTAATTTACAAATTAAACTTTATAATAGGTATGTATGTATAGGAAAAAACATAGTATATATAGAGTTTCATACTATCCACAGTTTCAGGCATCCTCTGGGGGTCTTGGGAAGTATCTCCTGAGAATAAGGGGGACTACTGTATTCTTTCCAACCCAAAATTCTATGATACTCTAACACAGAAGGGGTCAACAAAGTAGGGGAATTCTATGAAAACACTCTAGCCAGGATTTTCTTTAAAAGGTATCTGCTTCTTAATTATACTTAAATTTTCAAAATACTAATCTAAGTCTTCTAAGCCTCTCACTAGAAATCTTTGCCCCTGAAGTTACTTTACCTAGAAGGAAGTCTTAGAACCCCAGGCTTGGCGTATGCAAGGAAAACCCATGGGTTTCTGGTTCCCATTCAATTTGTACTAAGAGGATCATTATTATTTACCTGGTTATGCTGAAATGGGAGGCTGAGCCCTATAGTCACATTCTTTTTTAAAAAATTCAAAAACAGCTGTTGGGAGAAGAAAAGGGACTAAAAGTAACTCAGTGATTTATATATTAAAGGTTCAGAATGCATTATCTGAAATCCTTGGAGCCTAAATGTTTCAGAATTCAAAATTTTCAGGTTTCAGGAAGCTAATACAGTGCATATATCACCTTCATCAAGCTATATGAAGCTGAACCCATAATATTAAATATTCCAGCATCAGAAATGTATCAAGTATAAATGCACATAGGTATAAAATATAAAGACAATAAATAACTTTATGTGGGTTCAGATCTGATTTTTTCCAAATGAGTTTGCTGCAAACTTATAATAAAATTCTGGGTTTTCAGAGCTTTGAGAATTTGAGAATTGTGGATAAGAGTCTGTAGAATGTATTTTATTTAATATTTAATATAGTCCTATTTAGTGATGTGTAGCATGTATTAGGTGAAAAAAGCAAGGTGGAAAAAAGCATGAATGGTATGCTACCTTTATTTTGGGGGCGGGGGGAATGGATACTTGCTTATATTTTAAAAACTTGTTTATGAGAAAAAAAAAAAAAGAAGAAGAAAATGTAAACCAAAAAATAAAGCAATGGAAGCAAGGGGAACAAGGTGGGGAAGACAGGGATAAAAGCTAGGCCTCTCTGAATATACTTTGACTACAAAGAAAATTTAAAGTTAAAAATGTGTAATCCTTAAAAGTCTAAAGCAAAATGAAGCAAATGAATGGGCTAGTGCAGAATTGAGCTGGCAGCATAACCACACTGAGAGGGATTATTTCAATGACTCCAAGACACAGAATTTAAATGAACATCCTTTAGTGAAATATAACCTAAGGACAAAAAGAACTATTGAAAAATTAATCTGCTTTCAGTTATCACGTTGTTGGTGGTAGTGTTGGCGATTGTTATTGTCTACATATTTTGAGATAAAGCAACTGAATAAATAATATGCTGGTTTCAGTTGGGAACCAGGATTCCAGCAACAGAAAAAGTGATGCAGATGTATTACTGAAAAAGTTAGCAAAACAAACAAACCAACCTGAGTACGTAAATTTGAGTTGGAACTCTCAGTACGGACTCAACAACCAAACTGAAAAGAGAGCATACCTAAGCAAAGAAGAAACAAATGAGAGGGAAAACCAATACTTAAAAGAGAATTAATAAACATGTCAATCAATTATTTATACACATATTCCCTTGCCCTATCCATTGATAAGACCTAGAAACAATGACCAGTTCAGAAGCAATGAGTACCAAAAAGCAATGAGATTATCGTCTCTAAATACAGCCTCCTATTAAAAGGAACAGGGCTTCTGGGAGATATGGTTGATTCCATGTCTGGGACAGGAAATGAACAATATAAGCCTGAAACACTTCTCATCCCAAAAGACAGGTAAACCACTGGTGGTCAGAATGAGTGAGGGGCCAACTCTAAGAAGTTCCCAGTGGCCCAGAATGCGACAACTTCAGCATCAATAAGAATACAATGGATTGAAACCAATTAAATATGTCTAAATCTATGAAACAAACTCACTGGTCACATTCAGAGGATGCTGATACCAGCACATTATTTTTGAAAACAGGTCAATAAAGGGAAAGAATCAAGCATTTAATCTACCTTTCCGATACAATCTATCTCTGGGTTACCAAATAGTTGATGAGGAGACATTTCTCTTTACAAAAAATTATCACACTAATAAATAAAGAAGGAATGGTAGAATTAGAATACCCCTCTTTTTTTTTTTTTCTTTTTCACTTTGGAACACTGACATTTTATTTATTTAATTATTTATTTTTAAAATGTTTATGGGGTATAGGTGATTTACAATGTTGTGTTAGTTTCTGCTGCAGAGCAAAGTGAATCAGTTTATACATCTACATGTATCTACTCTTTTTTAGATTCTTTTTCCATATAGGTCATTACAGAGTAGTGAGTAGAGTTCCCTGTGCTATACAGTAGGTCCTTATTAGGTATGTATTTTATATACAGTAGTGTGTATATGTCAATCCTAGTCTCCCAATTTATCCCTCCCCACTTAGAGATGTTGAGCATCTTTTCATGTGCCTCTTGGCCATCTGTATGCCTTCTTTGGAGAACTATTTACATCTTCTGTCTGTTTTTTGATTGGGTTGTTTGTTTGTTTTTGTTATTGAGCTGCATGAGCTGTTTGTATATTTCGGAGATTAGGATATCCCTCTTTTGTAATTCCTAATTAAATAATTAATTTAGCGATTGCCCTTGAATGGTTTCTGGCATAACAAAAAGAGAGATAATTGGATATTATGTTCTTTGTGATGGAAGTCATAAAAAAATTAAACTTGAATCCAATCAAGCCTCCTGATTTCATTATCAGTTTATAGCAAATATAGGGGACAGAGAAAGATATAAAGTGACATCATGGGGATGCAATAGACAAATCTTATATAATAAGCATGTCTTTTTATTCTAATGTTTTGACAACTGAGGCGTTACAAACCATGGGAGACTGCCCTCCCAGGGCTAACCAATTACTAGTAATAGCAAAGAATTCACCTTCGGGCACATCTTTCATATACAAAGTAACCAATCCAGACAACTGGTACCTTCCTTTCCATGGAAACCACAATAAAAGCTCTTGCCCACACTTCCCTCCCACTACTGTCCCCTGATGACTCCAATGCTTCCTCATGTGGCCTTGCATGGCCTGGCATGGCCCAGTGTGCCCCTTCCTGTTGGGAACTGTGAGTAACAAACTCTCTTTTCAGTGGCAATTGTCTCCTGATCTGTTGGCCTCACCATACCTGAACAATAATAAACTTACATTTTATTTTTTTTTTAATTTTTACTTTTTTTTTTTTGGTCACAATGCACGGCTTGCAGGATCTTAGTTCCCCGACCAGGGATTGAACCCAGGCCCACGGCAGTGAAAGTGCTGATGCTAACCACGCCAGGGAATTCCCATAAAACCTACATTTTAAAACACCTTGACTGTGTGAAAACTCTACAAGACAAATGACAAACAAATTGCAAGGGAATTTACCTCAATTAAAAAAATAGAAATAGCAAGGGGATAAAATAAGAGGGAGAGAGAATCTTTGCTTAAAAGAGTCTTAAGAGGGCTTCCCTGGTGGCGCAGTGGTTGAGAGTCCGCCTGCCGATGCAGGGGACGTGGGTTCGTGCCCCGGTCCAGGAAGATCCCACATGCCGCGGAGCAGTTAGGCCCGTGAGCCATGGCCGCTGAGCCTGTGTGTCCGGAGCCTGTGCTCCGCGACGGGAGAGGCCACAACAGTGAGAGGCCCACGTACCGCAAAAAAAAAAAAAAAAAAAAAAGAGTCTTAAGAAACAAATCAACTAATTGCAAAGTATGAACCATATTTTACTCTGAATGTGAACCAACTCTTAAAAACATTGTGAGACTAATGGAGAAATTTCAACACTGACTAGGTAGCTGATATTTGCTATTATGAAATTAATGATCATATTTTTAGGTGTCATTATAGAATTGCTATAGTTTTAAAAGGAGGCTTTATCTTTTATGGATTCATGCTGAAATATTTATGGATTAAAAGACAGGATGCCTGTGATTTACTTTACAACAATCTAGAATGGGGGGTGTTGGGTAAAAGTAGAAAAAAAACCAAGATTGACTTAAAGTAATAGGTGTTGAATTAGGGTTATGAATACACGGCGGGTTATCATGTACAGTATTCTGTTTAATTGTGAAATCTTTGAAAGTTTTCACAATAAAAAATCAAAACCCTTCGAAGAAAGTTCTTTGAAGAACATGTCAAATGCCCCAATTTTTAAAAAAAAGATAAGTGGATTAAGAATGACTAAATAACTTGCCCTATTGCTAATACATGATGGAGCCAGAATCCAAACCCAGGTATGTCCGGCCACCCAAACTCCTTGCGCTCCAAAGTCAAAAGACAAGCTACCGCTAGAGGCTGTTCCTCTGGCTCATCCATAAAGGAAAGGGTTGGGCTCCTGCTTAGTCCCCAAGGCAGCAGCCAGCAGCAGGGGGACTGCACCTGTGGCAACAGTAGCCTCAGCACTGGGGCCTCCTGCTGGGATGCTATTTCTTGCTTTCTCTGGGTTGTACCCCACCCCTCACTCCCAACTCTCCTCTGGCTTTATTTTTTAATTCCCCTTTCAACAGCCCACAGTGCCCTGCAGAGAGCACACCAGAATGTGCATATACACTCTCACCTTGGGCATGTACAGATTTACTCTCAGGATATTTTCGAAGCTTTCTCTTTTCCAGTAATTTTTCATGAAATACAGCCTTTCACTTTCAGCTTATGAACCACATGGAACAACCTCACCATTTTTGCCTGCATTTTGGACTCCAGTTGCCAGGTCTTGGCTTGACCCCTTTCCTTATACATCAGACTCCCCTTCTAAATTACTTTTGACTGCTTGCAAAAATCAAATCTAATATTAATAATTGTCAAAATAAAAAGTCGCCATGTCTCCCACTTATTCAGGGCTAGAAATTGCACTAAGGGCTTTAGGAATAGTATCCTTTTTAATCCTCAGTATAGTCCTTCAAAGGATAAAGATTTGCCAGCACTGAGGATGTTCAAAGAGAGAGCTCAGGGAAAGGGATTAGGGTAGTCCCAAGGTTTGAATTAACCTTGACCTCGACAAAGGATTTAGTAGTCTGGACACTAATATAAGTCTTTAGATACCATTATGTCCTGTCATCTGTGACTCTTGAGATCATCCTCAAAGAAAAAGACCCTCTGAATATCAGTAACCTGCTCTCTCCAATCTCCTCCCTACAACAACTATCAAAAGCACCCTATAATTCTTTTCTTTTTCTGAATCCAACATTCTTTCCTGGGGATTGCATAGAATTTGTTTTAGCATCTCACAATATATAAAACTATTTCGGAAAGCCAATATATTCAAAGCTCACAACTCTTCCTGAATTTGCCCTTTGGGTTTCTGCATGGAACAGAATTGCAAGGACATAAAAATGCAACTAGGAAAACTTTTTATTCTTCTCTTCCAATTCTTCTTCCCCCTTCCCCATGCTAGGTCCACTTCATGGTTTGCCACTATGTTTCTTCACTCAAACAACAAATTTCCACCTGAACGTTATCAACTATAAACAACTCAAACCGCCACCGGGCAGAGGAGTGCTGCTTTCTCCTATGAGAATTTCACCATATACAGATTGAATTTAGAAAGTGATCAACGTCTTGAAAAGGTTAGGGGGTTCTCGGATTCAACTTCCTCATTATAAGCTTTAAACTGTTTCCTAGTTCTGGTGCATTAAATCCTGGGCCTGGAAAAAGAAATTGCCTCTGATGTAAGAAATGGAGGTTTGGGCTGCACATCACTGTTTAAATAGGAGTCAGTAGGGCTTCCCTGGTGGCGCAGTGGTTGGGAGTCCGCCTGCCGATGCAGGGGACACGGGTTCGTGCCCCGGTCCGGGAAGATCCCATGTGCTGCGGAGCGGCTGGGCCCGTGAGCCATGGCCGCTGAGCCTGTGCGTCCGGAGCCTGTGCGTCCGGAGCCTGTGCTCCGCAATGGGAGAGGCCACAACAGTGAGAGGCCCGCATACCGCAAAAAATTTTTTTAAAAAAGTCAGTAATTTTCCCCCTCCTCTCAGCCAATAGGACAGAAACCATGATCTTAAATGAGTTTAATCCTTCCAGCAAGACAATTGTCATTCCTCGTCAGACATCAGATATGACAACACCAGATGTCACACTCATAAGACCTCATCACCTATCATTTACGTTCCCACTTCAAAATTAAACACATGAGAAAATCTTTGAAAGTATTTGAAAAGTAATATATTTTCCTTATTTGATGTATAAGTGCTATTATAAATAATTCACTTAATAAATCTATTATATCTTTATAAATTTGATCCCTATTCCTCTGAGAGGTTTATTTCTCTTAACTGTAAATACCACAGTTCCTCCATTCATCCTTTAAAAACCATCTACTCCACAGTTCTTTGGTCTACAGACTTTAGGCACAAATGTATCATTTAGCCTCAATCACTTAGTAGCAAGTTGCTTCTGCACACATTTATTACTTCTATTCATAATTAGTCATGATTAACTAGATTGGAAACTCTTCAAGGACACAAATTGTTTTGTTTATTATTTTATCCTCTAGTGTAGGGCCTGACTCTGAATAAATGACTAGTTAACACACAGCAATTTATTATTGGGGCCACTGTCAAATGTATAGAGATGATGGTTTAATAATAATCACCTGCAATAATGACAACACTCTAAGTCCTTGTCTCTACTGGCTAACTTCTTCCAGAAAATGCTTATGAATTTTGCATAAGATTGCTGTCATCTTGACATTACTGTTGCATGAAATTTATAATCTTGCAAACCATTTGTCACTGAAACAATGTGGAAATAAAAGTAATTTCAGTAATACATTGAAAATGTTCTGCTGTTGAAATGTTTGTACAAACATTGTATAAAATGAGGAGAGACACGTTTTAGAAACATCCTAGGCTGGCGACGTGATTGGACATAGAAAGCAGTGCCGTCAGGCCCTGGGCAAGGATGTACCTAACTTGCAATGAACCAGTTTTCTTGGGCCCCAGTTGAAGACTAAATGGGGCTCAAAGAGGACAAAGAAACCTCCTCAACCAGACCTCTTGCTATGTAATAATCTGTTAGAACAAATGAGATATATTAATCTTTAGGACATAGAAATTCAGGAGGGTGGAGTGAGGTGTGGCACTGCTACAAGTATCTAATCACAACAGAAACATGACTTATTTATTCATTCATTCAACAAACATTAGCTACCACATGGCCAGGCACACATCACACTCTTAACATCTCATATAGTGGCAAAGATGTGCATAAGCATCACAGCACCATGGAACATGCACCATGACAAGTGCCAGGGGAAGCACCTCCTTCCTGAGCCCAGGCCAAACTCTCTAAATCAAGTTTAGAAACTTCAAAAATGCTTTAGCATGAAGCATTTATTTCCCCAAAATTCAGGAACATATTCCCTGCACCCTCACAAAAATTGGAGATAAAAATCCAGTAATATAACTTTGCCTGAAGTGTATTCCAAGAACCACTAGTTCTGCAGGATGATAATGGCTGTTACCCAAAGCGGGAAAAGAAGAAGAAAAGGGAGGGGAATTCCTGATCACCGAAGTCTAGAAACTGCTGATTGACTTAATGTAGAACTTTTTTTTAGATCCCTAAAATGTTAGCGTGCATTATGAATCACTAGGAGAGGATACAGTACGCAATATTTCCCAGAGTTAGCTACATGCAGATTTCTTTTTTCAAGGGACATTTTTCTCATTGTACACACCCTAAGAAACTGTTCTCAAGCTTTCCTGAGGCCCATTCTCGCCACATCCTCTTCCAGGAGGGAGATGTCAGGCTGAATACCAGCACGGTACAGAGTGGGTAATCAATATATGTTGATCTCAGTGGTCAAATATCAAGGTCCTACAGGAGGGTATAAATCCATTTCAAAGATCAAGAAATGATGGATGGTGGATTTTTTAATACTTTCTTCCTAGTTCAAATATATGTAGACAAACTATTGATATTTTTCCCAGTTTCTAGGACTAGACTCTGTGTACTGCCCTTAGGGGCACCTACTTTAAATTTACAAATTGGAATACAAGCTTGGTTTCCTGTTTCTCCAGCAGAATTTGGAAAATATGTTGATGCAGCTTAAAAAGCATACATCATAACTCAGAAGCTTGGGTAGACTAGCTTTAGGTAGATGAAAGCAGCCTCTGCAAAACTTGGGGCTGTAGATGTGGGTTCTTAGCCGTAGCTGCTTATTGGAATCGCCTGGGGAGCTTAAAAAAACACACACCAGGATCCAGACCTGCCCCAGATGAACTAAATCAGATTCTCTGGAGGTGAGGTCTGAGAACTGTTATTTTTAAAACTCCCTGGTATTTCTAACGTACAGCCAGGAATGAGAAGCACTGCCCAAAAGGTCTACCTGTACGTCACAACAGCCGGCTGCCACACTGCCTCATTTTCAGGACTTGCTAGTTTGGGGGAACTTGCAGTGTTATATTAATTTGCTCGAGCTGCCATAACAAAGTGCAGCAGGCTGGCGGATTCAAACAACAGAAATGTATTTTCTCACAATTGTGGAGGCTGGAGGTCCGAGATCAAGGTGCTGGCAGGGTTGGTTTCTCCTGTGGCCTCTCTCTCCTTGGCTTGCAGACGGCCGCCTTCTCACTGTGTCCTGACGCGGTCCTTCCTCTGTGTGTGCCTCCCTGGCATCTCTGTGTTTCCAAATTTCCACCAGTCAGATTGGATTAGGGCCCAACCTAACCCCTCATTTTAAATGAATCACCTCTTTAAAGGTCCTATCTCTAAACACAGTCACATTCTAAGGTGCCAGGGGTTAGAGTTTCAATTTATGAATTTGGGGGGAGACACATGTCACCCCATAACAGGTGTGATAGGAGACCCCAAAGTCTCCAGGAAATACTGTATACTGTCATGTCCACAAAACTGACACTTTTTCCTGCTCCCGTTGCAGTTAAGCACATGACGGAACATAGAGAAAAAGAAAATCTTTGCCCTTTGAAATAAACCAAGAATAACAAAGTCACTCTGCCTAGTTATGGCCCCCAAGATAATAAAAATTTGAACACATCCCACAGACCTTAAAAAAAGGAGGGGGGATGCTTTATCTTTGACTTTTATAATAGTGGTGTTTACAGATATAACATAAACTTTGTGACTGTGATGATCATGTAAAAAATTATTCTTTTCTCCCATGAACAGACAAGTAACAACTAATATAAATAAATATAATAAATACAAATATCATATTAACATAAACCAATCATCTAATTTGATCATTTTGTTAAGCTTTGTGGTATTTTCCCACTAAACACCTGTTGTGGGTTATTTTTGTTTTTTGTTTTTAAATATTTATTTTATTTATTTATTTGGTTGCACTGGGTCTCAGCGGCAGTATGCAGGCTCCTTAGTTGCGGCATGCGGTATCTCTTTCCCTGACTAGGGATTGAACCCGTGCCCCCAGCATCGGGAGCGCAGAGTCTCAACCACTGCACCACCAGTGAAGTCCCCACCTGTTGTGGTTTTTACTGGGCACATCAGTCCTTTTGAAATCTGACATCTAGCACTTTGAGAGTGAAGAAAAAATGTTTTTATTTTCCATGTGCTGTTGTGCCTAATTCTTTTTTGCAGTTCTGGAGGCTCCATGGAGGAGATTTACGTGAGGAAGGGCCTTCACCTGCCGGAGCTGACTGAACGGCTTCACCTCAGAACACACTTATCTCACGTGCAGTGTGAACAGATACGTGCCTTGTTTCATTTACAGAATAAATCTGCAGCAAGAGAGCTATACTATCACTGCTTTTTTCTTCTTCTTCTTCTTCCTAACTCTGTGCTTTTCTGGCTGTTTCTATTTGTGTTTCTGGATCAAGTCTGGTTCCAGGTGTGGTTTGAGCTCGGGCAATAATTTATTCCCTGTTAATGACTGAAAAGTTGAGAATCTAGGTTTCTGGCGATTTCTGTCAGGCGGTAAATAACAGAGACTCTGGTTTATGTGTCATCTTTGTTTATTTGTTTGACGTGGGGATTCTGATATCTTTGACTGTTGAAATGTTAATACAAACATTCTATAAAATGAGGAGAGACGTGTTTTAGAAACATCCTAGGCTGGCGACGTGATTGGACGTCGAAAGCAGTGCCATCAGGCCCTGGAAGAGGATGTCCCTAACTTGCAATGTGCCACTTTCCTTGGGCCCCAATTGAAGACTAACTGAGGCCCAAAGAGAACCCAAACCTATTCACCTCTGCCTCCCAGATTTTCTGGGTGAACTGGGTTTATGGCTAGTCATCAGCCAAAATTACCTCCCCATCAATGAGATCACATCACTCACAAAAATTTTCTGTACCTTCTGGAAAGGCAAACAACCTTTGAGATCTACAGTGGCTGGACCCATGAGTGAGCTTTTGTGTTCTGTTTATTTTTTATCTCTAGCTGAGGTTGTAAAACTGAAGCTGCTAGCTCTTTTTGTGTGTGAAAAATACCTTTTTTTTTCTTTTTCTTTCCTTATAAAACGAAGGTAATGAAATATTTTGTTTATCACCTTCTGTATTTGTGGTCACTCCCTTCTTCTCTTCTCCTACTTTTCATTTCCTTTTTCTGCCCTCCCCCCAAAATTTTTAGAGATTAATTGGTTATAAATATCTTTCATCTATTGAAATGATTGTGCACTTGATGGATAACTAGTCAGACAAAGGAGGGAAAAATTAACACATAACATTACAAAGTTTCTTGTACTTATGGGAGTACTTTTCTTCATTGGCATATAGAAGCACTCATATAAATTCAAAATAATAACTTTGAAGGTTAAAATAAATTGAAAAGGAGGAAAATCTGGAATAAATACATTCCAGAAGGGAGGAAAATCAAATTTTAATGTTTTCAAAGTGATGGCTCTTTAAGAAAAAACTTCAGAAGCTTGCTGCATATATACCTCAGAGGAATAAAAAAGTTGAACTCTCAGATAAATTAATAGCCTTGATTATAGGTTAATAAGACAAAAAGTAAAAGAATGATAAGGTACTTCAAACACAATTTAAAGAATTTTCAATATTAGGTTTATAACTATAGATATTCATAAAGTATAAAGTTTTTGGAAAGCTTAAGATTCTTGTTCAAGGTGAACATTCTAATTCAAAGCAATTAATTATATTTCTTCTTGATTTTAACACAATACAGAAAATAATATTCTAGTTTATACAAAACTTGGGTTTATTTTATCATGGAAAGCCTAATTAATCTGAATGCTTTAAAGTTTCATGAGTCAAGGAAGTTTTTATTATTATAGAAAAGTAAAACTATTTGTCCAACTAAATAAAGTATAATAATTAATGTCCTTTAAAAGGGTTTACTCTTGTTAAGTGTTTATAATTCTATATATCATATATATATGAAATCATATAAATATATGAAATCCCTCATGTTTAAATTGAAGCGAAATTCATCTAACATAAAATTAACCATTTTGCAGTGTCTAAGTCAGTGGCATTTAGTACATTGACAATGTTGTACAACCATAGCCTCTACCTAGTTCCAAAACCAGAGGGGGTTTTCATCACCCCAAAAGAAGACCTCAAACTACTAAGTAGTTACTCCCTATTCCTCCCTGTCCCCAGCCCTTGGCAACTACCAAGCTGCTTTCTGTACCTATGGATTTACTTGTTCCAGCTATTTCAAACAAATGGAATCATACAGTATGTGACCTTTTGTGTCTGACTTCTTTCACTTAGCATAATGTTTTCGTGGTTCATCCATGCTGGAGCATACATCAGTACTTCATTCGTTTTAACAGCTGAATAATACTTCATTGTGTTTATATACACCACATTTTGTTTATCCATTCATTCATGATGGATATTTGGGTTGTTTCCACCTTTTGACTATTGTGAATAGTGCTGCTATAAACATTCATGTACAAGTGTTTATTTGATACCTGTTTTCAGTTCTTTTGAGTATATACCCAGAAACAGAATTGCTGGGTCCTATGGTAATTCTATGTTTAACTTTTTATCAGGAACAATCAAATTGTTTTCCACATGGTTACATCATTTTACATTCCTACCAATTAACTTTAAGACTTTGAACTAATAGTAAATCAAGCTATTAGTAGATATCTTATACACCTGAAAACTCTAGTTTTACTATACTCTTGCTATAAGTTAGCTGGTTACAATGGACGTAAAAATTTACTATTTTAAGAATTTCTTAAAGATGTATTTGACTGTAGAGAGGTGCATGTGTAAGATGATGGATGTATTTTGTTTTGCTTTAATTAAAATTTTCTGGTTGTGCCAAAATATGAAGAAGGAAATAGAAGACAATTTCAGGATACACCATGAATATAGAACAGAGGAAAAAGTAAGATCAAGAGCCTGGGCTTATGATAACTGCATGTAGTGAATTTGAAATGAGCAAAGAAATATATTTAAAATGTTTGCAAATTTGACTCAGTGATAATCGATCTATTCATAAGGTGGAAAGAGGCTTGTGTATCATTTACTGCAAACTGCTACATAAACGGTAATCAAAAAAAGTAAAATAGAATTTGGGTCTCCTTCTGTTAAAATGGTAAATTGATCCTTGTCTACATAGAAAGCTACTAACAAAAACACAGACAAAAGAGAAGAGTTAAAAGATGTTCTGTGCCCAGACATCAGTGGTTCTCTTTCTTACTAAAATGCTGTGTAACTTGTTGTTTTTGTCTCACTTTTGTATCAATATTAACAAAATGTCTTTAGTTTTGAAATAGAATTCCTAATAATCATTTTTATGTGTTGCTGTGTTTCCTTTAAATATTACCTGAAACTGTTTCTTGTCTTCACTCATCGTGACTGAGGCTCTTACCATGGCTCCTCTGATAACTCTTTTTGGTACTGCCTTTCCCAAATTCAGGACCCAAAATCAGAACTCCAAAGCTGTAAAGATATCTATTATACCTACGTCACCTTTGGAGTTTCCCAGATGTCCACTGGGTATCACAAAAATTTGATCTCTCAGCTTTTAAAATAAGAGATCATAGAAATAATCTGATTTTACTGTACTCAACACTATTATGTCCACCATATGAAAAATCAGCAAGACAAAAAGCTAAACTTCTCTGTTTAGCTTTACATATAAATAAAATTTTAATGACATAAATGTTCTGGCAATTATGAAATTTTACATCAGAAACATACTTACGTTCATGCACAAAGATGGGCGCTATGATTTTCAAAAAATAGATTAATTTTTCAAAAGACCTCTGATTTTCTAAATAAATACTCTTGTCAATTGATGATAATCAGAATACACTTAGTGAGATAAATTAAATACTCTGGAGATTTGACAATGCCCTCACTGTTTATAACGTGTTCTTACCCTCATGATAAGTATTAACTAAATCCTTATAAACCGATTGCTTATTGTACCTCAATAGAGGATTCTACTTTTCTGCATCCTGATATTGTTGCTTATTATAATGAATTAAACAGAACTTTTGAGTCTTATTATCCACAAGCATTTTCTGCTTTTCCCTCACACTCGCCTAAAAGTCTCTGCTACAAGAACAGATCAGAAATTGAATCTTCTGAAAAAAATACTATATCAAAAGAGCTTCAGCAAAGGACTGAGCCAGATACTCAGGACAGTTGAAACTACAAGGACTAGACTCACAGCTCCATTAAAAGATATATCTTCACCACACTCTGTGAGACTGTCAAGAGTCTGTTATCAGGACACCCAGAACTTTCCCCTCCAAAAGCAAATGACTTCATGGAGATAAACTGTTTACTTTGAGATCAACAAAACACAAATTAACTCCTTAGAACTTAATGAATGGGATGAACTGACTTAACTGTGGCCAGTGTTCTATTTTAAATGCTCTTGTGGGGGAAACTCTTTTCTTCTTAATCCAGCCCTGACCCTCAGTTTGACAGGTTACACTTGTTCAAACTAGTTATGAAACCCTCTTTAAATGAAATCTTGTTCCAACTGGACCCTGAGGATTGGGAGTGAGGGGAATCCTATGAAAGATCTTAATATAGGTAACAAATTATAAATCATGAGGGAAAACAAGGATGATTCTTTTTTAAAAAAAGATAAAACAATGGCAACAATGGTTAAATATTTTTCAAAGTACCTTTACTAAGTTTCTTTACTCCCTGTATCAATGGTTATTATTTGCCCAGGTTCACTAAGAATGTGTTCTTTTTCCAACCAGGGTACAATTGGATAAATCAAATCCAGTCTATATTATGATCTAAAATGATACTGTATGTAAATGACCATGTGTGATATCTTGTGCATTCTCTTACCTGTTTCACAGAGGGAAAAAATTGGACCATGAAACTGCTTATGATAACCATTTTCCTTAGCCCAGGTTTGTTTTGGGTATTATCTACTTGCGTCAATCACGCCAATCTGAGCTCTCAATATTCTAAATATATTTATCTGAGAATAAATAAATAAATATCTTCTGGGGAAAAGAAAATTCTATACTATGATCATGTCAGAATTCTCATCTAATTAAGTAGCATAAACCCAAGAACTACGCCTTCAATACAGAACAAGGCTGCCACTGTCCTCCCACGAACCTGGTCTGCAAGCTGTCCTGTGAAACACTGACAAACAAGGTGATGTCAGGGAAAAAGGAGACCTTGACACACAGTGATGGCTAATTTTATATGTCAGTGTGTCTGAGTCACAGGATGCCCAGATGTTGGTAAACATCATTTCTGGGTGTGTCTGTTTCCAGATGAGATTAGATTGAGTAAAACAGATCTCTCTCCCCAGTGTGGGTGGGCCTCATCCAGTCCGTCGAGGGCCTGAATGAAGCAAAACCATGGAGAAAGGGAAACTTCTCCCTCTCTGCCTGACTGTTTGAGTTGGGATCAGTCTTCTCCTGCCCTCAGACTGGAGGTTACACCATCAGTGCTCCTGGTTCGCAGACCTTCAGACTCAGACACCATCAGCTTTCCTGGGTCCTCAGACTGCAGACAGCAGACTGTGGGGCTTCCCAGCCTCCATAATGACATGAGCTGATTCCTCATAATAAATCTGTGTGCATCATCTATCAATCATCTTACCTATCTATCATCTATCAATCATCTTATCTATCATCAATCTATTTATCATTTGTATGTCTATCTATCAATCTCCTATTGGTTCTGTTTCTCTGGAGAGCCCTGGCTAATCCTTACATCCAAAACTTAAAGGTACTGCAGATAAAGCCCAGTAGAAATGAATTTGAGGCTTCTTGGGTCCTGATCTCAGTGGACAAACTGACAAGGAAATTAAAATACTTCTGAGACATAAAATTTATACCCCTAGGGGCTTTACAAGGCCTCCAGATAGAAGTAACTCTTAAGCCTTAATATCATGTTGCTCTTGTTCTTTTGAATGTACAACAAGAGGGTCTTTGTGTATTAAACATTAGTTACGCCTATGAAAATAAGACATCCCTAGGAATTACCTGGCGGTCCAGTGGTTAGGACTCCGTGCTCTCACTGCCGTGGCCCAGGTTCAATCCCTCGTTGGGAAACTAAGACCCTACAAGCTGCAAGGCACAGCCAAAAAAAAGAAAACAAAACTCATCCACTAAAATAAAACATATTAATGACAGTGAAACAGAAAATCACTGAGCATCTTATGCAGTCTAATCCATACTTTAGGGGCAGGAAGTTGAACAAAGCATGGACTCCTGAAGCAAAACTGATAGTTTGCTCTGCTTCCATTATGATTAAGGATACAACATACCACAATCAGGAAACTAGAAGAAAAGAGGATTTGCACCTTGACACAAACCAGAAATGATAGGGGCACTCCTACAAACCTGAACTCCCCAAGCAAAATATAGCTTAGTGCCTGACTTTCATAATACCAATGTATTGATCAGTGGATATGATGATCGTGTGAGAAAGTTACTGCTTTCCACCATGAACACAAGAATATGTTTGACCAATTTATAACCTGTGGTTTTCCCCCTTTATTGGGGTCTTTATTTGGAGGGTCAGTCTTTTTGATGTCTGATTCCCTTTACCTTTTTGCAAGTTAACTTTTTCTCATTTCTTCTTTCTAAATGTTTTTGTTTGTTGGTTTATCCAAACTTGAGGAAAATCCCCACATTTTCATAATCAGGTGCCCCCATAGATGACAGTTTCTCTCTCATTTGGGGCATTTTTTTCATGAGGCCTCGAAATGTTGATCAGAAGAAGGGGCTGCTTTGACCCCTACCTCCTTCTCACCTCCCAGAGACACTGAAGCCACAGGCTTGAGGGGTCACTCCAAAGGGAGCACACAGCTCACCTCAGCTGAGGGTTAATTAGCTCTTTGGTCTGCAGGGGAAGGACTACACAAAAGGAGATCTGTTTATTTTACTGTTACCAAATGTCAGGGGACCCTTAGTGTCAGTGGGACCCTAAGGGACCCAGCATTTCTCACTGCAGCATCTGTGAACGTCACTCTGTGCATCCCTCATCTCACTACATCTCCATAAGCTCTTGTCCCAGTTATGCTCAGAAAGCACAGCCCCCAATCCCCAGGAATGTGCTAAAGCAGAAAAGAAAAAACTGCACTGCTATTCTTGGTCAGCTTAATGGCAAGGAGCTTCAGATTCTCTATAAAATGAAAAATTCAATTGTGTGAGGTCACCAGGTCACAATCTCCCTGAAAACACTGTTATTCGGAGCCAAACATCCTTCTCAGAGGGGTCCTTAAAGTTTAATAACATCAGCCGACTGCAGCAAGACCCTGCGAGCCCATAATCCCCAAATGAGCCTCTGTGCGCTATTATGGAGGATCTCCGGTCTACCTGTGTGCAATTTTAGATCATCAAAGGTGACATTGAACACTGTCTCCGAAATTTCAATCACAGCCTTAACCACCTTGTGATTTAGGCAATAGCAGTTCTGTGGCTCTTTGGGAAAAAAAAGGCCACCTTCGCAAGGCTGGAGGAAATGCTTATACTGCAGTGGGAAGCAGAGAAGCACACACAGTAAAAACTAGGCAAAGTCAAGAGCGTTTGCTTAGCTGCTGTACCATGGCATGGGATTGCGGTGTCCCTTGTACCATGCTGGGTACAAGATATTTTATACAGAACTTCTTTCTTAGTTTAAAGAATTTACATATTATGACACCTGCCCTCTTCTCACTTAACAGCAATCCCAGTAGAAGTGAAATAAGTACAGAAGGAAGGGAAAAGCATGTTCTTCAAATTGCTACCTACCAATGCCTCCAACGAAGATGAATCTCAAATAACTAACGTTGAGTGAAAAAGGCAGACACAGTGAGTCTATACTGTTAAGATTCCATTTATATGTAGCTCAAGAACGGGCAAAATTAATCTATGATGATAGAAATCAGGAAGAGGCTGCCTCTCAGTGGCCTTACTGGCCAGGGGCCCTGGGGTAAAAGAAATGGCGCTTGTTTACAGGGGGATGTGCATATGCAAAAATGCAACAATTTTACTGCATGTAACTCTGCTGTTTGCTATGGGCTGAACATTTGTGTCCCCCTCAAATTCTTATGCTGAAATCCTAACCCACAAAGGTGATGGTATTAGGAGGTGGGGCATTTGGGAGGTGGTTGGGTCCTTAGGGTGGAGCCCTCATGAATGGGATTGGTGCCCTTATAAAAGAGACCCCACAGAGTTGCCTCACCCCTTCCACACCGTAAGGACACAGGGAGAAGGTGATGGCTATGAACCAGGAAGAGGGTTTCGCCAGAACATGACCATGGTGGCACCTTGATTTTGGACTTCCCAGCATCCAGAACTGTAAACCATAAATTTCTGTCGTTTATAAGCCACCAAGTCTGTGGTATTTGTTGTGGCAGCCCAAATGGACTAAGACACTGTATATAAATTATGCCTCAATTTTTTTAAAGTTTGGAAAAACCCTGTACCTACACACTTGAGCTCTAAAGCTGGGGCTAAGACCACTCTCTACCACTGAGAGCAATTGTCAGACCCCTTTCCTCCTCTCACTGAATAGGCCCAATATGACCCAATGTTTCTTGTTGCCCCTCACAGTAGGGTGGTTGTCCTGCTGTTCTTTAATGAACAACCACCCGTATTTTCCCCTATATAGAAATGCTGGGATGCAGCCGGGGTGCACCATTCTCGGTATGCTCACCCACCTGCACAGTATTTGTTCCCCCTTGTGACCAAAACACTGCAGTGTGATTGCCCTCAAGATGATGGACCTGGTCTGGCATCTCCCCGCAAACTCCGTCCCTCTCACCATTCTTATTTAGAAACAAATGCACCAGCCTGGTGCAATCTGACCTGCAGACCACTCACATCTCTGACTCTGCAGCGTCCCCTGGAGCGTCCCCACCCACTTTGTTGTCTGTTTTATTCAATTCAATTTCTTTTGTTAATCTTAATACCCATGTGCTTATTGGTGCCCAGTTCATGAGTCAATGAGCACGTTGGGACCTGAAGCAGAACAGGAGTGCAAACCCCTTAAGCCAAATCATGACCAGAACCAGACCTCAGCTCCCCCAGCTTGGCCCCCGGTGTGCTGATAGAAAACGGCTTCTCCCCATCAAGCCCACCCAGGCAGGGCAGTGATTCACGTTCTACAATTTGATTTGCATTTTCAGTTATTGAAGTTCAGTCTATGTAAACACACAGTGCGGGGATGCTATGAGCCCATTAGGCATTGGGATTGGGATACTTAAACAGACGAGAGGTAAATTTGAAGATGTTCTTTGCCAAACTTAGAAGCAAAACTACATTGAAGGATAAGCACCATTATAGATTTTCACTATAGTGGGGCAACATTTTTAAATGGGAGCAGAGGAATTTTTCCATCAGTGTCTTTCTATTGGCAAGATCTCTTGCAACATCTTTGAGACCTGAGAGAAATAATCACCTATGTTTTATTTTTGTCTCATACCATGGACCAGTAACAAAGGAAATCTCTGCATTTTCACTCTTTGGAAACCATACAATCTTCTCTGAAACCTGATGTGTGCCTTCAAGCTTCTGACACTGAGCCTGAGTTTCAAAATCATATTTTTCTCTCCAAATCATCATCCTTGTCTATGCTCAGTCAGGGGTTTGCTCTTTTAAAGCCCCAAGTTTAAATTAAAACCGAAACATAAAGGAAATGCTACTCATTTTTAACCACTTAAATAAAATAGCTTTCTGCATTCACGTTAATTTTGTTCACAGGCTATGCAGGGTAAAGCATATTATTTCTTATTTATATCAAAGTTTTATATCTACAAACATGATTTGTGTTAGTTTGTCAGCCCATATGGCATCTTTGAAAGTCAGAGCAGAATTATATTCTCATTTCACAGGTGAAAAAAACAAAAGCCAAGGACATTTAGTAAATTCGTGCCTGAGAAAGCATTTCCAGGGCTTGAATTTCCCATTCATGTTATTATTTCTTAAGTTTTACCAAGTACTGTGGCTTCATACTCATGACTTCCCTGTCACCCACCCTGTCAAGCACTATTAGGAATATTACATACTGTGACTCCAAGGATGCCTGAAGGGGCGCTGATCCTACCAGAAGCTCAGGATTCCTCAGTGTGGGCCTCAAGGTGCCTGAAGATAAACACTCTGGAATGGTTCGGCAATGCCCATTCTAGATAGTTCTATGGTGATCGGCCCTGTCACTGGCATTCCACAGACGTTGGTTACGTTGCATTCACCAAAGCCCTCGATGGTTCTGTGCTTTGGATTCTCCTTCAATGCCACAAGTCAATCTTTGCGCATTTACCTGTTACGCAAGGAACTGTGAGGACTCAGGACATTTATCATTTCTGCTGTGTATGGTTAAATATGGTAGACATGGGGGCATTTCTTGGACACACATGAATACTTATTTTTACTAAAAAATGGCTGCCGAGTTCCCCCAAGACATTCTCTCATAGTGAAGGTCCGAAAGTCTTTGCAGGTGTGTTAATTATAATATCCTCAACGGCTCTGAAGATGAGCTAGCCCATCTCATAAAGGAAGGCTGCACTCCACCGCTTGGGGGTGGCGCTGCCTTGAAAGTCCAGTCACCTTCTTTCTTGATCAGAGAAGAGCCCGCTCATTGCTCTGCGAAGAGAGAGACCAAAATGCTATCAGCTAAAATGTAGGTTGGAGAACTAGTCTGATTCCCAATTCCTTTTTTTAACTTGTCAGTTGGTTCCAAGACATTACCTACCGCTATTCCCATCACTAATCGGGGTGCTTTCTGCTATACAACAAATGAACTAAAACTTATGAGTTGGTTTCATTTTCTTTAAATTCTGCTCACTACTAAGATGTACCAACCCTCAAGCTTATTAAAATCAAAGTGTGGGGCTTCCCTGGTGGCGCAGTGGTTGAGAGTCCACCTGCCACTGCAGGGGACACGGGTTTGTGCCCTGGTCCGGGAAGGTCCCACATGCCGCGGAGCACCTGGGCCAGTGAGTCATGGCCGCTGAGCCTGTGCCTCCGGAGCCTGTGCTCCACAACGGGAGAGGCCGCAACAGTGAGAGGCCCACATACCGCAAAAAAACAAACAAAACAAAAAAATCAAAGTGTGGGCTGCTTATAACCCGGGGTTAAGTCAGTTCACTGTAAGAGAACTCAATTTGCATCTCCACCTAGCCCAGCCTCGTGGGATTTTCCCTCACCTTTTCCTAAGAGATTAAGCAAATCCCACTCCTGAGCTAGAAGCCTTGTCACCATGAGCTCACCAGACACAGGAGGTCGGCAGGATTTTCATCCCTGGCCCCATGAATCATCCCTGCTGCACCTTCTTGCCAGTCTCAGCAAAACCAGGCTCCTTCTACTGCCCCGAGGCTATCTCTTAAATACAAGCAATTCTCCACTTTTGAAAACTTCATTTTAAAGCAATTGTTAGAAATGTAGAATGCATCCCCACTGTCCTCTTCCAAAACGATACCAGCCCTGGATCCAAAAAATTGTTATTCTTGCAAGTTGACAGCTCTGGCCCACTGCTACCATCATGAGAACCATTATGGAACAGAAAGATAAATATGTGTTCAAGCTTTTAGAGACTCAAAGTGTTTAGAGGAATGAAAATCAGAGTTTGGGGCAGCTGGTACCAGGGGAGAGGTATTGGGTGGAAATAACCTGCCTACATGTTGAATGGCCTGACTGGCTGTAATTACAGTTGGCCTTTGTATCCACAGGTTCCTAATCTGCAGATTAAACCAACTGTGGAGCAGAAATGCAGTTTTTTTTAATTCCAGAAAATTCCAAAAACCAAAACATTTTAATTTTCCACGCCCAGTAACTATTTACATGGATTTACACTGTATTAGGCATCATAAGTAACCTAGGGATGATTTAAAGCATATGGGAGGATGTGTGTAGTTTATATGCAAATATTACATCATGTTATACAAGGGACTTGATCATCCTTGGATTTTGGTTCCTGCAGGGTCCTGGAACCTAACCCCCAAGATACGGAGAGACGACTGTATCTTCACTCACACCGCCTAGAAATATTCACTCTCTGTTGTTGACATATTGTAAATGGTGAGCTTGCACATATCCACATGGGCATGCAGGTGAACTCCACCCACAGCTCACCTGTGTCTTGGCCCAGTGCCTTGTGTTGCCCCGGGAGGCCTGTGAGGGCTGCTCTGAGGTCCCCTCCCCATTCCACGTCTCCCCTGGGAGGCTCAGGAGGCAGTTTCTCTTCGCCTTCCAGCTTCTCAGGAGCTTTGAGGCTTCCTTTCTCACCCCTCAAGGTCCGTCTGCAGACTATAAACCTGCTTAGCTGTCATCGGGAATCGGCTCCTCAGCTACAGGGCAGCTCACAGCGCCTGTTGGAGTCCACCTTTGGTTTTGGCACCATCCTCTCTTGTATGATGCATTCGGTCCACGAAGAACTGGCACTTTGGCACAGAGATAACTGTTCATATTCTTCAAGTCTCATTGTCCATGGTGAGAAAAGTCACGGGGATCAGGGCCTCTGGCACAATAGATGGCTTATAAATCAAATATTTGGAAACACATCTTTTTGTGACATGTTTACTTTTATAAAGTCCTTAAAAACCCTATGGAAAGATAAAAATGATATTCACAGATCAGTTCCACAATAATACAAAAGGGAATATCATCTTGTACAGAGTCTTTTTTTTTCTTTTTCTGGATGAGGTAAGTACTGTCATCTTCATCTTTTACTAGTATGTTGGTGGCGAGCAACAACTTACATTGATACACTCCCTCTCTTGGTTCCGAAACACACGCCCGGATCTTTTCACTTCGTTTAGCTTTTGTGCTTTTATTCCTCAGTGCAAATTCCTATCAGGAATGCGACCACACTTAATCAGCTTATCTATGTTTCTCAGGGCTTCCTTTTGGTCCAGCTGGATTAGAGGAAACCTACAAGGTGTTTGCACCCGTTGCTATGAAGGACTCCTTAGACATTCTCCTGAAATTGGCCGGGGGGGGTGGTGTAGGATGGGGGTGTCACAGCGCAGGGCCACAGCCTTGGGAAGCACCTGCCGGGTCACCTTCCACACTGAGCCAATGGCCTGTCTTCTGAGAAGTGACATTCTCCAACTTCTTTCTGCATGAACTCTTGACCACCAAGCAGATTGTCTGGGACCCCTATTGTTTTTAGTAAGAATGTTTCCTTCCCTTTATTGTTAGACAATATTCCTTAACCTCTGTTCAACGGCTGCTTTGTGTTCCTAAGAGATTTTCTGACTTTTCAGCCAACACTCACCTAATTCTGCCACTCCAGTCTTTGGTGCTCTGGCAGTAGTGCCAACTGCCTCTAAGAGTTCCCACAGGGGCTGCAATCAACGTTCACCCTCTGTCTCTCTTGCTGTCTCTCTGTCTCTCTCTTTCTCTCACACGCACACATGACCATCTCAGACCCCACTTTAGGAAACACTCTTAGAAATATTGCTAGTATCTGGTATAATTTAAGCAGAACAAGATAGGAAACCAGACAGTGTTCCTGGAAACAGAAGATCCTATTACTGCCAACAGTTTGAAATATTCAAGTGCTCACATTTTTCAAACCACTTTGCCAAACAGCTATAAATGATGCAAGTCTGTATTATTTCAAGTCATATTTTCAATGTTCTTTATGAGAGGGGTTACCTCTGGCTTATGTCCAAATGGATGGGAAAACACCAACAAAATATGGTAGAAAATATCTGTAGAGCTTAGATATTGAAGGGGAGACCAGGTTAATTAATTTCAGGTATACATCATCCATACTAGCAATTTTATCTCTCCTTGCCTAGAACAACACTGCCTTAAACTTCTCTGGGATTAACTTAGAACGTGAGTTATCTACGTTCTTCATTATTCAGTAGATTAGAACTGTGATGAGAAGAGCTGCTGTTTTTCTATGAGGTGAGCTATGTTGGCGTTTGGTGCTGTGTTAATATGTATAATTACAGAATGGAGACTGAGGGGAAAGGCAGTTCTAAAATAAATACCTTTCTAAAAAAGAAAGCCTCAAAGGAACTTTTAGTTTGGATTCTTTGCTCTTGCTCCATCTTCTCAAGAAATGTAATTGTTTATCTTTTAATTTTCCACTCACTAATGATTCAAGCCTAAAGCAATGACTTCTGTTTCCATTTGGTTGACCTTGCTGGAAGTTATGCTCACAGGATCAGCCATGGGAGTAAGGAACAGGGCATTCCGTGGGTCCTTTTGAGAGAAGACAGCTGGTTTGGAAATCTGACAGCGAGGGCCTGAGGAAGGGTGGATTTGAGTAGGAGAGGTTTGGTCCATTTACCCCTCCAATGCCTGACATGACCCACACCCCACCAAATTACAGGAAGGAACATACACTGGGCTGACCTGAGAAATAAAGTGTCCCCAACCTCCCTCTAGTCATTCACCATCTCTGCACTCCTGGCATCAAAGACTCTAAGCAATTTTCCCATCTCCTTATTCAAAACAGATATTCTGTTCATTCATTCATACAACCACAGGGGCCTAGGTGTACAGGGGGATGTGCAATACTGCAGATAGCAAAGCCCTAAAATAAGGAGGGAAGCAGTGTAAAGATGACTCTTATACTCTCGACCTTCTGTATCTTAGTAACCAAGTCACTAAAAGAAATTTCCAAAGGCCCTTACTTTGATCCCATGATCTCACTTTGAGGCATGGGTTAACATAGGGAACTTGCCTAAGAACTATCTTAGATTGGTCTTGTGAAGAACAGTAGTTCCTTGTTACAAAAGGAGGGAACTGGATCAGGTAAGTGTTAACTTTTCTGACTCTGCCACGTTCTGATTCTCCATCTCAGTCAAGCCTTCAGATAACGGCAGCCCTGGTCAATATCTTGACTGCAACCTCATGAGAGATCCTGAGCCAAAACCACCAGCTAAGCTGCTTCTAATCCACAAAAACTGTGTGAAATAATAAATGTGTGCTATTATTTTAAGCTGCTAAATGTAGGGGACCATTCGATATGCAGCAATAGATAACTAATATACCAGGCATATAACTAAATACAAAATCACTGGTGACCACAGCTCAGAAATGTGGAGAAAACTGTAGACACACAGACACGTCCTGAAAACCTGACTGTGTCATTGCCTCCCACCGAATCCAGGAGTTATTTTACCTTCTCAGGATTTAACTATGCTAAAGATTTGAGTGTTAGGGGAGAATAACAGCACCATCTACATTACAGAGTGCAGGCAGGTAGGGACAAATATTAGGTAAATAGAGGGTCTGGTTTAGCAGGTGAAGAAAGGGTGGTCCATTCAATCTTTTTTCCATTTACCAATGTCATGGGTAAATCTTCTCAACCAGTTCTCTAAATAACATCTTAGGAACTGGAAGAGGAGCTGAACTTTTCCAAAGTAAGTCATTTTGAGTCCCATCCCCACAGCACCCCTTGGCTGTATCAGGCAATCAGCCTATTTACAAAAGTTATCTATCCAAAACTGTTATCACTCAGCGTGACCCCTAACATCTCCTGAAATGGTGTTGATAAAAGATTTTAAAATAATAACTTACTTTACCTCTTTAGCCCATGCTATTTTGAAAATTTTAAAGAGTATTTACAAATGTCCATGCTAGTATAATCAAAAGCATGTTGATTTTATCTGTACAGTATTGAGTTAATTTACTCACTGGGATCAATCTAATTTCCAAAGATTCCCTGGGCCTGTCCAGAGGCTCTGAATGTAGCTGACACTTGCGCAAACAGCAGCAGAAAGGCTATGACTGTGTTTAGTTTGGTGTTGTCTGGATTTCAAAGTCACCCAGAGTTTTGGCATCAGCCCCAAAAGTAATTTTCCCAAACATAGATCAAGGAACTTCCCCCAAAAGAACTGAACTCCAAATGGAAAAATAAATATTGAATATAAGCAGGGGCGGGGGGGAATGTAGTCCCCACCCCCAAAGAGGATTTTAAAAAATTAATGCCAAATATTTTATGAAAGCCCAGAAAACCAAAATGTTACGAAAAGGTATAGAAGAATGTTATAAGTCTTGTTGAAAGAATAAAGATTCTGAAAAGGTTTTTTTTGCACTACTTCGTAAAATATTTTTGCAGATTTTATCAGTCTTCATTTAAAACTCATGAAAATTAGGAGTAACATGTAGGTCTAAATAGTTTTGCTCAAACTTCCAGTTCTTTGGCGCCTGGTTGTGACCTGACAGACGGCAATGGGCAGTGCTCAGAGCAAGCTGAAGTCCCCAAGAGATACCCGACAGCTGACAAGCCCCCACGGACATCTTGGTTGACCAGCAGTCCACAACACTCACTAACTGGATCATCTAACACTAACAGCACCTTGTGTTCCTAGAAAGTTGGGGCTCCCTTAGAAACATGGTGATAATGAACAATCAAAAAATGAGGTATGCTTTCTTGAAACTAGATAAAAATGAATGAAGCTGCAAAAAGAGGTTGTGCTAACAAAGTGAGGGGCTAACAACGAATTATTTGCAAGCACAGATGTATTATTTTTCTGATTATAGTTTAGCTGCCCATCAACTGGTGCTCCATCTTTGTGATCTGGATAAACAGGGATAATGTGGGTTCATGTTATTACAGGTGGATACCCTGTGGTGTGGGGAGGAGACTATAGAAATGACTCATAAACCCTCTGAGGGTAAACTATTTTTGAGTTAAAACGGATCTAGTCCAAACTGGACCACTGAGTCAACTGTTCTCTTTGATTTTTTTAGCTGTAGGAACCCAGCAGTTTGCCTCTGGGCAAAGCTCAAGTTAGAATCCTAAACACTTTTACATACTTAGAATTGTCTACAATCCTTTGAAAGTCAGTTTACTTGCTAGGCTGCCCTGACTATATTTCACTACTTCTCCTCTGTGGTACCTAGACTTCAAACAAACTTGACAGTGATATGCAGTAGTGAATTACCCCTGTGTTCTTCTTCCTGAAGCACACCATGCAGTTGGACCTAACAACTGACAAAAGATCGTGGGGACACCAGCACCCCTGCAAAAATGTCCAGTGATATCTCCAGCAACTTTAGATATAAAATTTACTCACAAGGAAGAAATGATGTCAACCCCTTTTCTAAATACTGGTGCAGATGGAAGAATAAGAAATGGAGGGATGAATGAGTAGAAAGTTCTCTCTAGATGTCTAAAGGATAAAGAGGAGGGCCCCAGAGAGGCTCATAGCATATAGAAAGGCGTGAGTTAAGAGCAGGCCAGACAAACTTTATGTTGCTTCACAATTTTGCCAAGGGCAAAATTGAATCTGAAAGCAGCAGCCTCCAGAGGACATGGCGATGTGTAGCCTACGTTCAAGGCTCCTTTGCGCTGTCTCTTCTGGTTGGGGGAATGACATCATTGACAAGTCATCTTCAATTATGTCAGGAGTTTCAGGGACATGGAGAGATACCAACAGAATTCAGAAGAGACTAAAAGGTAATGCTCCTTGGGATCCATTCCCAGTTCTATCACTGACTCACAGGGTGACTTTATTATTCCCATTGTTATTAGGGCTATTTTATTGAAGATTGACATAATACTTAGATTTAGAGGTCAATCCAGGACCTCTCCTTGCTTTAGTATCTAAATTAAAGGTAGAACTTTCTTTGGAATACAATTAAGGAGAAAGGCAGATGTGAAGGCTAATGTAGGCAGATGTAAGGCTAATGAAGGCTAATGAAGGCTAATGAAGGCAGATGTAAAATCTAAGAGAAGTAGAGTTTGAAATGTTGATGAATAATGCTCTTTTAAAAAAATTTAATTTATGGAGGTGAAATTCATGTAACAAAATTTACCATTTTAAAGTTAACAATACAGTGACGTTTAGAACATTTTCAATGCTGTACAGCCATAACCTCTATCTAGTTCCAAAACATTTCCAACCCTTCAAAGTAAATCCCCACACCCAGGAAACTGTCACTCTCCTATCTCCTCTCCCTCCAGTCTCTGGCAACCACCAAGCTTTATTCTGTCTCGATAGATGTATTTATTCCGGATTTTTCATGTAAGTGGCATAATAAAATATGTGACTTTTGTGTCTGGCTTCTTTCACTTAGCAAAGGTTTTTGAGTTCATCCATGTGGAGGTATGTATCAGGACTTCATTCTTTTTATGGCTGAGTAACAGTCCACTGTGTGTTGATGTATTCCAGTATTTGTTTATCCATCCATCTGGTGGTGGACATTTGGGTTATTTCCACTTTGGGGTTATTATGCTCCTTCCCTTCTTAAGTTCTATCCCCCACTCCCCACCCACCTCCCCACATACCCAAACTTTCTCCTTTCCTTACTGTATATCTCTCCTTTGGGAAGACACGCCATCATTGTTAGCTTATCTCCAGGGGCTTTCTGGAGGGCTAAGAACAGAAGAGAGGGCTGTGGGTAAGAAAATAAGAAAGGAGAAGAGTTTGGGAAAGAAGAACAAAGATAGAAGGGATGGATAGAAGAACACTTAGCAGGCACTCCTTTGTGGAGCTGGAAGCACAGGAAACAGATTGAGAAGAGGGAGTTTTGGTAAGTGGTCCATCTTTGTCCAGAGGGCTCTACAGAAATTTCCTCAAAGAGATTTAGAAGGCTCGTTGAAAGGTCACTTATGCTTTTTCTTCTGCTGCCCTCAGGAGAACTTATCCAAAAGTCCAGTGTTTTAGGCAGATATCAGGATTTTCTTCCTTCCAGGTTTCTCTAAGTATTGTTAGTCTAGATATTTTCATAAAAGAATATCAGGTTAATTCCATTTGAATCCTAATATAGTCTTTTAGAAGGAGAGTTAAACATCAGAAAAAGATTTCAATAATAACTAATTGAAGAAAATATTGGTATCTCTTTTCTTTTGTGTTTCCCCATTAAAGGAATTGTTCAGTGGCTACTCCTGCCACTGACATGATGACTCTAATTCACTGTTCTAAAAAAAGGAAAAGGAAAAAACTGACTTTAAAATAAGGCAAACCTTAGAATAAGAACATCCATTTGATGGAGCAAAGTCCTAAATAAGTCAGAAATAAAACCAGACAAGAGAATCAGTTAATTACAATTTAATGCCCTGGACCCCTATTCCAGCCCTGAGCAGTGTTTTTCTTTTCCATTGTCAGTGTTTGTGTGTGTGTGTATGCATGCGTGTGCATAATAATTTCTATATTTAATTTTAAAATTACCTTTGGCACATGTCCAAAGGAGAAGCCCAAATTCTCTACTGCAGATCAGAAAACAGATAAAGTAGCAATCTTCTACACTAAAAAAGGTACAGTAGCAATCTTTGCTTCAAAAGATACAGTAGCAATCTTTGATGCTAAAAAGATACAGTGGCAATCTTTGATGCTAAAAAAGATACAGTGGCAATCTTTGAGGCTTTTGTTGGTAACTCTGTATCTCAACAACCTGACATCAAAATCCTATGAGCTCAACTCTCAAGGTCCAGGGAGAAGGAGGCAAGTGATGGATGGATTCCATATGGACAGTATTATATCTTTTCACAGGACAGAACGTGGGTTGCAAACAGCAGGATCTACCAGTTCTTAACCCTAAAACCAGCATTTAAATTCCAAGGAGATGAAATAAAAGAGGTCATTTTTTAAAAGGACATCTAAACCACAAAGTGGCTGATAGCCAGCAAAATCTGAAACAGTGATTTTCAAAGTGTGGTCCCCATACCAGCCACACCAGCAGAAGCAACACCTGGGAACTTGCTACCAATGCAAATTCCCTGCCCCCACCCCAAACGGACTGAATCAGAAACGCTGTGCGTGGGACCTAGTGGAGACTGGGTTTTGGCAAGGCCTCCAGGTGACGTTGATGTCTGCTAAAGTTGAGAACTGCTGATGTAAAAATGAATAGATTGCTCTTGATGTGATGCCTAGGTTCTTAAAGTAATAATTTGTGTATTTACTCAACTGAAGGATGCTCTTTTCGTCAGGAGTATTTGAACGTTAAAAGCAGGCCTATAGAATCTGCCAAAATGACCAGTTGTGTTGACCTTTTTGTTATCCAGGACTGAGGGTGTTTTCATAAGGATTTTTGGAAACACAAAAGTAATCTACATATTGTGAGAAGGAAAGGAGCCAAACAATTTAATGGGGCCAGAAAGGGCTTTTCTGCTGGGACAGCTGCCACTGGAGGGGGGACCTGTGGCATTTGCATATTAAATATGGCCATTTTTTTCTCTGGCCCAGCAATTGTGGGAAAAGAGAAGTTCAGAGGGAAATATACTGGGCCAGGGAAAGGGGCTTGTCCCTAGTGGGGAAGTTTTTATAGCAGTACTTGGTTTTATTGACTGTGTGTTTTTTTCTTTTAATGCATTGACTTTTTTTTTTTTAATTTATTTATTTATTTTTGGCTGTGTTGGGTCTTCATTGCTGCGTCCGGGCTTTCTCTAGTTGCAGCGAGTGGAGGCTGCTCTTCGCTGCGGTGCACGGGCTTCTCATCGTGGTGGCTTCTCTTGTTGTGGAGCACTGGCTCTAGGTTCGCGGGCTTCAGTAGTTGTGGTACACAGGCTCAGTAGTTGTGGCTCGTGGGCTTTAGAGCACAGGCTCTGTAGTTGTGGCACACAGGCTTATTTGCTTAGTGGCATGTGGGATCTTCCCGGACCAGGGTTCGAACCTGTGTCCCCGGCATTGGCAGGCGGACCCTTAACCACTGTGCCATCAGGGAAGCCCTAATGTATTGATTCTTAAATATATTTTTATAAGTAACATTTTGGAAAAATTTAGGAGACTCTTAAGAATAAAACAAAGCAAATAATTTTTCATAATCTCACTACCCATATATAATAACTGCTCAAATTTTTATGAGTTTTTTTACATTCTTCTTCCTTTGTACTTTAAAAAAATTGAGAACACACTTTTTCCAGCTTTACTGAGATATTTTGACATATAACATTGTGTAGGTAAGGTGTACAATGTGATCATTTGATACACATATATATGACAAAGTTATTATCACAATAAGGTTAGTTAATATACTCATCACTCGCAGAGTGACCAGTGTGTGTGTGTGTGTGTGTGTGTGTGTGTGTGTGTGTGTGTGTGTGT